>NC_134569.1:101081482-101393982 GCF_050947875.1 Dermacentor variabilis
GTTTTGGCACGTAAAACCCCAAATATTATTATTATTATTCATATGTATATTTGAATCCTCCTAGTAGCAGTGAATCTGAGGACAATGTGAGATCATAAGATTTTTATTGGGATGACGGAGGCCCTCAAAACTAGCCCAATCCGTTGTCAGATGTTCAGTGGCGAGTTTCGTTTTCTGTCTGTTGGCAAGTGGTAGGGGATTTATTGTGTCGAAAAATATGTAGAGACGATGACAACATTAAATCACCCCTTTCAAATGTTTCTGCAGCATATGGCAGAGGTGTGCTTCTGGTAGCCCAGCAGAGTGTAAAGGTTTCCACTAGGCAGGAAGCATTTTCACAGCTAACGTTCATTGTCAGTTAGAACATTGAAACTAGAGCAGAGAAACATTGAAAGTAGTTCAGAAGGTAAATATTTAGGAGTACTGTTGTGTTCTTCGAAGGTACGCACTAGGTATTTTTGTAAGACGGCAATTCTGTCCCAGTTGTCCTTTGTTGTTGTAAATCATATGAACAACCTGAATATAGTTTAGATCAGAATAAGATATAAGAAAATAATTTCTGTAGTCATAAATAAAGCAGGCGAGCTGCCTTAGGCAAGCATTCAATAAAAGGAGCAAAATCAGTCATTAGGCTGATCCATATTAGGTGTCCACGACAGAAGATTAGGCTATATCCCGAGAAACCTCTGCGTATGCAGTTGCTTTCGGCATTCCTCATTAAATCGTAATCTTAAAATTAATTAAATTCCATGGTTGTACGTGCCAAAATAATGACCCGATTATGAGGCAGGTGGCAGTAAGGGGTCTCCGGATTAATTTGAACGATCCGGGTTTCCTTAACGTGCATCAGATGCACGGTAAGCGGGTGACCTTGCACTTCACTCCCATCGAAATGCGGCCGCTGCACCCGGGATTTGATACCGCGACCTCGTGCTTAGCAGCGCAAAGCCAAAATCACTAAGCAATCACGGCTGGTTAGAACGTACTCTCATATTGCCACTGGCGCACTTCTAAATTTGCCTTAACAAAATATATTCCTTGAATACTGAGCATTAAAGCGCTCCTGAACCACCCATCGGGATTGGTAAAAAAAACAGACTCCGCCGATAGCATACGCTCTCGTGAACATGTAACGAAAGTTGTTTTGCAGCCATGCGCGTTGTGTGGAGCTCGCAAGCGAAGCGCGTATAGCCACCTTTCTCAGACGCTCTCTTTTCAACAGAAGCCTTCCGCCTCAGTCTTTTGTGGGCCCTTTATTTCTCAATATAGCAGATTTTCACACGCTGCTACTATTGGGCAATAGCTGACATGAATCAAAAAGGATGTTTGGATCAGTGCTCTTCTTCCTACTGTCACTTTGTATATTTATGGACGAAGTTTAATAAACCGGTTTAAGTGAGCGAATATCTTTTCGAATTTCGATTATAATTACGTACTTTCGGTAGAAGCTCACTATCACCTGCTCACTCTTGGCCGCAGCCGCCCGAGTAGGAGTTAAAATTTGGCCGCCCCGCTTATCGAGGTTCTGGCCGTTGGGTCTCGCGGATTTCGACTAGTTTTGAAGATTCAACTAGCCTCTAACCACGCGAAACTTAAGGTCAAACCCCACACAAGCTCGCCAGCGCGCCCTCACTCCCGGCTGGTCATGGTTAGACGCCTTGGAAGACTTCGCTTCCTATTGAGCTAATGATAGCGCTTCAGTATGCGCAAAATGGATGTGGCTACTATCCGTCGGTGAAGCATGGTGCAGGACACAGCCGCTCCGCACCACGTAGAACGGCCAGGCTGGAGCACAAGCGCGCGAGTGGGCACTCAAGCCCTCTGCGGCACAAAGCAAACGCTGCGCATGCGCACTACAGTTGCATGTAGGTACCGCCTGCTACGTAGCGTAGCTGCTGCGTTGCCATATTTGCCCTGTTCTTTCGCTGCGTCGATTCTGCTAAGGTACTCGTGCGGGGGTCTCCGGGCCATCTTTAACCTTCTCCCGTCCTCCCTCATCGCTCCGCCGGTCCTTTGTTCCTTCTTTCTTTATATACCGCGGCCGCCGCGGGGTGCCACGATGAGTCCTCTGAAGGGCTGAGCGCTCACATGGGCTCACTGAGGACAACCGCGTTCGGCTAGGTAGAGTTACTGTATGCAGTAACACTACGTTCGGCGCGTAGAAGGCGCCAGAATCGAAAGTAGTGCCGTCTAGGTGAACATCCAAAATGAAATTTGAACTGCGCGCAACAGTGACGTTCAGAAGGCGGAGTGCTGTCCGCACGCTGCGCTCCGCCCTAGCCTTCGCAGGGCAAGGCATTGAAGAAGGAGCGGAAGCACAGCGAAGAGGGCGCTTGATTACCAATAATTCCGCTTCTGTTGATCTCATTGATGTACTTTCTGCGGCTGTGTATTTCTGAAATAACCAATTTTAAGTTCAAACACATTTCTCCGCTTTGACAAAAAGTAGCAGTTTCGCCCGAAAGACGAAGCACTGATCACAATAGCAAGTTGTTAGACCGCTACACGGAGTAAGGATAGTAGTTTTATCGACCGTATAAACTTGTAAGCATGCGCCTACTAACTAAATTAACACTGTGAAGCATGGTGTCACGTGCGTACTAGCAAACATGAACACATCTCACTCGATGACTGCGGACACTCGCTGTCAGAACGCTGTCGTGAGGAAGTGCGGCAGCAGCAGTGAGCGAAGTGCCCCTCGTGCTCCCTCTCGCTTCAACGCCAACTAAGCGGCAAACACACAATGCACACGCAGCTATCAGCAGCCCTCGATCACGCCCGACACAGCTGCGGCCAGAGTAGAACGCCCCCTTCCCCTACCCCACGGTGCCTTGCGTACGATGTAAAACAGTGCACTTGTTCCCCTACGCGCTAAATCGAGCCAGCATCGTCGGCTCACCCTCGCAAGCTTTTCCTCGCACATACAGCGCACGGCGCGCGGACACGATGTTATCGCACTTGAATTTACACGGACCATCACGGTGACGCCGACGGCGACAATGACGGCGTGAATGCACCTGTGCTATATCGATATAATGACTATCGCAACAAAGGTGGCTCAGGGCCCCTTTAGTATTATTTAGCCCGGGGGATCAATGCAAACAAAAATTTGCTGGACTTTCTATTCCACTGTAAGAGCACAAATTCACCCGCCGTGGTTGCTCAGTGGCTATGGTGTTGGGCTGCTGAGCACGAGGTCGCGGGATCGAATCCCGGCCACGGCGGCCGCATTTCGATGGGGGCGAAATGCGAAAACACCCGTGTGCTTAGATTTAGGTGCACGTTAAAGAACCCCAGGTGGTCAAAATTTCCGGAGTCCTCCACTACGGCGTGCCTCATAATCAGAAAGTGGTTTTGGCACGTAAAACCCCAAATATTATTATTAGCACAAATTCATCATCCATGAGCGATGCCATTTGAGTAGTGTGCCGGAATTCTGTTATGTAGTCAATATACAGAAAATACATCCCTGGGGGACGCCCGTTTTAGAACATATATATTAGCATACTCTGGTATTCAACTAAAAAATGGGAACCTTAACCACGAGTAGCCTTTGAAAAGTTTGCACGACTCCATCAATTCCTTACGGTATCACATTATAAAAAGTACCATGATTAGCCAAATCTAGAGCATTATGGGGGTCGAGAAATGTCCGAATGTGTACACTTTTCCATTTACACTTCCTAAATGGCATGTTTTATTTTTTTTTTACATTCATTCTCTCCCTCTACGGCTGTTTTATTTTCGCGGGAAATATACGCATGCATCGTGAGAGTGACAGTATGGAATACTTGTCTAGAAATTTCAGTGGGCAGACATCGCTTTATTACTTATGAAAATACATCATCCCCGCTTTCCCAGCTTGTTATACTGTGGGACGAGAGCTTTTATTCTGCTCTGCATGACCGCCTGCCAGCTGCTTACTATGGCATTCACCTTATCGCATCTGTGGTTGAAACAGTTTGCCGCGTGCTTTTCTTTAAGAGCCCGCATTTTGATGCATATATTCTTGTTGAAAACTTAATGACAAAGTTGTTACGTTCTCCTAATCGCCCTTGCCCAGGTTTCAAACTACAGTCGCGTGATCGAAAATAGAAAGAAAAATATTCACACAAATTCAAGCAGCCCTGCAAGAATGCAATGAAATCACAACGCTAGGTTTTTTGGTCTCACCTGCAAGGTCCCAGATTTGCCGTCAGTGCCTTGTCGCTCCCAGAATCGCTTCTGGATTACGAAGGGATTCAGTGCTTTCTTGATTACGTTGCTGACAGTCGAAGTTTAGCGCACGGAGGAGCATATACAGGAGAGCCGACTCCGACACTCCGCAGTGCGTTTGCCCTGTTCTTCAGGTATGCCACAAAGCTACTCGACCTCTTCACGCGCCGCACCCCGCCGACGAGCTACATGCCTCTTCTGCTCACCCTCTCCACATGAAGCCTTCGCTAGTGCTACTCCCCTTCACTTCTCCAGGCTGCTAGCGCAGATACAGCGCACCCCGTAACGTCAAAATTGGATATTAGCAGCCAGCCTTGGCGGAAGAGAACCGCATAGCACGCGAAAGGACAAGAACGAAGTTGCGTGACAATCTGATCGCAAAACAACGCAGTGCTTTGATAAGTGTTCCAAACTTAAACCGATCGATTTCGTTTGGTACTCACATACATTAAGCTGTTGTCATGCCAGTCTATTGTCGCGGTACGCTGCATCGTTTAAGTCGTGATTTGAGCCTTCATATTGCGCACGTTCCTTTTGCTGTGTTTTTTTAGAACTCCTAGGTGGTTTCCATAGCGCATCTGATATTTTTAGGTTGTTAAGCTCATTCGATGGTGCATTAGTGAGGACAAGATCTGTTTTGCTGTCGAGTGAGAGTGCGATATGGCAACGCAAGAAGAAACTATAAAAATTTCGCATTCATTAATGTTCCTAAGAGCTGTTTCTTGTGTTTCTCAGAACATAGCTGGAAAACTTGATGCAGATGAATGTTCTTTTTTTTCGATAATAGGACTTTTTCAAGCTCATTTCTTTTCTCGTTTAAATGCTGTTTCTACGACTTTAACCATTTATAATTTGTACCAAGTAATCATTGCACCTGCGCAAGATCTAGCAAAAGGATAGATATCCGCAATGGTTTGTTTGCAACTAATCGCGGGAACATGCTGTGGGGTGGATATACTGAGAGCTTCCGTGAAATAATAGCTTGCCAGATTGAATATGTAATCAGCTTGCGCCGTAAACTCATCCAAATGCATTTAGCAGCTGTTGAGCGAAAGCTTTAACCAAGGTTATCGTGGCAAGCGAACGGCCGCACGTGAGTGTCTGCGGCGCAATCTGAAGCAAATAACAAATATTTATGCACATTTATATGCTACAACCGACGGGACAGCGCAAGTGCATGCGACGAAGGCTAAAGCAGACGACAAACGAGGCTCACGCCGTGGCGTACGTGGCAGCTGCGGTTGGCGGCACAGCAGCGAAAGGAACGCGTCAAATCTAGCGGCTGGCATGGTGTAACGCCAAGTGTCGCCACGTATAAAAGTGGCGAAATTACCTCGTCGCATCAACAAGGAAACACTGTTATCAGAACACACAGACCTTCAAGACCAACACAGTACGTTTTCATCATCATCATCATCATCATCATCATCATCACCACCACCACCACCACCACCACCATCATCATCGTCCTCGTCGTCGTCAATGAGGGTTTAGCTGCTGGCCTGCTGTGGACTTGCCAGAATATTGCGTGAGGCACCTGGCGTCGATGCGCAGCATGCCACGTGTTGGCGCGGCGCAAATTAGCGGCAAAAATGCAAACCTTGACAAACGCCACTATGTCTGTTTCAGTTAGAAGTTCGCCTTGAGTTACCCTGCTGCTCCGTGAGCCGATGTCGCAATGTGAAAGAATGCAGTTTCTTTTGCTGGCGTAGACAGTCGAAGGACAGCTACTCAGCATTCAACGCTAAAGACCGGTATTTGTGCTTTTTCGTCGCTGCAAATTTTATGCCCGAGAACAAATACAAGACCGCAGGTGAGCCTCCTGCAAGTCCCATGCCAAGTATATTTGTTTCCTTTTAATTTTCTTTTCTTTCAGAGATGTAGTTTAGAAGTAAGACGGAATTACCAAATACTCCAGTTATTACACCAATGCCCGGCCATTGAAGACATAACTGGAAAGGTTGATGTCTTTCTAGATCGTTAAAAATGGTACCGTCTCAATATCCTTAAAGCATATCGTGCACTGAATGCAAGCCTTGAGGAATTTCTCTTCCACCTGTTTTGTTGTACGGTCAACATGCTTTTATCACAATTTATCTGCGAAAAATATTGCTTCTCGACGAGAGTATAAGAAACTTGAGTGTTTGTTATGTACTCACGCGCCTGCATATAAGTTTCGCCCCCTTGTTTTTCTGGAAAGCCAGTGATTAAGTCTGTGTCTAGGGCTGGGTAAATATGTAGCGAAAGCTATTTTGTAACTAGAAGCGAGGATTCACTTTCTTATATGCCGGCTTCGTGCACCTGCCGTGCAAACATATTAAAGCGAATACGGGTCACCAATCAGACGTAGCCAAACAGTGTTCATTTCTCAGCGTAGGATGTATTTCGGTGTACACTGGCCTCGATTCCATACACCTCAAGTTAATTTTGTTCAAAATATTTTCGATCCGTCGAACCTTAGAACCAGGGAGATCAATCCCATTTGCTGCGGGGAAAACGCTCTTCACATAAAATTTGACAATATTTTTCTGGGTATGCAAAACACCCAGCTGTCTTACCGAATGTGAATTGCTACGTTACAGCATTCAGAAAATTTGTTGCTGGACTAGCTGGTTCATACTTAACAAATGACAAATGGCAAGCGCAATTCCAAGACGGGATAGAAGATAGACACGCAAGAATAGGACAAGCACTAACTCGTCCTGTTCTTGTGTGTATATCTTCTGGGCCGTCTGGGAATTGAGGCTACCGTTATCCAGTTGTTATTACAGGTTTATTTAATGAAATCATAAACAAATGTGGTCATAGCGACTGATGCCTCGTAGAACGAAAAATAGTGTGGTATTGGTATATTCAGTCCTTTGCTCGATTGGTCATTTTCCCTCCGGCTTTCAGACTTTGTGCCCATCTTTCTTGAAGAAATTTTAGTGGTAGTTCTGGCTCTTCGTAAATTAAACCTATCAATACATTATCCGGTCATTGTAACGGATTAATTTCCTTTGGGTACTTCGCTAAAATCACGTAATGACTCTCACATATTGCGAGTGTTTAAATTATTAGTGCGTAAACACTTAACTAATATCTATTTGGTCTAGATACCCGGACATACGGGCCTAGTCATAAATGAAACAGCAGATTCATTGGCGAAACCTTTGGTCAATCATTCAAATCCTCCCTGCATTAGCTTTCTTCATAGCTGCAATGTTTAGGTGGAAAATGATGCTGAGAGAATTACCTGAACCATCTATATCAAGTTCATTTCATTTTAAACCCTGACTGCATCCCTCGACAAGCAATCCATGTCAAACGAGCAATGAAGTTTATTTATTTATTTATTTATTTATTTATTTATTTATTTATTTATTTATCAATACTGTAAGCCTTGAGAGGCTCATGCAGGAGTGGACATACAAACAGTACAGGCGCTTTGTTATACAGGGGGTTTGCAGCAAACTCAAACAAAATAGCAATGGTTACAATCGACGCGCCAGGTCAGCAATAAGTAAATACAACGAAACAAAAACAACCTATACAGTGCGTACGCCATGTAGAGTGTAAGAAGCAGTTAATACAGGAAAAAATGCATTTGGGTGTGCCGTGCAATGTACAAACAGTGTCAAGTGAAATGTATATTATCAGACGTGCGCAAGAACCAAGCGCAGAGAAGTACGAAAGAGCATATGGACACCGGCGTGTGAAAGAAGTTGGGGCATGGCAATACGTCATTGATAACTTTTGCGGACGCTCAGCCAAGACGACCACAATGCGGTCATCATTCCGATAATGACTCGAAGTGCAATTCGAGTGTCGACACGAATGAATGCACAGATTGTGAGCAAACGATGTCACTTGGCAGGGAATTCCACAGATGTATTGTTAGGCCTTGTATTGTTAGGTATTGGAAGTATGTATTGTTAATACATACTTCCACAGAAGTATGTATTAGTAGGCTAGGCTGTCGCATACCCTCATTAAATTTTTATTTGCATAGTGCTGGTCTGGTCCTCTCACCAATTTGTCCTGTGTGCAGGGAAGATGAGACCATAAAACGTTCTTTAAATTTTTGGTCGGCGATATATCAGCTTAAGAAAACGAACCTTAGAAAAACTGTTTGCCTTCTTAGATTAGATATAGGTGTTCAAAATTTGCTATCCTCGGGCGCCTCTACTCTTGGGCATAGCAGCGGAAAGATTGGCGCTGCCATCCAAGATTTTATTTAAGGATGAATGGAGATTTAAACTCTAAAATTCAAGAATTTATTCTTCCTTTTGTTTCAACCAAATTGAGTTAGATAATTTTTTTACGGTTCGTCGTTGTCATCTAAGTTTTCGTTTTCATAAGATCTTTCGCTCCAATCTCTTTCGTTTCTAATTTAGCTATTACAATATTTTGTCCTCTTATGCTCCACTCTCATGTATACACGTATCTTGGCCAACCCCCCAGGGCGAGTGCCTTCCACTATTTTCAGGGATCTGCATCTACATTTACAAACGGATACGCTGCACTTGTTCTGCTGTTGCCTCAAAACGATCGTGATGGCCAAAACGCAACAGCCCGCACTAGCTTCATATTGTTGTCGTCGTTTCAGCACCTTATATGACATTATATACCACAATATATTTTAACACAATTATATGAGCATGAAAAAGCAGTAGTGCTTTATACCTCAGGGGCAGTCGGCTATATCAAAACATTAAAGGAGAATGCAAAAACTCGCGACACAGAAGAGGTATTAACATAAAGCTGGTAGCATTATCATTCGTGACATACTGGCATATAGGCTGCACTGCAAAAAGCGCCTGTTCTTTTCCCGCATTTCTTCTCGCAAGAATTACGGCACTGTTTTTGCACATTGAGAAAACGGCGAAATTCCGTTATATTATGCTAGGCACGTGCGCACTGTTTGAAGAGGTAGGAAGGTCGAAAGGACGCAGCGAATGAGCGACAGGACGCACAGCTAATGCCGCAGGACGCACATGCACTGTTTTAGCGCCGCTTGCCCCGACAAGCCTGGGCTCCACTGAAGCAGATAGCGCAGAAAGCGTTTTTGAGTGGACAAGTGAGCGAACGTGCAAGCGGCGGCGGCAAGCGGTGTCTATTTTTTCACCTCTTGAATGGGGGTGCAGGAGGGGGGGGGGGGGAGGGGTTGCAGGGGAACCTACTATTGTTTTTTCTACGTCTGCCAAGCAGCTTCGGTTGGATGAGTACTCTTTGAGCATGATGGCATTATTAAAGTAGGGTTTGCTTAAGAAACCTTAGCGCTAGTGAAGCTAGCAACGATATTTTGTAGTACAACCTACGTGATGCTGTACTGAGCGTCAGTGTCGCGTACCTCGAGTCAGGGTTGGCAGTGATGGAAGTGTTTTCGGACTGTCGTGCTGTGTCATTATTTGCGTAGAGCAGCCAAAATGGCCTTGCGTTACGTTTCCTTTTTTTTTTAAATTCCGTTAAACTATGGCACCACGTGAGTTCGCTCCCGTTCCTTCGCTTTATGTAGCACACAGCGTATAGCTCGGCGCCTGCATCCCTGATTTCTTTTACTTCTAGTTAATGTCACGTCGGCAAAAATCATGAGAACTCGCCAGTTTCAGCCGCCAGAGCTGGGTAATATGCTTGTCAGTTCGTTAAAAAATGCAGTTCTAGAAAAATATCTTACACTTGTGCTTCCTGCTTTCGCGAAATCGAGGATTTTGCTACATCAACGTGTAATAATTTTCGCATTCACAGAAACGAAGTCCAGGAATGCACTTTTTTAGGCTCTTGAACACTTATGGGCGCGTTAATGGAATTGTGATGAAGCACCTATATTAAGTAAATCCTTGCATCTTAAAGGAACTTGTAATTTCGTTCGTCTTATCAGACATCCAAATTTCACATTATTGATGGAAATAAACTAGGTTTCTCATCGTAACCAAGACTTCAGCGTAACACTGTTCATCAACAAAGAGCTCAGTGCCTTCTTCGCAGAATCAGCTGCCTGCGTTGTATTGATGAAGGTGCCTTACATACACATTATGCTGCTTCATCGGGTTTGCTCTGCAACAGCGGAAATTTTACCATATTGTAGCCCGAAATTTTAGATGTCTGTATATTTTACGGGGATGTGCAGTAAATATGATGGCGTCTTATTGCAGTGCTGCGGAATGAACATACTGACATTGGTACATCTTTACGAGAAATATTTGGCAGCCGGAGTGCCTGTAGAAGTCCAGTAAAACAAAGCGGCATCTTTTACAGTGTGCCTAAATCACTATAGTTGCGTTTCGAGTAAACAACGGCATAAAGACAAAAAAGATGGCTCTGCTTTGGTAAGAGAAACAACATTGAGGCTCCCGTTTGCCTACACAACCTAGCAGCCATATCACTATGGCGCAGACTACAATAAACCAACTTTGGTAAGCGTTTGACGAATGCATTAGGTGCGCAAGTGTTCCATCATTACGCCTTTGCGGACTGCAGAGTCACCGCTCTCTAAAAAAGCAAGAGCGGTAAAACGTTAGGATTCATTTCAATCGGTTATGATCATTTCTGCTCGTCCACCATTCACGGCCTGCCGATAACGGTAATAACGTGGGCAGGGCGTCGCTAGAGCCCCTCACGAAGTGCGAAAAGTAGAAACACTGGAATAGAATTGCGACATTATAGCGGCCTACAGCCCCGCTATAAGGCAGCAGTTGAGGACTTCAACTGGGACCGTAATAATAAAATGAATGCTGCCAAATTGGAAAAGAAAATAGAAAGCTGGGCGAAAATCGGTTTTCACCACGGCCGCTAGGATTTCAAGCTTAACACTTGCAGAAAATCACTCAAGAGAAGCTGGACACGTTAAGATATAACCGATGCTGAAACATGGCTGACGCGCATTACACTTGTTTCTCAAGCAGGTTAGCACACTTTTGCAACTGCCGATGGGCAGTTTTGGCACTCAACAGTAGTTCGATATCATCTGCCTTTGGTCTAGGCCAAATTTGAGGATTTGCTGGCACTGCGAATAGAGCTTAGCGTTGACGTTGTGTTTTGCCCTTTTTGCACTGAGATAAGCCTTAAACTTCCATTTAAATTCTCTTTATGGGTCTGTGTGCGATAACGACACACAGTACACGTGAAGGGCTTCACAAATCCGGCTTGATACCAGCCTCCGCTTGTCAGTGTCCAACTTATTTACAGCAAAATCATGACACGCACTTGACACCTGTCGGATAGCGAGCTTATTTATTTACGAAAGCTTATTTGCAGCGGTCAGGTGTTTTTATGTACTCCTGCTTCATGACTGTACGAGAAAGGCGTTCAACAATGGGACCCTTTTGACGTAGTACCATACCAGCTGTATCTTTCACACCCTTTCGACAATGTTTATTAGCCTATCACTGTTCTTTTTTTTTTTTCGATGCCTTGCATACTCTATATGCTGAACTATGGCCGTGCAAGTTTTTCACTATTTCTTTCGCCAAAGCAGACTGTGCGCGCTGTAAAATATGTTGCGTTGAAGCTTCTCTCTTCGTACGGTTTACAGTCATCGTCTTTGATTTAAAAAGATTTCATCCGTGCCATATATATATATATATATATATATATATATATATATATATATATATATATATATATATATATATATATATATATATATATATATATTGGGATGCGGAATTGGGCGGTGGGGACACCTGGGATCTCCGCATCAAACTAACCTGCCCATTTCTTCAGTTTCCTTTGCCGGCAAGACGGAATACTTCTCAAGTTAGGCTCCCTCTAATTAATGCATTGCATTTATTGAAGGAGAATTACCACAGTGTAAAAATCGTTTCCATCACTGTCAATGTGTTCAACAAGTCGCAATCATTTTAGGATGGAATCCCGAAACTGATAACACGCGGGAAGGGTGTAGGCTACATTATTCAAGCCAACTCGCGCATTTCGCCCTGTGTGCATGCAGACGTGGCATGAACCAGGGTCAACTACGAACATATATTTTCACGCCATCGCGTCACACTTTAATGATTCTAAATTCGATAGTCATGAACGTGCCTTTTCAAAGTAGATCTCAAGTTGGCGAGAAAATGTTTTAAGTTCCGGAAATTCACGGTACCTTTGGCAGCTTCGATGATGGTTAAATGAACACAAGTCTTACGCACAAAACAACCAAATTCTCGTCAGTCACAATTCAACAGAGCTCGGAAAAAAAAGATAATGATTTACTTACGTGGGAAGTGCGGAGACACGGACAATGTTCTTCAGCGTGTTAGGAGAGGCCCGGAAGGAGGCCGCCATGCTATGCTGCGCAGTATGGACGACAACTTAGCACCGTAAATGGCTCGTGTAGGGCCAATTGCTGGCACTACACGAATGGTACAGAACATGATTACCGTTTTAATGCAACATAACCACCCATCGCAGGGTGCGCAGCAAGAGGAGTGCCGTTTTCGCTGTCGCCTGGAGGTAGTGCACATATATGTATCTGTCCGCAAGGAATACCGCACATGTATTATCAGCGTCAAATGAAACTTGGGAACAGCGGAGCGCGTGGCCCAAGCATAAGTGAAGATGTAGAGCGCGACGTCCAGTCATCACCATTGACAGGCGCGCACATCCGGTTCGGCCGCACTGCGCGACCCCCCTCTAGTGAGATAATTTCGCTTCTGTTGTGGTTCTTACCTTTGAAAGGCAGAAAATGAAAAATAAAAATGAAGCTGAAATATTGCAGTTTACGGCGATTCTTGTCACACAGACTCTTAGGCAAAGTTACACCTTTTGGGGTGTATCTCAGCCACACAAGGATAACAGTCGTCTGCCTTGCTTGCGTTTCCTTTCTTGAAACCGCCACGCCCGCTACTTTCCTGTCGGCAATGCTATGTCATGCTGATAACGCACACGTACGCTGTTCATTGCTGGAAAGTACCGGGCTCGCCACGTTAAAGAAAGGAAATGCGGATAAGACAGATGGCGAATATTGTTCTGTGGCAAAAGTTTGTAATTTTGCTTGAGAGTGTGCGCGTGGTGAAGTTTGCACCGTCATCGCAAGGTAGCTTCGGCCGCGCGGCCCTCGCGGGCGAATTAAAAATTAAAGTTTGGTTTAATAAAGGAATTCCCCAGGGTTTGGCGCATCTATTCGGTTGGCTTCTCACCGAGTAAAGTGGGCCGATCCCGGAGATGTAATTTAGTGTGACCCGTGGTCGTTGTGGGTCCAGTGGAGGCGTCACTGCGTATCACGCCACTCTTTTCCCTGGTGTGGGCTGCACTTGTCCTTCCGTCGTCCTTAGTCAAATTTGCAAAACAATTACGCTCCGCGGCTTTCCGTTGCATTGAGAAGCAGCTGACGCTCTCTTTGACAGTCTTGTCAACGTAAATTTTTTTTGGAATGACACTATAGGATGCCAAAATGGCGTGGAATGTACAGCAGCGAAACAGGATCAAAATAGCAGTTGTAGCTGAAGGTAATTAAGAGACTGACTCGAATGGAAGATGCGACAACACGATAATGGACAGCCTAAGTTAAGGTGACAGACTGATACCCCTGTCACAATGGGAGCTTTAATGTCATTCAAATCGAATGGCATTCGGCGCAACGAATGTCATTCGCCCGCGGAGGGGCTACACTCGAAAAATTAATGTCATTCGGTGGCGATATCAATGGCGATCATTCCGAAAAAACGTGGCAACAAAAGTAGAACAAGGTAGGTATAAAGTGCTTGCATAAGCAATCCATATATTTAAATATATTTTTGGGACGTCACTACACTGAAAAAAAACATTTTAGTAATGCCTATAAAAAAGTTGTTCTATATCAGATTATATGGCCACTATAAGCCAAAACAAGGCTTAGCCACTTGAGTAGCCGATAAATTGAAAACAAACAAAATAGCTGACATGGCGACGCTGGACGACGACGCTAAGTTGCAGGAGGTAAAGTGATTAGTTGCTGCGTACTTTTCATTACGAGCAAGGCGTAATAATCAGCGGAAGCGATGAGACGTTCTATGGCCGACGAGCAGAGTACCGGCGGCATGGGCGGCGGCCAGACGCTGCTGAGCTGGAGAGTAACAAGATTTTGCGACAGCCTGCCGCACAGATTTTGTCTCTTTAAAGTAATAAGTTCATTAAAACACGCAAACGTTATTATTTCTATACGAGTACGGTTTTCAATGGGCAAATGCTGTGTCCTGTTTTGCTTTGTTTCTGGGGTTGAGAGTACACATTCGCTCCGAGTGCGAAGCCGAATGAGTTTCTCGAACTCATTCGATTGCGGAAGTCATTCGGTGCTAGTGGCATTAAATATCGCTGTGTAGCAACCGAATAATGTCATTCGATGCTAATTCCATTCGGTTCGAATGACATTAAAACGCCCAGTGTGACAGGGGTATAAGGTTTCATTATGCAAAAAAGAAGTGAGGCGTGCAGGCATGTCACAAGAGTAGAGAAGTGGACAGCACGAACGCCACTTCTCCACTCTCGTGTCCTGTCTGCACGCCTCAGTTCTTTTTTGCATAATGAATCCTTACCAACTAGCTCAGCTGTCTGTCGTTCCAGACTAAGGCATCCACTTCCTTCATTCTCGCCTATCACCTGTGCAGTTCTCAGTCTTTAGAAACCATTATTCGCCCGTTTAGCAGAAAATAAAAGGATAAGCGAAAAAAAAAGCATATTGGCAATCGGTACGTTCAGCTTAGTGTTGCAATTTGAACCGTTAAACTTCTGCGAAACACATTTAAGCTGTCTTTCACAGTAACTTATCACTAAAAGAAGACGCACTGCTCACAACTTGGGCCCGGCGACCGCTGATGACGTCAACAGGCGCACAGCGCGCGATCTTGCCGTTGGGTTTCCGACACTAAAGACGTCTTCCACAGCCCACAAAAAAATGCAGAGTTGCGGCGTGCGAAGCTTTGCCAGGAGCACAGCCGACACTTCTTTAACCACTTAAATTTAGCACGCTCAACCCGAAACGGCAAAGATCTGCTACTCACATGCAGCTGCGGCGCTTATATCCCCGGTAAGTTTTACACACAAAAAAATTTGGTTCTAAGTTTCAGGCTGGCGGCTCATTCCAACAGAATGTAAGCGTATCTAATAGGGCCTTCAGCCTGTATGCACACGTGTCAAAGTGGTTAAAGTTGGGCTACAAAAGCAACTAGATCCTAGGACACGCGCCGCGCTTGCTCCTGCGCTTGCAGTCAGAGAAGCGTGGCACCCTTATTACAACAGCGTCACTGACCATCTCATGCTCTGTAGGATGTGCTCGATTGACAGATGTCACAAACAGGGTTACAGGCACACTCAAGCTACAACATTATATCTTCTCGCCTACTGTCCCATTCGCTTCTTTTAAATTGTGGAATAAAGCTTCGTTCGTTCGTTCGTTCGTTCGTTCGTTCGTTCGTTCGTTCGTTCGTTCGTTCGTTCGTGCGTCCGTCCGTCCGTCCGTCCGTCCGTCCGTCCGTCCGTCCGTTCGTTCGTTCGTTCGTTCGTAAACAGGGCAACCAGGTGAGATTTTACAAAAATAATTAACCTGACGGCTTTGTACAGCACACATCACCTTCACTTTCTTCTGAGCAATTCTGCAACGGACCACGTGTGTGGAGACGTGTGCAAGCTCCACGTTACGGACACAAAATGTTTTTACTTAGATCTGTGCTAATAGAGCATGCATTCTATTTTGAAAAATATAACCCCGATCGCTGAATCCAATTACTAAGTTCATGTAATTTCTAATAATTTTAAATGTTCGTCGGCGTGGAAAGGCAAGAGAAGTTGACTCATACCCTTTCAATGAAATGTAACACCGCTAAGTTTAAACGTGGGGGAAAATGTTGGTACATTGAACTGGGCTTCACGCATGTCAGTAAAGTGTGAAAGGTGGAATTCGTTGCAGTGGAAAGAAAAATGAAAAAAATTTTTCGTGAGTCATTCTACTCTGCGAAGACGGACGACCAGCGAAGCTGTTTAGCATATGACACTGCGGGGACTCAGAATTTTGAGAAAAGGTACGAACTCACTAACCGTGATTTTTATATAGATTCGCGTGGACGTAGGGACCGCCGCCCCGAGGAGCCGGAGGAAAATAGACACGCGTGATGTTTCGACGGGACCGCCACCACGGGAGAACGGAAGGAAAGGAAAGCGGATAGGCATGCGCTTGGAAGGCCGACAAAGAGAGGGCAGGGCGAACGTAGACATGGCCGACGCGGCTCAAAGTGCAGTATCTGTTCTTACCAGCTTAATATCCGATGCGGGTTCTATTTGGATCCAAGATAATAAAGTTATTTTTGCATGCTGGCGAAGGGCTTCAAGCCTGCTTCACCTCCGCCGCGGGTCGGCCTGGTATGCGTTATCTTCAGGATCGGCCCATGGCTTTTGCACACGCACACGGCAAATGCACAGAAGCTTAGCCCATAAACAGCTTCGATGTAAAAAAAATGGGATTCGAAGATAGTACTCGGCTCCTGTGACAACGTCACATGCTCTACAACTGCTTTGAATCTGTTCTTGAACGTGGTCGACCCGACTTGAAAACTTAAGAAAGCCTGGTCTAAAGCCAGACCTAACTGAAAAGTACGACAGTTGGGTGATGGACAAGTTTGCAGAGACATTGCTGCATGCAGTTCTTGCGCGACGCAGATTGCGAGCGTTTATTTAACGCTCTCTTGTTGTTTGTGCCTTGCGAAAAATCCGCCCGTAAAAGAAGAACACCAGAAAGAAAATTCGAAGATAGTTGCGGTTATAGCACGCAAATGGTGCAAACATAATGAAGAGCAACACATCGAAAAAGATAAAGGTTCATGTAGAATAAAACCTGCTCACAAATCACTAAACGAGCTGAATCTGGGGTATTTCTTACTTAGTTGCGCGCAGCATGAATTAAGAAAACGGCTCCTCGTATTTTTGAAGTAACTGTTTTGTTTGAGCAACACCAGTGCCTCCTATAGATCGAACGAAAACATATTTGCTTGGACAAGAGGTAATGAGGGCAGCTGTGTAAACGTGCCTAAGTATGGTGGTTAGTTGAAGCGGCCGGCGTAAACTCCTCAAGCCTGCGTAGTCGTTGCACTCGGCTCAAGTGTTTACAGTGCACCCGCCTACAAAACTATCAACTGTTGAGATGTTCTGAACTATGTTCTTGAAAGGAATACGAATTCAGTTGTATTGAATTCTGGCGTCTTGCGTGACAAAACCACGATTTCATTATGAGGCATGCCTTAGTTGGGGACTCCGTATTCAGTTCGACCACCAGGGGATCTTTAACGTGCCCCGAATGCATGGGACATGGACTTCTTTGCATTGCAGAAAGGAATACGAATAACTTAACAAGCAACAGGTGTGAAGTGCGAGGTCCCCGAAATTGGGAGAGCGTTATTTGTAATGGAACTCCACTCCCAAGAGGGATTGGCCGACGGCCCATGGTTGAAAACTTCTGGAGGGAGGCCAGCTGCCAGCTATCATGGCCAGCCATAGAGGGGAAAAAGTCGGGCCAAGGTTGCATACCAACTACGACGGCACTTGACGAGCCAAAAGACGTGGGACCGAGGTTGCTTTACGACCATTCTCCAGGGTCGGCTGCGACAGGTTGGTGTGCGAACTGGGAACTACGTCGTGCCGAAGTACGTTGCCAACGTACTGTATCAGGTGCATTCAAAAGCAATTTCGCGCGTTTCAACCCCAGTGGTTTCGACCCAAGCGGCTTTGAGGCTTTGTGTTTCAGTTTCCTCGTATGTTTATAGTTTCTCGCATTTCCTCGAAATATGTTTCCTCGCATGTTCAAATTATAATCCGAAGTTATCGTGATTGCAGCTCACGTGTGCGTTATACTTTACAAATTTCTTGATGCAATTTACTTTAAAAACCTTCAGTTAGTTCACTAAGCCAGTTGCGCTTGGACCTAGAGGAAGACCTAGACGAATGGGCAGTGACGCATGTGTGACTTCCTCACATATGCGTGCGCGCGTAACGTGTGAACAAAATGTATCTGTTCTTCACGCGCGGGCACACATCGTGTGCTGTGCAAAAGGTCCTGACATGTCCGTCAAATGTAGGCAGCATGTCCCCATGATGTCCATCACTGAAATGCAAGGGAAGCCCGCCGGACAAGGAAAACCCATCCAAACGGTCATGTGAGAGACGTTCCTAGGACATCCATGTCCTGGCAGTGCATGTTCTTCAGATATCCATAGGAGGTCATTGCTGTAACTTGGACGTTAGGTTCGATGTAGGCTCAGACATAAGCCGACCTACACATTTTCGTGCGCCGTGCTAGGTCAGAACCACCTAGACTAGGAGAAGGCCTCGGCACTCCTTCCGTGACGTCACCACACTCAGCCCGTCCGCCTCGGCTTGAGGTGCCGTCGAAAGAAATCAGAAAGCACAATACTGCAGTATGTTCGAGGGCATACCTCCGGAATTTATTTGCATATTGTATAAATTTAGCACTGGCGTGATTTAAAGAACTAAGACAAGTTCTTTCCACGTCAACTTCGGCATTTGGAGCAACGCTGACAATGGTCCCGATAAGACAGAATGCACTACAGAATTTGGGTCTAGAAAGACGATTCGCCGGAAAAACATATTTCTCTTTTCAGTCTGTCACTGACAGTTGTACAATTCATATAACACATTTTATTGGGCATTGGTTTCCACTATCACAGAACGAAATTCGAACACACAACACTCACATCAATAAAATATGACATACATCAACCTCACTAGCTTAATAAGAAAAATCTGCTGAACTTCCCAATGCTGAATAATTAAAAAAAATTCCGCAGAAGTCAAGACAACATAACACAGAGTTCATATATTGTATGTATTGTAGCATACACATTCGCGAAAACAGCACACATCATTTTCACTTGAGGGTAATAAACTTTCTCTTTTTCCCATTATCCCATTATTCTTTTCTTTGTTTATCCTCTCGTTTCGGAAGGCTGCGTAGTTCTTCAGCAGAGTGTTTACTGCTGGATTAAGGATGTTCTTTAACCTTGACTCTTGACTGTGACAAGTTGCACAAGTGTCAAAGTCTTCACTGTCACAGAGCAAATGCTTTATTCCACTTAGAAGTGCAGCTCTCTGATTACTCTCTGCATGAAACATATTCTCATATTCTTTGCCTGTAATATGTTCTAGCACAATCTTGGTGCACAGCACCACATGAATGACACATGGCTCTGGAAATTTGAAGCCGCCTCTGCTCATATTATCAATCAGCACATGCTCACTGCATTCAAGCTCTCTCTCAGTAATTGTGAATAAATCACAGCAGTCATTGCAAGGCCGGTGCTTCAAAGCAGCATAGGTATAGTAGCCAGCGATCTACACGAATGCCGGCATGTCTTTCGGGGGCTTCTTTAGGTCACAGCTTCTTAGCTTTATGTTATATTTGTTAATCAGCATTTCAGCACATGTCTTTGCAAGTGTCAGTGGATGTTGGCATATCTGGCAAGATCAGTGTGTTCTGGAGGCGATCTTTGCCTCAGCTTCAAATACCTGTGGGATCGACTGATTGTAATGGGACCCACACAGCTTCCGGTAGTTTCCAAACCAAGCTTCGAGGGGATCGGTTTGAAATTTTCGTAGGAGAACGTACGTAAAACCGAGCTCCTCCAAACAATATCTTGACACCTCGATCGAGGCGTATGTGGAAAGCCGGAGAGCTGAGTGGGTCTCCTTTGTCAATGCACCTAAATGCACACACCTACTTTCCCAGTCGTTGAGTCAGGTAACAAATGTTTCGAGGAACTGCAGATGTTCACCATTGATTTCACGTACTGGCTCTTGCCCCACATCTCTGACTCTGTGTCCCTTATGGCGAGTCTTGACGTTGATGATGCTCCACCATCGCTCAATTAGGTCAATGAAATCTGCAGTACCATCTGCAAGCGTCAGATGCAGAGTTTCGCCTCTTATCCTCAAAGCAGATGAAACAAAAGAATTAAAAATTTGTACAGCAAGTTTCACGTTCTGCCTCTCAATATTTGTGGGATTCAATGCTTTATACGTTAGCCCAAAAGGCACTTTCACAGTATTAGTTTTTTTCAGCCTCATGAAGTTTTCTGAGTGATGTGAATGAAGCCCCCTCCCCTTTTCTTACTTTCTGTGGTTCCATAGGGAAATGGTGGGTAATATAAACATTTGTCAGGATTTTTTTGTTTAGCCAATTGTTTCTGATACATTTCAGCAAATGCACAGAGTCAACAATATGAAAGAGTGGCTGCTGCGGATTGGCTGGACGGGGGTAAACAATTTCGAGCTTCTGGGCCTTACTGAACGTAGCCATTACTTTCCGGTTAATGGAATTATTGTCTGTGATGACTGCAACGATCTGACGGTTCGATTCTTCAAGTCTCAAGACTACTTTATTACAGTTTCATGCAGTTCCTCCGCAGTAATTTGGACACTGTAAGGATGTGTTAATAAAGGGAAAATCGGACATCCGCCGTTTGTAGCAATTGCTGTGTGCAATATCTTTGCACGGTGACAGGAGAGACTTCATCATAAATACATGCGCTGTCTTAGCAGGTTCAGAACAGTTCGCAGCAGCCCCTGTTATGCTGCCACCCTTGTATTCAAAGAACTGCTGCAAGAATATTTCATCTACCATTAATGTTACATTTCTTTCCTCAGCTTTCAGCAGATTTGCCCTCCTTTTCATATATCTTAGGAAGCCCTCTTCATTTTGCTCCTTTAAATGACTAACATCATGTGCGCCACAGACACGCTTGATTGTTTCAGTATGAGGCAACACTGACTTTCCACTGCTCCTCAAAAATTTGTAGCCATGCGGGGAAATAGTGTACAAAATGCTACACAACACCAAAAGTTCCGCAGAGTACCAAACAGCATTATTCCTCTTCATGAGGAGATGACACTGCTCTTTGAGGAACATCACAACGCCCACGTTTTCGTCCTCCAGAAGGTCTCCACTTGAAATGTCATCAAGAAATGAGATCACCAATTTCAGTGCAGCCTTTCCTTTGTCCACTTGTGGTGGTTCTCCTTTAGTGCAGTTGTCCTCGACTTTAGCCAAGAGCTGAACAAGCACGCGGAAATCGTGGATATGATCCGGGATCTCGAGATACGTGTCAGATGTAAGGCGTGCACCTCTCCAAAACACACGCACAGACATATCCGACGACATAGTCACTGACACCAAAATCTCGGGAGCATCTGTTGTCACTTTGATATGAGCAAAGATCATACAGCTGTCGCAAGGTACCGCTGTCCAAAACCTTTTCTCTCCTAGCTTGTGCAGGCATGAACTGAAGTCTTGTAGGCTGTTAACTTTGTTTTCTCGTTCCTCGTTCTCGTGCGCTAATTCTGACTGCTTTAAGGCCCTTTGAAGCTGTTCGCTCTCCACACGTGTTCGCTTTGCATCAGGGTCTTCTCTCGACTGGCGAGAATCCAAAATATATTGCGGGCAGTCGGGAAAGATCGTTGGAATGGCATCAGGAGTAAGCCGGATGAGATTATTTGAACCTCGATGGTCCGTCCGTCGCAGTCCGTGTATTTAGATGTTGTACGTAGGTGCTCGGGCTTGAAACGCCGTTCACAAACCTGCGAAACAACCAGCGCCGTCATATTATGAACACACCTTGACGCCTGCAAAACTGTGACATACGCTTACAAATCTAAGCGCAAGATCTGCGAAAAGCGCATTTTACTGACCCATGAGCCATTCAACGAATGAATATACGCATACCATCGCAAACGCACGCGAGCCCACGTGGTTTACACACGTAAATAAATGGTCACTCGAAAACGTATTTATATAACAATGGAATGTCGTAGTTTCCACTAATACACTTTCATTGTACATTGTTTATATAAACCATCACTGCACGAATTGAAAAGCGAGACAACACTTACCAGCGGATCTTTCAGTTTTCCAACGTCGACATCGTCCCGTCGCACTGCCCGCTGCCATTTTTTTCCTTCGTTCGGGATTACTTAGGAACCCAAACAGCCTGACCTTTGGCCCGTTGTCGTAGTTTCCTCTACAGTTTGGCACACAGCATCGTCCCATGACATCGAATAGACCGCACGTGTACAAAGAGCAATATATGCAAAAAAGCGAACCACGTGCAGCGACGTTCTCCTGCGGTGTCTCGACGGCGCAGGATATGCGCGTCACGTGCGTCGCGTTGCACCTAGGGCCCCTTGATAATTTCAGAGTAGCGACGCTCCTCCTCGCGGCGCTTTCCTCCTCGATTATCCTCGCCCGCCGGCTGCGCACGGCACGCTTTTCCTCCTGGGCTTCCGCGGACGGGCCGCAGCATTCTATGGAGGCGTGTTATTTGGGCCAGTTGCGCGCCCCAGTTGAGTTGGAAATTTTGATAAATGCTGATAACAGCATCCCTAATGCTGAAGGCAACGTTTATGAGACGGTTGGTATTTCCTTAAAGCCGTATGATTGGTGTAATAGGAGCTTTCAGGCCAGTTGTACACCCCGGACAATTTTTCTGCCGCATGATGAGATGCTTTACGTTGTGCGTCTGATGTAGTATTGCTTGCGGCACATCCCTTTGCGTGTGGCTTATTAAGCCAAAGCCTTAGATCGCTCTTTCAAGGTCGCATTGTGAGCTACAGAAGATATCACGTCACCAAAGGAAGGCCGGAAGCCAACCAAAGCATGTGCAGCCCTGTATAAGAGATGTTTACTGATTAGCAAAGTTAAGTAATGATTGATTATGGATTGGATTAAGATAAATTAAGGTGTATTAAAGGGGATTAAGGTGTATTAAGGAGAATTAAGGTGTCGATGAAAGTGTTTTAAAAAAGTCAGTGAAGGTAGATTAGGGTGAATGAGGGAGGATTGAGGTGCATTAGGAAGGATTATGGTGGATTATGGGGATTAAGATGAATGAAGCACTGGGGTGGATTAAGGAGTATTTGGGCCATTAAGGAGAATCAGGCTGGATTGCGGTCGATGGAGATGAATTAGGGTGGATTGAGGTGCATCAAGGCGGAACATTGTAGACTAGGGTGGGTTAAAGTTAATCAAGGGGGATTAGGGTGGATCAAGGTCGGTGCAGGAGGATGAAGGGGAATTAAGATGGATTAAGGCCGATTAAGGTGGATGAAGGGTTATAATGAATTAAGGTTTGTTACAGTATCCTTTAAAACGATAATCCTCCTTAATACATCTTAATCCACAATAATCGGCTTTGATACTCCTTCATCAAGCCTAATTCTATTTAATCTACCCTAATCCACCTTAATGGTCCTTCATCCACCTTATTCCTCTTTTATGCACCTCAATCCTTATACATGCATCTAAATCCTGCTCAATACACTTTAATGCACCCTAATCCACCTCCATCAACCCTAATCCACCTTAATCTAACCTAATCGGCCTTAATCCTTTTTCATCCGCCTTAATCCTCCCTAACCCTTGTTAATGCACCCTAATCCACCTTAATCACCCTAATCGTTCTTAACACTCCTTCACCTTAATTCACCCTAGTCCGTCTTAATCCTACTAAATAATCTCTTATCTACATTAATCTTCCCTAATCCATCTTAATTTAATCACTATTGATTCATTACTTGGCTAATCATTCCCTTATACAGAGGTGGACATGCTTTGAGTTGCCTCTGGCCTTCCTTGGGTCACGTGGTATTTTCTGTTCACAACGCCACCTTGAAACAGAGATCTAAAGGCTTCGGACTTAAAACTATAAAAATGCAATGTGGACTAGCTAGCGCTCCCCACCTGCAATACCACGTATATACATGCCACTAATTTTTCTCAGGGCTTACATTTATTGCAGCTGACTGACGCACAGATTGACGTAAGCTAGAAATAACAGCGCTTCTACAAGCCGCTATTTCAGTTTTCAGCAAAACAGGCAGCGGATCCTAACAATCGCGAAAAGTGCGATCGAGAGGCTGTATCTTCGCTCATAATTGTTCTCAGCGGAAAGCAGAATCTAATGTGCTGCGTTTCGGCGACGTGCCATTTGACAGAGCCGCCGCAGAATATTAAACATACTGAGGACAAGCGCATTCATATGCAACGTACAAATTGCCGCAACAAAACGCTGCTGATCAGGCCAGAAGAATGAAAAAGAAATGCAGCGTTAGCGGATGCTTTGCTGCGAGCAATAAGAAAGACGCCTCACCTCGCAAACAACACTGTTCTTTGTTGGAACAAAATTCTTTCGGCCAATGTTATGCAGCCACTGCTTCCTGCACAAGCCGTCAAGATTTCCTTGTGGCATCACAAAAACAGCATAAGCATCTTCGGGCTTCTTGCTGCAGTTATATGTGCTGCAGCACGGCATAGCGCTAACACATAGAGCAGGAAACACAGCGTACAACGTTCGCTACGCCAAGCTAAAGTTCCGAGTCCAACCGAGCTGAGGAGAAAAATGGCGCGAAGGAAAAAGAAAAACACAAGCAAAACGCAAGAACAGCGCGTTTCCAGGGGCAACCGCAGGGAGACCAATCGTCATGCAGAAAAACGGGGGGAAAACTGGTTGCCTCGTGGGGGCGGGACGCGCAAGGAGCGAGGAGGAGACAAGGAGGTGGCGGCAGAGTTCAAAGAGTGGCGGTACTATCAAATTATCGAGGGACTTTATTCCGGAAGCGCGCAAGGTGAATGCCGCTGCACTACACGCCTGATGCATAACCCGGCTTGACCGCCGCAATTCCTTCTGTCGCTATGTTGATTCAATGTTGGACACATCACCATCGGCAGTCATGATAACGGTAACGTAGTTACGCAGAGGCGGGGACGCAAACGGGCTGCATGTAATGGTGAGGTCGAACTCGTGATACAGACGCGGTGTTTCTTAGTCATCCCAGATATGATGTTCTTACTCTAATCATTGTGCATTCTTCAAGCATAGCCACCGACACGATTTTTCCGCAATTCAGTGGCTTCGAGCTGTGCATTATTGACTTTTTATCTTTAAATCAACAACCTGCTCGGACACACCACAGAGTTTTCATCCGCAAGCTTCTCAACATACGCCCCGCCATCGACACCTCTTTGAAGGTTAATAGTTTGATAGTTCGGACGGACCAGGAGCCTCTTGTGTACAAGCTTCAAACCAATTCATCGAAGTGCGTCGCTCGGGAGCTTAGCGAGGTGCCCTGCGTATCCGAATTTTCTAGACATGCGTTACATTAGGGTGGCTATAATGCTGTTGTGTGCACACTCCAGGATCGGTACCCTAAGCTCCCCTACGCAGGCCGCAAGTTGGCGGAGCATCTCACGCTACGGCTGTTTGTGGAGTTTCACTACTGATCGCGGGTGGAAGTTTCAATACCGCCAATTTGTGTCCCTTGCTCATCTTGTCAGTGCCATCTACTGCCGAACCACGGGTCACCGCCCATGTGCCAAAGAAATAAGAAGGAATACTTATATCACGATTCTATTGCGAATGATTACGTGAGAGTTATCTTCAACGATGTGCCCTGTATAACGAAGGAATACTTTTGTCCCGGTTCTATCGCGAGTGGTGTGGTGCGCGACCTTTACAAGGAAATCACCTGTACAACAAACGAATAATTTTGTCCTGGTTCTATTGCGAGTGGGTCGGTGCGCGACCATTCCAACGAAGTGGCCTGTACTACGAAGGAATATATGTCTGTCCCGGTTCTATTGCGAGTGTAGCGGAGCGCGACCTATCGCCTGGGCGTTTGCTCTCTTATTCACGCCACTCTTTTCCGCAAAAAGGTGGCGTGATGAAATGAGGAAATGTACAGACATCACATGCACATACAGATGCAATACTCTCAGTACCTGTCATTCATCATTATGCGTGTGTTTAGGGACCCTTTCATTAAGCCAACTGGAGTCCGTGTGTATGTGCCATTAAGTACTTGCTGCTCTTCTTTGATACGATGACCTCACCTAGTTTTCTGAAATACCTGCGCCATCACTGCGGTGGAAGCTTACATTAAGTGTGCCTTTTGGTCGTTTTCAAAGCGGTGCTTCGCTTTGACATAAACAATCGCGCCTATATGCTACAACCTATTTATTCGCTCGTTTTCGTGAATGATTGCATTGACCTTGCATCATTATCTATTAGCTCATGAAAACTATTGGTTCTGCATGATTTCCTGTGAGGATTATGCTCGTTCATGTTGCGTTTCCTTTAAACATTATATATCAGCGTCACAAACGTTGCCGACAACCTCGAATAACACTTATTGCCAGATACGAATAGTGTATACAAACACATTTTCTTTATTGCCTAATGCACCATACCGTCAAACTTATTTATTGCTCCCATTACCCTGCCTTGCTTCCCGCTTCGGACATCATACCAACGCAAATCATATAAGGTAGCTGAAACTCCGCACTTACACCCTTCGGGGTAGCGCAGTGACTTGGGGGTTGCGCGACTGTGCAGCGGTGGGACGGGCTCGAAGCCCGGCCACGACGGCCGCATACAAATGGAGTATGTACGCGAAAACATTCCTGTACACACCCGGCAGACCTCCACTGCAGGGCTGTATACATTGTATATAGTGTTGATCCGTTGATATAGTGGAGTGTTATTTGTTGTTAAGTTTTTGTTTGAGGGAAGAGGTTGGGTCGGGATGTTTTTTTTATTATTATTCCTAGCCTTTTTTCCCTTCTCTGCGCACTTTCTGAATGTAGCTGTACCTGCCTCAATGCTACAACTTGGACTACTGTGCATGCACACGAAAAGAAACTTGGGTGACTGGATATCTAGATTTAGGCACGCGCAGAAGGATACGGTGGCGGGCAAAGAAATTGTGCCAATCATCGTGTACAATTGAAGGAACGAATTGCGTTCACAGCCTTCGGCAACCCACACTGCTCATCGCGGAGGCCACGCTTGGAATTCGTGACAGCGCCACTAGACAGCGCAGTGCGTATGGAAAGATGCGCTAGTTGGGTGACGGAGCCGCCGCCGCATATTAAGCATACTGAGGACAAGCGCATTCTTATGCAACGTACAAATTGCCGCAACAAAACGATGGTGAGCAGGCCGGAAGAATGAAAAAAAAATGCAGCATTTGGGAATGCTTTGCTACAAGCAATAAGAAAGATGCCTCACCTCGCAAACAACACTGTTCTTTGTTGGAACAAAGTTCTTTCAGCCAATGTTATGCAGTCACTGCTTACTGCGCAAGCCGTCACGCTTTCCATGTGGCATCACAAAAACAACCTAACCATCTTCATGCGAGGCCTTCTTTTCGAAATCCCGGGTATCAAACACACATAGTGTGCGGTTGATATCACTTTCTGATGAAACTCGGGGAGTGACGCCGAGATCGAGGAGCCTGTTCAAGCAGCAGCGGACACGGTGGCCCAGTACGCCAGGGAGAGAGGCCTCCAGGGAGCGCCGCAAAAGTCCGAGTTGCTCATACTGAAGAACCCGAGGACACCCCTGGCGCAGAACATCACGGTGTATATAGATAACCACTCAGTACCCAAACCCACTGAGATCAAGATCCTAGGGCTGTGTATCCCGCAGGGGCGACAGAACAGCACTACTATGAAGAAGCTTACAACATCCATCGAGCAAATCCTCCGGATGATACATCGAATCAGAAATAAGCACCATGGCATGAAGGAAAGGGACGCCATCCGCTTAGTACAAGCTTTCGTGGTCTCTCGGATAGTGTACGGGACGGCATTCATTAGCCTCTCCAGGTCGGAAATTGAAAAGTTGGAGACACTGATCAGGAAGGCCTAGAAGACTGCACTGGCGCTACCAAACTGCACGACAACGGCAAAGCTCATGGCTCTAGGAGTACATAATACCCTCAAAGAGATGTGGGAAGCGCAATACCTCTCACAACTCAATAGGCTCGCACTCACAAAACAAGGTAGAGGTCTGCTCGAAAAGATCCATATTAATTTGCCCTATACGATAGACCAAAGGTAGCACGTGATGCGAGGAGATGCATCAACGTGTACCCGATTCCACGGAACATGCATCCCGCATATAACATCGAAAGGAGAAAAGCAAGAGGGAAAGCCCTGCAGAAGAAATGGGACGAGCAACCTAACACCCTTTACGTGGATGCCGCAGGACCAAAGAATAGAGTGATGACTATTGTGGTCTCAACGCCTTCAGGATCGATGGTGAACTGCGCCTCGATGAAAGCATCCAACCCCACTCGCGCAGAGGAAGCAGCTATTGCATTAGCTATAGCATCTAACCCCAACGCCGATGGGCTCACTGATTCCCAGAACGCCTGTCGCAACTTCAATAATAAATTAATTCACAGATCAGGGTTGTCATTGCTGATTAAGCATCCACTCAGCCAAGCCTCTGTCATATGGTTTCCCGGTCACCTATAACTACCAGGAGGAAACGAAGCGGCTCACAGGCATGCCCGAGCTCTTCTATACCGGGCGTCTCCCCCTGGTCACCTTGAAGGGTGCCGCGACCTAACTGCTTTAGCAGTGTATGCTGACAATCTCGCACCATACAGAACAGCCAGGAAGGAGTACCAAACACCACATAAATCCCTCAATAAGTTAGAAGAGAATACCCTTAGGAGACTACAAACCAATACATACCCAACGCCAGCTAAGTTACACCTGTGGTACCCTACATTGTACTCCCCGCTATGCCCACACTGTGGAGAGGCAGCCAAACTCTACCACATGGTTTGGGCATGCCAATTTAATCCCATAGTTGACCCCATTCCCATTCCCCCAGAAGAGCAGTGGGAGACTATTCTGCTCAGCGATGATCCTAACACTCAGCAATGGCTGGTGGGGAGGGCCAGCGCAGCGGCAATGACCAGTGGACTACCGGACCAGGCGGCCGACCCACGAGTTCTACGAATATTCTGCAAATCTTAGGTTGGCACCCTAATAGTAGGCCGATCTAAGGACGGTGTCAACACCAAGAACTGCCCACGCGAAATGGCCCAGCGGGCCACACGGGGCACGGTTGGCTACCATATGCTTGCCCGACGTTGGGCCGAGCAAACTTTTACCACTTTGTTGGTCATCTTTGCAGGTGATTAAATATGTGTCTTAGCGTAATGAACCCTGGCTACGGCAGTCCTTTAACTCGTACTCGAAAAGAAAACTCGAAGAAATACGAAATACGTCAGCACAAAATTGGGCGACTTCACTGAATTTGCCTGGTTTCGCACATGCGACAACAATACGTAACTCGTTCATTGTCTGTCCATGTTCTTATTCGCCTCGTATTTCACGCGACCTGAAAAGCCAAAAATGATACGACAGGTCACATACGTTGTGCGTTCTCTCATGACAGCAGAGGGTTAGAGAAACCGAATTCGACTCTTAGGAACGACTGTTAGAAGCAAGAGGGCACACGTATTTATGCAGCGTGGTTTATATCGTGAGCTAGCTATTTTCCCATTATTTTTTGTCATAAAACAACCGGAAATGAGAAAACTACAGAATGATAAGCAGCCAATTATGAATAGAGAGATGTGTCGCGGCTCTGTCTTAGCAGCTCAAGTTGATATTTATGCATTAATGGTGGTGTGGCAGGTAAACAATCGCGACACAGTACTCAGGCATTCTTTTTCAAACTGCATGGCACAGCTATAGTTGTAGCTCCGTTTACTGCAGTCCTGGAAACGGCTGCTAATGGCATAGTAAAAGCCGTTATAAGAGACTACCATGTGAGAATCTTGTCATAGCTCTCCCGTCACCAAGTGTACTGGTGCAAACATTCTCCCCGAATTTCAATGTTTAGCAAATGACTGCGTGGAGGGAAAAGGTAAGGCATTTCTACTGTTATTCTGCTTCACAAGAAAAAAAAGAATAGCGTTTGTGAAGAATGCTAGAGAAAAACGCAAGAAAACAAACAATATTTTTGCCGCCATGGAAAAGGAACCCAAAGGCGCGAGTGGCCAGGCTTGAGAAGCACAGTGTATGAAGGCTGTCCTGTTGTCTCCTCAGAGCGCTCGACAGGTGCGATCTTGAATGGGGGTCTGATTACGAACGGCAACCGAATGTATGTAGCTTTTATTTATTTTTTTTTTTTGCTGCAACCAGCCCAGTTGGCTCTGCTCTTCTATACAAGGGGCACCTTTTCGTTTTCTGATGCATCGTCGATTAGCCCTGCAGCAAGTCTGCATGCATTCAAGTCACACCTACACGCCATGTAAAACCAAAGCTTGCTTACTAAGGTTTAGCCAGAAAAGTAAAGGAGCTTGTCTAGGCGAGCCAAGCGTCTGAGGCGTCATTGGTTGCCGCCCTCCTTTCTTTCTGTTCTCTTAGCAATGTACCACAAAGTTTCCTGGACACCCAACGGTAAGATGGCTGTTGTTATTTGCATCGCTTTAACTGCGGTATCGAAAGAGCTCAACCTATATTTACGAGGCTATTAGCGATAACTGAACGAAATTTTGCTTACATTTCCAACTTTGCCTACAAAATGAACACTACGCAACCGTTCTTGTTTACACGTTTGAACGAACCATGAGTGTTATATTTGTATAACTTATTTGCTTCAAGCTTATTTAAGCGCGTACAAGTTGCCTCTGTTGTACAAACGTTCGAGTGCTTACAAGATTTTATTAGGGATTGTGTCGGTTCTTCTCAAGGAAGAATGAACTTCCTTCTCCTTCATGTGAGATAATTCTATCGAAACTTCCAACAACAGTATTTTGCTGTGACGAAATTTGTTTCTTGAGCGCATACACTAGATTTTACTGTTCAAAGTTACTCATTTCATACAATAAACTGCTCATGTGTATAAGCTGTTTGCAACCGCCATAAACCGCTTTCATCAAATCTACTACAGCAGCACACTGCTGAACGTGAACAAGCAGGCCAATAGGAGGACTGACAATACAGTAACGAAAAAAATTATCGTTTCCATTGAAGTGTATTGAAATGTATCTTTTACTTTGAAATAAACTGTATACAGAATCGCTCGCAGGCAGCCACTGCCACACTGGTAACAACCAAATGTGCTGCAGCAGCTTCTGCTGCACAACAGTGTAGCTCCAGGCAGGAATGCATGAGTTCACCACCGGCCTGCTGCTTCTGGTAGCGGCTCTCAATTGGGGCAACAAAATTTCGCTGGCGAGTGAGTACCAAACCACCAAGCAAGCTACTTCTTTAAGCTCTAACCTAAGTTTGATTTAGGATCGATACAATTCTTAGAGGCGATAACTTGTTTTCTTTTATTACAGCTCCTTACATTAAGGACGATGGGTTATACTCCAATGTGACGCTGGAGCCACAGAACTTCTCAGGTATAGTCTTGTGCATAACAGTTTTTCTCAAATCCTGACATTGATTATTCACTGCTGAAGTTTTTAGCTGCACTGAACGTAAGTTCTTGACAAGAACAAGAAGCGGAGTGTAGCGGGCGTCCGAAAAGTCTTCTTTTTGCAAAACATAGAAAAGAAAAGGCCCACAAGAACGCCAGGTGCCCAATTCGCTGCTTAGTTTAGGTGCGTCCTTATGGTCTTCGCTCCATGAAGAAGCATAACAGTGTTACCTTGCCAGGAACAAATTAAAAGTAAGGAAGATTAATTGTTTTCTCATTATGTGGAGGAACATATGCCTTGTATGGGTATGGATATCTTGAGTTGATAAGCTTAAAAATTCTGAGACAGATGATACAAGGACGTCTTCGGTGCGATATGTAAATATATATCATGTCGCCCGTAAACAATGCCACCCGGTTGCATTGCACACTAGCTGCCTGCAGTTTCTGCCAAACTGCAGCGTAATTTTATCGCCGTGCCTGCTGCCACATTTCTTTCTTTTTTCGTTTCACTGTGTCCTATACATATGAAGCACTAGCCATATATCCATTTGAGAGAGATGCGATTGCATAGATTTACATGCTCGTAAAGCACGCACTAAATTCCTCAGAACTTGCGTGGTAATTTGCTAGCAAACGGATGGTAATGAGTAAAGATTTCGCGAGGGATAGAGAGGAGAGAATAAACTAAAGGAAGAGAGCTTACCTAGCACTGAACCCGGCTGGCTACCCTGTACTGCCAAGGGACAGGCAGCGTGAAAGTATGTGTGAAAGTAGGTGTTGGCATGTGTGCGCTGTTAGCATCACGGAATAGAAAGAGGAAGAAAAGATAAGGAGAAAGTGTTCAGTGCACTGGAGTGGCTAACGTATTGCAAGTTCTCTAATTTGTGTTACAGATTAATAACTCGCGGAGTGATCGTCTCGCAAAGCGTCTCTCGCATGTCATGATTGAATACTGATAGCACTGCGAACCGCATAAGTCTGTTACTGTATGTACGTTCAAAGTTTCTTCATAATACTGCGAATACTCTTAGCGTTGTCCAGGAGTTCGCTGGAGTTCTTACAGTGGAACCGGAATTCCCCCAACGCTTTCCAGATATAGTGGGTTGGGGGAGGGAGCGACGGGAGGATTTTGAAGATGACGTAGGATCCCATTATAACACTTCTACTGCTTTATATTATCACTCGGAACGTAACGGCTGTCGCCATTACATCTTGTTCTAGCTCAAGTGTCAAGAATTGCCCAGCTTGTCTATTAACACGGAAAAGTTAAGGGCCCCGTGTCGCAGAAAATCCGGTGCTGGCGTCCCCCGTTCCGCGCCCAGCGTCGACCGTTTTTTCGCGGAAAACCATTCCGAAGCACGCATACTCAACAACAAAGTCGCTCATAGATTGTCCTTCATTCTTTACAAACTTATCCCTCGAAATTGTGATAATGACAGCCCACGAAGAGAGGTCATGTGAAAGAAAACGCTGGCTGATTTCACGCCTTGGGGGAATCAATGTTATGCAAAGCAGTGTGCGGGGAGACTACCAAGTTAATGAAATGACCATGAGAGCACCAAGATGTAGGCGGCTGTCTCATGACCTGCATCACACGCATGTCGTAACGTATCATTTATGTTCGTCGTGCACTTTTGTCATAATATGCAAATCTTGGTACATACCAAGTTAACGGAACGACCATGAGAATACGAAGGCGAAGGCGGCTGTTTCATGACCTACATGACACACATGTCATTCATTTCGTTACTTATCATTTATGTTCGTCATGCACTCTTGTCATACTATGTCAACTTTGGTACATACCAAGTTATTGAAACGACAATGAGAGCACCAAGATGAGGGCGGCTGTTTCATGACCTACATGACACACTTGTCTCGATACTAAAGTTACGACCTATCATTTATATTCATCGTACATTCTTCCCATACTATGCGAATTTTTGTACGCACCAAATTTACGAAACGACCATGAAAGCACCAAGACGTAGGTGGCTAGATAGATACTGTCAGAGTTGCAAATGTTCGGATTTAAATGCTTCGCATTTAAAACGACGACAGCGCATACCTTTTATGTTAGGTCCTATCAGACTGGATATTAAAACGTCGAAACATTAACCAGATATTCGCCCACGTAACAGGCCGCGTTTCTACAAAAAGTTCACCTTCGTGCATAGCGTTCGTCGCCAACGTTTCGCGGTAAACATTACGGTTACCTAAGCTGCACTTGCTGGGAAGCGTCAAAAGCAGTCTGGAATATTTGAATGCTATCGCGTTCCATTCTTAAAGGCGAAGCTTAAGCACCCTCCAGATTTTCGTATACGTTTTTAAAGGATACATAGAATAGTCGCCGAAAATGTTAAGGACACAATGTTTAGTATAACACAAGGCTTTTAATAAGGTTTGCGCTACACTCGTAAGGACACGTTGCACTTTATGTCCCGCTTTCGCCATTCGAGGTGTATTATATAAATTCGTTCCCGGCACACACACACATATATATATATATTGACACGTGTACTTATCTTTATCAGGCGACCACGCTTCGCCGCTTAACAAATGTAATCGCACAGCGAGGGACGCGCCTGCATGTATCCGACGTTTCTGGAAAGTTATCGATGCTTCTACCCGGCTGCCTGTTGTCGCCGAACCTTGTGTTATCTGATTTCATCGCTTGACGCGAATGGTGTAGAACTTTGTAGAAGGCATGCGGGTCCCAACGATTAGTCTGGAACATTCGATGACTGCTGCATAAAAGCCGACGCGCTTGACCCGCTGATCAGATTTTCGACGATCGCCGAGCGTGTTCGCCGCTATCGTTGCGCTATAAGTGTAGCCTGTTTTGTGGGCACAGGTTCGCCCAATAAAAGTTAGTTTTCTTGTTCACAGTATTGCTACTGTGTTATTCAACGTCACCACCACGTGACATCTGGTGAAGGTGCTTGTGCGTTCATGTACCGAACGCCCCCGCGAAGCCGCGATTCAAGCCCGAAGCCCGAGGAAAAAACCGACATCGTCCAAGACCAGCGTGCTAGCCGCAGACTGCAAAGACTGCCCCCAGAGCACGGACTTCTGCCTGAAACGACAAAGAAGATAGTGGTCAAGACAACCCAAATGGCTGCCCCAGTGTCCCCCGTTATCCTACAGCAACCTCGGGACCCACCAACTTTCCATGGAGCAGCAACTGAAGACCCGGAATCCTGGCTGGAGACGTACGAGCGAATCGCGACTTTCAACAACTGGGACTCCGACGACAAGTTGCGGCATGTATACTTCGCCCTAGAAGACGCCGCCAGAACGTGGCTCGAGAACAGGGAGTCGACCTTGACGACATGGGACCTCTTTCGTACCGGCTTCCTGCGCACCTTTACGAGCGTCGTGCGCAAGGAAAGGGCCGAAGCCATGCTGGACGCCCGAGTGCAGCTGCCTAACGAGAACGTTGCCATCTTCACGGAAGAAATGAAACGTCTGTTCCGCCATGCCGACCCGGATATGCACGAGGAGAAGAAAGTCCGCCTTCTCATGCGTGGTGTGAAGGAAGAACTTTTCGGCGCAATGATACGAAGCCCACCGAAGACCGTAGAAGAGTTCCTTCGCGAGGCCACCAGCATCGAGAAGACACTCGAAATGCGGAACCGGCAATTCAACCGCCGTACAAGCTCTACCCTCTACGCAGGAATTCAATCACTGGCCACGGACGATCTGCGCGAGACCATCAGGGCCATAGTGCGCGAAGAACTGCGCAAGGTCTTGCCTTCGTTGCAGCCTCAAGTGGCCTCGATCGCCGATATCGTTAAAGAAGAGGTGCTCCGATCGCTTGGAGTTCCTGAGGTGCAACCAGAATCACCACAGCCCCAGCCGGAAGCGATGACTTGCGCCGCCGTCGCACGCCGTCAAGGCCCCCCTCCGCGACCGCGCCAGGGCCCTGTGACGCCGCAATTCCGTCGTCCGCCGCCAGCACGCCCACCCGTCGCCCAGCGCACCTACGCGAGGAAGACGGACATTTGGCGAGCCCCCGACCACCGCCCGCTCTGCTATCACTGCGGAGAAGCCGGCCATGTGTACCGCCGATGCCCATACCGCGACTTGGGACTGAGAGGGTTCGCCGTCAACGCGGCGCGTCCACAGCTTGGAGAGCGCCCACGCGATATCGCCGATTACCTCGCCGCTACTCAGTGGAGCTCTCGACGACCGTCGCGTTCGCCATCACCAGGCCGCTACCTGTCGCCGCAGCGCCGACCATAGACCGCCCCAGCCCGGGGCCGCTCTGCGAGCCCATATCCGGAAAACTAAAAGCAGCAACCGATGGAGGTGCGGTTGCTGTTCATCGAACTGACGAAGATCCTCCGCCGCCGACGAAGACACCGAAGAAACTACCTCGACGACACAACGACGACACAGCGCCGTCCCAACGAAGTCAGGAAGACAAGACTACACCGACGAAAGACGACTTGACGACGCGACGTTCCAGCTTCAGTTCAACGCGACGCAGCCGTGATCCGACGCCAAGACCCAACTGCAACGCCAGACAAAGAACCACCGACCTCGACGTACTTCTCGACGGCCATGCAGTCACTGCCTTAGTCGACACAGGGTCCGATTACTCCGTAATGAGTGGACACGTCGCCGCCCAGTTGAAGAAGGTTAAGACTGCATGGGAGGGCCCCCAAATTCGGACCGCTGGAGGACACCTCATTACGCCGACTGGAATCTGCACGGCAAGAATTACCGTTCATAACCGGACTTACCCTGCCACCTTAGTTGTCCTCCAACAGTGTTCACGAGACGTCATTCTCGGCATGGACTTCCTGAATCAACATGGCGCAGTCATCGACCTGAAGTCGAAATCGATAACGCTGTCACAAGATCAAGCAATACCGCCGGAGAGCTGTCGTAGTCACCACGCCTTGAGTGTGCTCGAAGATCAAGTGAGCATCCCGCCGCGTTCCAGCATTATTATTTCCGTCGGCACTGAAACACCCGCTGACGTAGAAGGCGTCATCGAGGCCGACCAGCATCTACTGCTCGACCGTGAAATTTGCGTCGCAAGAGGGATCGCTCGACTCCATGGAGGACAAGTGGAAGTCATGCTAACCAACTTCAGCCAGGAGTTCAAGCACATCAACAAGGGCACGACGATCGCGTACATCGAGGAAATTCTGGAAACCAGCCATGCCTTTGTCCTCTCGGATTCAGCCGCATCTTCCCCGATGAGCATTGTCCCCGAACCAGACTTCGACGTGAATCCAAGTCTTCCTATGAGTAAGCAGCAACAGATCAGAAGTCTTCTCCGACGATACAAAGACTGCTTTTCGACGTCATGAAGGCTGGCGCGGTGGAGCCTCAGACTACAAGAATATGACGTCACGGTAATATACAAGTCCGGAAGGAAACACTCCGACGCCGACGGCTTATCGCGCGCCCCCATCGATCCCCCGCCGCAGGACGACGAAGACGACGACGCCTTCCTTGGGATAATAAGCGCGGAAGACTTCACTAAACAGCAACGAGCCGACCCGGAGCTAAAAGGCCTCATCGAGTATTTGAAAGGGAACACCGACGTTGTCCCTAGGGCATTTAAGCGGGCGTTGTCTTCGTTCACGCTAAAAAACAACCTGCTCGTGAAGAAGAACTTCTTGCCAGTCCGCGCCGGCTACTTTCTTGTTGTACCGTCAGCGCTGCGTCCAGAAATACTGCACGCCCTACACGACGATCCAACCGCTGGGCACCTCGGATTCTCCCGGACGCTGTCGAGAATACAGGAAAGGTATTACTGGCCGCGTCTGACCGCCGACGTCGCCCGTTACGTCAAGACATGCCGAGACTGTCAACGACGCAAGACACCACCAACAAGGCCAGCAGGATTACTACAGCCGATCGAACCTCCTCGCCGACCATTCCAGCAGATTGGGATGGATTTGTTGGGGCCGTTTCCGATGTCAACATCCGGGAATAAGTGGATCGTCGTGGCGACGGACTATCTCACCCGTTTTGCTGAAACTAAAGCTCTACCAAAAGGCAGCGCAGCCGAAGTGGCGAAATTTTTCGTGGAGAACATTCTGCTGCGACATGGTGCCCCAGAAGTCCTCATCACCGACAGAGGAACGGCTTTTACAGCAGAGCTCACCCAAGCCATTCTGCAGTACAGCCAGACAAGCCACAGGAGGACAACTGCCTACCATCCGCAGACGAATGGTCTCACGGAGCGCCTGAACAAGACCCTCGCCGACATGCTAGCAATGTACGTCGACGTCGAACACAAGACGTGGGACGTGATCCTGCCGTACGTAACCTTTGCGCACAACACGGCGGTGCAAGAAACAACACAGATCACGCCGTTTAAACTGGTTTACGGCAGGAACCCGACGACGACGCTTGACGCCATGCTGCCGCACGTAACTGACGAAGAGAATGTTGACGTCGCTAGCTACCTCCAGCGCGCCGAAGAAGCCCGCCAGCTCGCCCGCCTGCGAATCAAGAGCCAGCAGAGGACCGACAGCCGACACTACAACCACCGACGACGCTTCGTCGAGTACCAACCTGGCGACCGTGCTTGGGTCTGGACCCCGATACGCCGACGAGGACTCAGTGAGAAACTACTCCGACGCTATTTCGGACCCTACAAGGTCATCCGACGTATTGGCGCTCTGGACTATGAGGTCGTGCCAGACGGCATTTCGCATTCACAGCGGCGCCGCGCACGATCTGAAGTGGTCCACGTGGTGCGCCTTAAACCCTCTTACGGACGCTCACGAACTTCACCGTTTTTGTTCTTTTCTTTGCTACGAGTGCTTTTGTTTATTACCTTCGTTTGTTTGCAGCATCGGGTCGATGCTTTTTAAGAGGGGGGTATTGACACGTGTACTTATCTTTATCGGGCGACCACGTTTCGCCGCTTAACAAATGTAATCGCACAGCGAGGGACGCGCCTGCATGTATCCGGCGTTTCTGGAAAGTTATCGATGCTTCTACCCGGCTGTCTGTTGTCGCCGAACCTTGTGTTATCTGATTTCATCGCTTGACGCGAATGGTTAGAACTTTGTAGAAGGCATGCGGGTCCCAACGATTAGTCTGGAACATTCGATGACTGCTGCATAAAAGCCGACGCGCTTGACCCGCTGATCAGATTTTCGACGATCGCCGAGCGTGTTCGCCGCTATCGTTGCGCTATAAGTGTAGCCTGTTTTGTGGGCACAGGTTCGCCCAATAAAAGTTAGTTTTCTTGTTCACAGTATTGCTACTGTGTTATTCAACGTCACCACCACGTGACAATATATATATATAGGGCAAAGGTCGGTGCCATGAAAGACGATGAAGTGCGTAAGCTGCACGCTCTTCTTCTGGCCCGCCATTAAAGAGAAACGTCTCTTTTGTAACAGTTCGTCTGCAACCTACGTTACAATATATATATATATATATATATATATATATATATATATATATATATATATATATATATATATATCCTCCTGAGACCCGGGATGCATTTGGGTGCACAGATTTTTACCAAACTTTCAGAATAAATCAGGATGGTTATGAAGGTGAAAAGTGTTAAATGTTTTTTCAATAGCCGTGATAATTTCAGCTCAGCGCGTTGTCCAATATATTGGACACTGGGATGCTACCCGGTCTTTCTTTACCCAGGGTGCACGTAATGACATACCGCGGATATTACGCAAAACTCATGTGCAAAAATATTTTAACTCAAAAGGCAAAGTATTCAATAAAGTACATAAGAAGAGCATTCCTCTGCTCAAAAAAAAAATTTCGCTCTTGTGTTCACTTCCCGTGGGCAATTTCAAAACACCTGTTTGTCCTTGGTGATGCAGAAGAAGAGCCGACATTTGGTGCGAAAGAACTTCGTTTTCATGTCGCAGCCCTGTAGTCTGCAACTGGCAGTGTTTGCAGTGTCTGCCAGTATTGAGTAGTGGGTAGTGCTCTTTTCTTGCGGTTCTCGAGGAGACAGCCGAGCCTGCTTTGATGGCGGATGCCACTCGGCTTCGTTCTCACTCTCCGTTTCATCCTGCTTCTTCCCTTAAGCCACGAGAGTCTCAGCAACAGATTGGTGGAACTGCATATATTTGAGTATTTATTTCCGCTGTTTCTTTACGGAGCGTATGTCCCGCGTGTTCTGCACCCAGGAGTTGTTGAGGGCAATGTCGAAGAGGTGAAAGATGGCTCTGATTGTCCACTTGTTCACGCCTGCTTTTATCCTGTTGTAACTTATCATTCGGTCTGCCTTGTCAACAACGCCCATGTTGATGTTGTACATGCGAACAATATCTGGTAGAGGGATATTGATATTTTTTTGCCTTACGAGACCATCTGCGACAGTAGGTGTCTTGCGGATCGAAGCCATGGATTGAAAAAAGAAACGTTATTGGATTAATCCATAAGACACGCGAGGCCGGTCCCCCGAAGAAAAGAAGAGACGCAATTTCGTCCGTAAGCCGCTAAACGCCATCAGTACTCGCCTACTGTTCATAACAAGGCCATTGAAAAAGCGAGGTCAAAATAACCGGGTTGAGTCCTAGCGTCCAACGTAATGGACACGCGAAATCAAAGGAAGAGTAAAAAAAGGTAAGCGCGCGAATAGTTAAAATTTTGTATTCTGCGCGTACGCTGTTGTATCAACTTTAATAGAAAATCAAAGATATGCCCTAAAAGCAGGTAGAAATACGAGAAATAGTGCTTACTTCTCCGGCAGCTGCCGTAAAACGCCGCGCCGCTTAATGCCGCCATTGTGGAACTGTTTCGGCGGGAATTTGAACGATGTATTTTCATCAATGCTGCATAGATGGCGCAAGCAGGTGTCCAATAAGTTGTACAGTGTGGTTTTATGAGGATGAAAGCCTTGTCACAGGAGTACTGTCTCATATCTGAATGTCCAATATATTGGACAAATCCCCATAGCGGGGTCTCAGGAGGATATATTGGGCGAGCTTCATGGTACAATGACTCACACCCAATCTTGGTGATGGTTTCAAATGTCCATGATTTCTATCATTATCGTTTACTCCAAACATACTGTTCGGCCACAAAAAAGAACAACTCTTTTTACAGCGAGATTTGAGAATTAATAGAAAATATTGCCGTAAACACTACGCGTCACCACATTATTTGGCACGTACCTACTCCTCAAAAGAACTATGCGAAACAATCAATCGGTTTTACTCTTCCAACTCTGCTCAATAATCTTGCTAACAAATCTGTAGATGTGTCACAGTTGTCCAAAAAACGATGCGAGATCAGTTCCTGTGAATTATGATGGCTTTGTTTATAAATCTTCTTGTATTTGCTCATTAATGTGAAGCTTTCCTTTGTATTTTGCAAAATGTTTATGTTCCCTTGTGCAATCATTGTCCATACATATGTGTAAAAGTAGTCATTTGTATGAAAGTTGTTTAATAACTGCTGCTGGTACTGTGTAAAGGGGCAGCCACCTCGTCAAGCTACTAATCTTAGTAGCTATTTGTGGCTACTCCTTCCTTGTGTATTTGTTCAAGGAGAATAAAATTCAATTCAATAAATGAGTATCGAGGTACACCAAGTTTAGAGCGCATATATTAATGGAAAATAAACAAGCAACTCAATACATAAAGAAGCATAGCACAAATCAAATTAAGCTTCGAGTAGAAAAATATTAGGGTGAGAGTTTAAGGTCAGAATATTAAGCTAATGCCCGCATGGGCGAAATGGTACACTAATAAATAAATAAATAAATAAATTTAGTCATGAAAATGCAAAAGCTGCTATAGCCCTCACTTTAGAGCATAGCTGTTGCAAGTTTCTCTCCAGTATTTAAGATCAGCGGATATCTTGAGCATTTGTCCCACCCCATGTGTCATCATAGGAGATTTCAATGCACACCATCCAGCATAGAGAAGTACAAGCACAAATGCAGGAGGACGAAGATTAGCAAGCATCGCCTACAACTATGGCCTTACTCTCCTGAACGATGGTAGCCCCACATTTCTTCGAGGCGTGACATGCGGCAGCTTCCTCGACCATGCTTTCGCCTGCAACTCTCTTGCCAGATGCGTAAAGTGGTTTCCACATATTGAGACACATGGGAGGGATCACATTCCCACCTATCTGAACATCAAAGGCTTGTCGTCTAGATCTGGCCCACGGAATACCATTAGGACGATTCAATGGGCCAACTTCAAATCTGATATGGAAGATGCCTGCCGCGAGGGCCTACCTTCTGGGTTAGAGAAAACAATTAAATATACGATGCAAAACGCTACTCGCAAGATGACGATCTCTTCCACGTGAAACGACTTCGACATGAAATTAGAGTGACTTCGAGCACTTCGTCGCCAGGCGGAACGTCGATATCGGCGTGCAAAATGAATCCATGACCATAGGGCAGCCAGGGGGATGCAAAGATTCAGCATCGTATGGATAGATTAGCGTCGGAACCTTGGGCAACGTTTTGCCAGACACTCGACCCCCGTAAGCCAATGGCTCACATTTGGAAAACGGTTCAAGTGTCTGCGTTGCCTTCCGGAACAGCGTTTTCCATTCAAGGCGCTCGCGCTTTTCCAAGGGCGGCAAGACATCGATGTCGCAGAAGACTTCAGTGCGCGGATCGCAGACCAAGCGACTCGTCCAGATCCTCCAGCCCGAGGTGACGTCCCCCATAACCGTGATTGCCGCATGGACCTTCTTTTTACAATGGAGGAGTTCGAAGCGACACCAGCTCTCCGCAGGCGCTCTTCATCTCCGGGTCCACGTGGTATATCATAACGAGCCTTGTGCTATCTCGGAGAATTCGCACGGATAGAATTGTTGAGTCTTTACAACTCTTCATGGCAGAAGGGAAATGTTACTGACGAATGGAATGCAAGCCGTCTGGTGCCACTCTTGAAGCAGGGCAAATCCCCACTAGAGCGCACCTCTTACCGCCCAATAGGCGAACCAGCTGTGTAGGAAAGATACTGGAACGGATGATCCTTGGTCGCCTGGAATGGTACCCTGAACACTAGAAGATTTATCCGGATTCCATGACTGATTTCCGACTTGACCGCTCTTCCATCGACAATGTAGTTGATATCGTTTCATATGTTCAGCACGAAAGGTCCCGTGAGCTTTTATCTGCAGCTTTATTCTTATATGTGAAAGGGGCATACGATAACGTATTACATGAGACCACTCTCGACGCTCTTGCGACGGTTGGCCTAGGTGGTCGACTCTTTTTGCGGATTGCAAGTTACCTATTTGCAAGATCATTTATTTGTTAAGTGACGATGGCGCAACTACGCGACGCTGTACCAGCAGGGGCGTTCCTCAAGGCGGTGCTCTCAGGCCGACGCTATTCAACCTCGCGCTTCTTGAACTTGCTGAATACTGTTAAGAACGGCCAGCTGAAGTGCAGGTATTGCCAGCCAGTTGCGACGGCGGCGGCAACTTTCCTGGAACGCCACCGCAAAACTCTAGCTACGGCATCACTAAGCCGACTGTGTGTGAAGAATACGCGCGTCCTCAACTCTCCGTCGCTGGAACCAAGATGAGTGCAACGAAGCAGGCTTTGTGCCTGAACCCACCACCGCCAACCTGGTCTGCTGTGAACGAGGGAGTCCCCGAGGGAACGCAGTTCGAGGCTCCTTTCCACGCGCCGTTCAAGAGGCAAGACAATGGCCACCTGGCGGCGCGCTGCGGGGGTCAGCTCGGGGAATAAAAGGCGCCTTTCCTGGAGTAAGCCCCGAGTTCTACGAAGTCCGTCTGACGTCGGCTCCGGACCGTGAAGTTGTGCGGAAGTGTGTGTGTGTAAGCCGTCCCGCAGTGAGGCGGCTTCTTTACGATGACTGGACGAACGTTTCCCTCACCTTGGCATCGAGGGAGGAACGAGTGTTTATAAACCGCTGTTTTGCGGTGGCTCAGTGCACTTTTCTCAAGCAGTCATGTTAGACTGGTGCACTTTTCTCTCGCAATCCTGCTAGACTTATGAACTGCAACGTCCTGATGTAGATACTGTAAATAAGTCCATATTCCTCGTTCTCGATGAGAAGCAGTCCTTCCCTTCAACAACGTCCCCAGCGTGAATAAGTTGGACGACGGCATGGGCCAGCTACCTCCTAATTCATGCCCGACTCCAATCTTGACAACTGATTACGAGCGATGGGATTGAGCCCCCAATCCTAACAAACGGCTGGCACCGGTGAGGTTGACTTTGCGACGTGGTGCTGTGTCTGTGGTGAGTGCTTGGTTCTTGCTTTGACTCTCTAGGCTTCATTTTGAGGTCGTTCTGTTTAGAACTATAGGGAAGCTACATTGTTGATTGTTAGCTAGGTTGTTTTTCAGTAGGTAGATTTAGCGAGCAGGACCAAGGCAGTAAAGCAGCACTTATGGAGTTAAGGACACTGCTGATAGACGAATTGTTGATTGTTGGTGAGGAACTGGGCCTAGATTTACGCAAGGAAATGCTAAAAGCGGAATTATTGGAGCTAATTCCCGTACAGGCCAGTGAGGAAGAAATTGAAATGGGATTGGAACTTCTAAAAAAGAGAGAGAAACGGGAAAGAGAAAGAGAAGAACGGGACAGAGAAAAACGAGACAGACAGGAACGCAATAAAGATCGCGAGTTAAGAAAAATGCAACCTGAACTTGAAAGCAAACGTTTGGAGTTGTCTCAAGTGAAGGGACCCTGGGACGATCAAGTGAGGCAGAATCACACCGCATGGACAGGCTGTTAAAGCCATTTGAGGTTGGGACAGACATAGGCTTGTTCCTAAGCAATTTTGAAAGGACTTTCGAGAAGATGAACTTGGGTCCGAGTACATGGCCGCAGCGGTTTCTGTCTATGCTGCCGTGTGAGGCGGCGGAAGTAATCGCCAGACTGAGTGCACAGGATGCATATGATTATGCAAAAGTTAAGGCTAGTCTCCTGAAGAAATACCGCCTTTCAGCCAAAACTTTTCGGCAAAGGTTTACGAGCACAAGCAAATAAGATAGCGAGGGGTATCCGGAGTTGCATCTACACGCAAACCAGTGACGCCTTATGTCATCTCAATCAATGGGTGGACTATTTCCTATGTCAGAACCCACAGATTTCTTGGCGTAATTATTGACCAAGACCTATGTTGGAGCCCGCATGTGGCCTACATGAAAGGGCTCCATCAGCAGCTTCCCAGTTGTTTGAATACATGACAGGAAAGACGTGGGGGATGTCAGTAGACGCAATGCTGAAACTCTACAGAGCTCTCTTTCTCGGTTTCTTAAGGTACAGTCTACCTGTACTGAACACCTGCAAGACAGATATTCGTGTTCTGCAGGCAACCCAAGCTCAAGCACTCAGCGTTTGGCTTGGTTTGCCTGGATGCACGTCAATAGAGGCAACTATTGCGATTGCTCGGGACCATCCAATGCAAACTCACATTACGGTGGAAGCCCTGAGAACGCACATCAGATATATTGCACGTGCCCCTTATCACCACCTTGCAACACTACCTTCAGACAAGCACCAAGCGTCATTCTCTAAAGCTATCGTCAAGTATAACGACAAACTTTCCTCGGGCTTCACCGCTGCATCTAAACCATCGATACGCCCTTGGTGTCTTATCAGCCCCACAGTCCATCTCAGTGTACCAGGAATCGGGAAAAAGTCGGAGCTGTCGTCGCAGTTGCTGAAGCAACTGTCGCTGCTCCTGCGCGAGAGGTACGCGGACAGCGTACATATTTATACGGATGGTTCCACAAACATCCAGTGCTCGTCCGGCGCTGTGGTTGTCCCAGCAAGAGCTATTACCATCAGCTTTTGGACTGACCACCCAACGGCATCGACATCTGCGGAACTAGCTGCTCTTCACGCTGCACTCTGTTTCGTCAATCGGGAACCACCTCGACAATGGTCAATCTTCAGTGACTCAAAGGCAGCACTACAATCTGTGCTATCAGCTCTGCTTCGCGCGCCATTCGAACAGCTCGTATTCGATATTAGATGCCTACTCCATGCATCGGATATAAAGGACACCACGTGACGTTTTAGTGTCTGTCAAGTCCCTGCGTAGTCATAGGAAACGAAGACACCGATAATGCCGCTCGGGCACTCTTGAAAACACGAAGGAGGAGGCCATACCACTTTCACAGTCCGACGCAGCCAGCAGACTTCGAGTGCTTGCGCAGGAGATTACGCACTCTCTATGGTGCACACCAAGCAGCCGGACCAACCGGCGCAATCGTCAATACAACCTGCCCTCTTTGATGCATCTCTGTATGCCAAGTGGACACCGCCGAAGAGAGGCCACTCTGCTTTATCGCTTATGGCTAAGGGTGGCATTCATGAAATCTTACTGATTTCGCATTGGAATGGCCAACAACGCTCTCTGCAATGCCTGTCTTTGTGAGGTGACGCTAGATTCTGCGCGACTGTCCTGAATATAATATTCAGAGACAGTCCCTGGCATCCGTTCTAGCGCACCTTGACAAATGACCATGCTGAGTTGAAACGGTTTACACATATCGCCGACAGAAGACATCGCAGCTGAAGGCGACGAAGGGACTACTTCGGTTTTTGATAGAGATGGGGGGGGGCTTGGACAAGCGGCTGGGACAGTGATGTCACGTACCACGCAAGAGTTACGGACTGTAACTGATGATGTGTGTGCTGTGTTATATGCTCTCTCTGTCTCCTCCCCATCTTTCACCCCCCTATCCCGCTCCCATGTGTAGGGTAGCAAACCAGTTGAGCCAAACTGGTTAACCTCCCTGCTTTTCCTTCTCCCCTATTTACGTCATGATGTAGGGTAACTGCAGCCGTAAGGTCCCTATATAAAAGGAATCTGCAAGTTAGCAACACTCACTGTTCTTTGCACCGTCCTCCTCACTCTCGCGCTTAATCTCTCTTTTCTACTTCATTCGAGTCTCTGATTGGTTATTTGCTTGCACGTGATATGCTAGATGGCTAGAAGAGATGTTTAATATATTTCAAGAGGTTCAAAACTAGTGCGCAGGCACTAACCATCTGGCCCGATTTTTGACGGAAGAAAAGGCGTAGTCCTAGCCAAGGCCACAACGCGGCCAAGACATAGGCTCCCTGCAATGAGGTTTGACTGTACATGTCGCAGCCACCTTGCAGCGGCTGTGAGCACCCGAGAATAGGCCCTCACTGCCATTTTACCATCGTTCGTACTTCGCTCAGGCCCGCCTGAAAGCCTCCTTTTCTACTTTTGAAATGGATTCACCGTGACCTCTTGGCAGCTTCTCCGCGAAAAGAATCAACAAAAAATTCAGCGCCCTTCCACTCTGTGAAGAAGGATGGCCGGCGAAGCTGTGTATGGAGGCTCCTTAATGGCGAACTGCACCTCCGCCGTGGGTCGACCCGGTATTGCACACTCTTCGGGATCGGCAAACATATGGGGAGTGCTTAAAGTCTTCTTCGCCTCCGCCACGGCTCGGCCCGGTATTGCACTATATTTGGGGTCGACCTACTTATGGGGAGTTCTTAAAGCCTGCTTCACCTCCACCGGGGGTCTGAACGGTAGTGCACTATTTTCACGTGGTAGTGACGGTCAAGAAAACAGTAGAAACAGCCAATGAGCGTTGGTATGCGCAACTAGTTGGACAGTCCTGAGCCAGTCCGGGATGGTGAATTGAAGAGCGCACACTGCGAACTACATTTGGAGGACATACGGGGTAACGGACATTAGCGTTTAAGGTGGTGGCAGCGGTAGGTTGCGACGTATGGGAGCTGCTGTCGCTAAGGCAACAGCAGCCACCGCCATGTTGCGTAAGCAGTGGCGGTGGGGAAGGCGGCCGTCGGTGCCGCCGCGGATTCCTTGACCGCATTCTCGTGCAAGGTCCCGCTGGCGCTCGGGACGAGCAGATTCCACCTTTCGAAACGGCGCGCCGCACAGAGACCCCTGCCCATCGCCTCTCCTCCTCGCGCCCTCGCGGCCTCTCATTGGTGGTCCAAAATGTCCCAGACATAGGTGGTCCAAAATTGGTCTCGATGTCTTCGATTATCTTAAAACCACAACTTAGAACGACCGACACGTTTCAAACGAGCCCCGCAAAAGAATGTCGCCGTGGCAGCGGCCGCCTAGGTGTTTCGCGGAATTGACATGGTGGCGCTGATGGTCGAGCCGATCACTACGCCACCAAACCATTGAAGGTAGCCTATAGGACTGCGTTTCATCACGGAGGAAGGAAAAGTGCAGGAGGGAGCATTATGTCACGCAGCCAGCCTTGGCAAGTGAACGTTCCGCGAAGGCACAGTAGTCGCCCAACAGGTGACCTCTTGCATCGAGATCACGGAGCAAGAATCAAGATTTGCTGAGACGTTCGGTTCCCAGTAGCTATGCCAGTAGTTTTTATTCGGTGCGCATTTGATCGGCTGCCCTGCCGTGGCTGTGCCTGCAGAGCGGGAGCATTAAACCCAACCGCGCACTTTGACGTGCGATTCCGTGTTGGGCCGCCAGCTTGCCTTCAAACACATTGTGGTAAGCTCCCTCCTATCTTCTTCCTTCCTCTATGCATTGAACCTAGCAATGCGGACCCTACCTCCGAAACTGAATGAAGTCGCGCGACTCATCCAGTTTCAGTTCGTTCATTCAGACACACGCTATAAGCCGAGGACAACACGCTCTGGACCTGTGAATGGTCGGACGGCGCAGTTGAAGAAATACTCCAACGGGCTACCGTTGGAGCAAACCGGCGCGCCAGTCACCCACGTCGAGCACGTGCGAGTACTAGGCATGATAGTACAGCAGAACCGGCGGAACGGCATCACTATAGACTGGCTCCAGATGACGGTGAACCAGACCACGAGGTTGCTACACATAGTGAGCGAGCGTAAGCTGGGCATAAGGAGAAGGACCTGCTACAACTCATCCAGGCCTTTGTCGTCAGCTGTCTGACCTATGCACCATCATACATACAGTTAAAGAATACAGAAGGAGCTCGTCTGGACTGCATTATACGACATGCATACAAGGTAGTCCTCAGCTTTCCAAGACACACATCCATCGAGAAACTTCTTCAATTGGGAGTTCACAACACCATCGAAGAACTCATTGAAGCACACCGCATATCACAGGTTCACCGTCTGCAAGGTAGCAAGACAGGCCGCTGGATCTCCGCTCAAATGGAATCCAGGGAACGAAGCAGCTCACGAAGCCGAGGACTCGTCGGCCGAGTGGTGGGCCTGCCGGAGCCGGATACTCATATCACGACATAACCCAATATTACCGTCTCACACGACACACTAGGCTCGCACCATACAGTGAGCTAAACAAGCGTCAGGAGATCCACTGGCGCAGGTTACAGACACACAGAGTTAGTTCGTATTGTCACCTGTGCGGTGAGCTAGCTACGCTCAGTCACATCCTCTGGGACTGTGTGGAGGACCTCCCTCCCCCGATCACCTGGCCTCTGCCTCACCTCCATCGTGGGAGGAAGTGCTGCTTAGCTCCATCCCGGACGTGTAACTCCGAGCTGTGGAGCGAGCCTGAAAGGATGCCGTCACGCATCGCTTGGCGGCCATCTGGCCTTCCTGACGAGGCCATGAACTAGCTCCCCATTCTGACGAATAAAGTTGTCTCTGTGTTTCTTTTAGAGTGTGCTACCGCAGCTGGCATAAAAAAAGCACACATCGCTGTAATCTCTAATCTGAATTAGAAGCTCCTTCCAGCTACTTGGAAGCTACTGGCGCCTCGGACAATGAGGAAGGCAAACAGATCAAAATGTTTTCGTCCGCGTTTTGTCGCCTGCTACCGACGCCTGTGGTGTCGTAAATGTTTGCAGCCTCCGTCTTTGCGCAACAATACGCAAATAGGGCATGGTAACTGATGTCAAAATTATATTCACCTTGTAGGGGGCAAGCACCTGCGTTTCCGTTCCTTGCAGCCGTGGCTATGCTACATTCCGCTATGAGACAGAATATACTCCACTGAAGGCAAGTTTTTTTTTCTATGTGTTCTTTTTTTTCAGTGAAACGTTGATCGCCCGCGTCGGAGCCCCGAAACAGCTGTATGATTAGGCTGTCGGGGCCGTAGAGTTTCATATGGTCGGGGCGACACGCATCCGGACGCCGGCGTCGGTGACTATAAGAGAGGTCGCCGGCGTCACCGACGCCGGTGACTTCTCTTATAGCTCGGCATCGTCTGTGTAGCCCTAACAGTGTCAAAAGGAAGAGCTGATCTCAATAGCAACGACAAATCATACCTGATGTCCTGCCCTCAGCATGAAGTGAGGCTAAGTGATGGACGACTTCATATTTTACTTCTTTCCTGAGGAGCAAAAGAAAAATAACAAGCGTGAATTTAGATCGAAACGGGCGCATGCGATGGAGCATGCGAGGCACCGTGGCTAGTGGTGTAATATATAAAACATGTACAACGTTGTTAGTTGGACATCACGTGTTATACTTTTTATACTGTGCCTCATACGTTGAACTAAGCAACTGCTTATACTATATGCGATTTAGTTCTATCAAAACATGCATGTTTCCATTCGGCGTGACACCTCACGCCAAACAATTCCTTTTTTTATGCACGCTCTCATTAGTTTTGACCCATCTTGGGGGCGCTCCAGTGCAGTTCGGGGAGGAGGAAACCAGCAGGAAAGGAGGAGTGGCACTACATTGAAAACTCAGGAAGAGGACCTTAGCGTTGAAGCAATGCACGACAATCTTATGGGCATCAATAAGGATAGTGCAATAGAAGTCGGTGGTAACTTCGTTAGACAGGACGATGAAGCGCATGGCGTTCTTCGTGTCGTTAGACAGGATACCAGTAAGCTATCGCAGGAGACGAAATATCTGATTAAGAAACACCAATGTATGAAAGCCTCTAACCCTACCGTTAGAATAGAACTGGCAGAACTTTCCAAGTTAACGGGCCCCTGAAACGGTTCGGACAAATTTTGTAGACGTGTAGGGTACAGTTTAAGTAGAACATTCGCACCACAATTTAAGTGAAGCGTTACGTATTAACGGAGCTACAAGCGATTACAAGTTACCCTCCTCCCTAGCCATGCTTTTCCTCCTCAACTCGTTCGCCGAGCGATCGGGGCTAAGCTCCGCCTTCACTAGTTTTGCGTCACCACGCGACGTCACATCGTCCACTTCCGGTTGTTTTGAGCCCGCCCTTGCCCGCGCGAAATCTCTCTGCTAGCCGCTTGGCCATCGACCCCAAGCAAGAGCTATCGAAGGAGCTTGCGTTGCGAGCATTCTGTCGTAGCGCCAAACGTGTCTGGTATTCCGGTAATCACACATAGCTGAACTTTTCGACGGAACGGTAGAGGCATAAACTCAAGCTGATGAAGGAACTTTAGCGTAGACGTAGGTGAGCTGCCTGATCAATCTCCACGGTCCAGCCTCCTGTTGGCGCAGAGCTTAACCAGCCAAAGAAAGAGATAATATTGCTCTAAAACGAGTGTAAAACATTTTAAACATTTACAAAAACAACCTGTTAACGATTACACTCCTGCGAAAAATTTACACAAGCAGCAAATAGGAATATATTTTGTTACTGCTACTGTGTGTGGTTGAGCTCTATGCCACCAGATGGCTGCACCATGCAGACCATTCACATTTGCGCTTCTGTTCATCACCCTGAAACGACACGCAAGGGGAAACGGCCAGGCCCTGTCTCCTTGCGCTTGCGTTTACCCTAATACCGGACTCGCGAAACGCTATTGCGTTAGCAATCTTCTGGTGTAAAGTTACGGCCGCAATCGCGCAAATCCTGGCGCCGATCGGATAGCGGCAGCCCGATGCGCTGCAGCCAGTCCGCTCGTCTACTGGCTTGCAGAGGGACACGATGTCGCAGCTTGACATATTGCCAGTCGCTACGTTTGCAGTCCACAACGCAACAAAGTCAAATCATGGCGCTCGCGGAAAGACAGACCGACACTGACGGCGGAGCTCTCGTGAAAGACGGAGAACGTTGTAACACAAGCAGACGACACTTGCTGTGTGCCGCAAGTGCTTAAGTGTACTGAAAAATTGTTCTTGTGCATTCTTTTTATGTTACTTTCTCTTTATAAAAGCAAATTAAATAACATTCCAACTATTACGAACATCATTTGCTTACCATAGAGTTGGAAAAATTATCGATCACGCGCCCTGCTCTGCCAATCGGACAGCTCGCCCAACTGACGTCATATGGGCGATTTCCGTCATATGGGTAGGGACCGCTGAAAATTCTGCCGAGCAGTGTGCTACGATCGGCAGCAATGTGCATTTTTAAAGCCTTATAATAAGTTGCACGCTTTACGCGGAGCGCTTAGATGTGTCAATTAATGATCAGAAGAACTTACTCTAACGACTCAGCACGTTTGTAGAAAATCGTCGAAATCGTTTCAGCATCCCTTTAATCAACAAGCGTAAGACACCTGACATAAGGAAGTGTAATATGGATAGAATTGAACATGCTCTTAGGAACGCAGGAAGCCTAAAAGCAGTGAAGAAGAAACTAGGAATAGGCTAGAACCAGATGGATGTGTTAAGAGACAAAGCCGGCAATATCATTACTAATATGAATGAGATAGTTCAAGTGGCTGAGGAGTTCTATAGAGATGTGTACAGTACCAGTGGCATCAACTACGATAATGGAAGAGAGAATAGTCTAGAGGAATTTGCCATCCCACAAGTAACGCCAAAAGAAGTAAAGAAAGCCTTGGGAGCTATGCAAAAGGGGAAGGCAGCTGGGGAGGATCTGGTAACAGCAGATTTGTTGAAGGATGGCGGGCAGAATGTTCTAGAAAAACTGGCCACTCTGTATACGCAATGCCTCATGACTTCGAGCGTACAGGAATCTTGGAAGAACGCTAACACAATCCTAACCCATAAGAAAGGGGACGCCAAAGATTTCAAAAATTATAAACCGATCAGCTTATTGTCCGTTGCCAACAAAGTATTTACTAAGGTAACCGCAAATAGAATCAGGAACACCTTAGACTTCTGTCAACCAAAGGACCAGGAAGGATTCCGTAAAGGCTACTCAACAATAGACCATATTCACACTATCAATCAGGTGATAGAGAAATGTGCGGAATATAACAAACCCTTATATATAGCTTTTATTGATTACGAGAAAGCTTTTGATTCAGTCGAAACCTCCGCAGTCATGGAGGTATTACGTAATCAGTGTGTAGGCGAGCTGTATGTAAAAATACTGAAAGTTATCTATAGCGGCTCCACAGCAACCGTAGTCCTCCATAAAGAAAGTAACAAAATCCCAATAAAGAAATGCGTCAGGCAGAGAAATACGATCTCTCCAATGCTATTCACAGCATGTTTACAGGTGGCATTCAGAGACCTAGATTGGGAAGAATTGGGGATAAGAGTTAATGGAGAATACCTTAGTAACTTGGATTCGCTGACGATATTGCCTTGCTTAGTAACTCAGGGGACAAATTGCAATACATGCTCACTGACCTGGAGAGGCAAAGAAGAAGGGTGGGTCTAAAAATTAATCTGCAGAAAACTAAAGTAATGTTTACCAGTTTCGGAAGAAAACAGCAGTTTACGATAGGTAGCCAGGCACTGGAAGTGGCAAGGGAATATATCTACTTAGGGCAGGTAGTGACGCGGATCCGGATCATGAGACTGAAGTAATCAGAAGATTAAGAATGGGCTGGGGTGCGTGTGGCAGGCATTCTCAGATTATGAACAGTAGTAGGTTGCTATTATACATCAAGAGAAAAGTGTGTAACAGCTGTGTCTTACCACTACTCACCTACGGGGCAGGAACCTGGAGCCTTACGAAAAGGGTTCTACTTAAATTGAGGACGACGCAACCAGCTATGGAATGAGGAATTAATAGTGTAACGTTAAGGGATAAGAAAAGAGCAGCTTGGGTGAGGGTAAAACGCGAGTTAGTGACCTCTTAGTTGAAATCAAGAAAAAGAAATGGGCATGGGCAGGACATGTAATGAGGAGGGAAGATAACCCATGGTCATTAAGGGTTACGGACTGGATTCCAAGAGAAGGGAAGCGTAGCAGCGGGCGGCAGAAAGTTAGGTGGGTAGATGAGATTAAGAAGTGTGCAGGGACAACATGGTCACAATTAACACATGACCGGGGAAGTTGGCGAAGTATGAGAGAGGCCTTTGCCCTGCAGTGGGAGTAGCCAGGCTGATGATCCTGCTGCTACTGACGATGATGATGATGTGGTTGGTATCGTACTCGCCCCCTATAGCACCAGTTACGAAACGCGTAAACTGAGTAAAAGTAGGCGTTTACGACACCGTCCCTTTTCTGTTCCGTGATCCCCCTTGCGGATCCTTCAAGGTATGTCGGCGCCACTAATACACAGGAAACAGTAACCTCACCTATCGTGTAACGTACTGATAGTACAAGCGTTCATCGCGTTTATCTTGCACCAGTCACGTGTTTCTGGCTACTGTCAATGTCCAGACCCTTATCGTAAAGAGGGGTAATAGAGGCTCAAGGCAAGGCGAAAGAACCGACGTTCAGGCCATGAACGTTGCACCTATCATGAAATTACGGCCCATTGTTCAGAATGAGTGAACTTTCTTTCTTTCTTTACGTTCAGAACAGACGTTTTAGCTTCCGCCCAGTCTCTTAAAGTGTCCGTAAGCTATTTCAACAATAGCAGAATAGTGAACTGTGTAAAAGCTTTGCAAACAAAAGGCACGTCTGTGCACAGGTAACATCATAACGAACTGCCTTACGCTTCTGTCAATTTTAGAATATTTTACAGACAATATGAACAAAAAGTTTTAGCAAACGCGAACAGCTGTGGTCTTGTGACACGTGTAAAATATTATTTTTCTGGGTTAGGAACATCCCACGGCTACGTTGTCAGAACTGTCACACGCGCAACATGCCCTCGACGAACAAAACAGGTGGAAAGAACTTGGCAGTGTGTTTACGGCTAAGGCATCTGAAATTCTGGGAAATGTCATGGCGCATTCCATTGTCAGAACAAGAGCGGACGCGAAAAGCAGAGAGGACCAGAGCAGTAGCGCAGTGAGAGCGCGACCGCTTGCTCCCCTCCGAGAGCAGGTGCGAGGATGCACGTGTATCACGGAGCCAGATTGCAGAAGCGATCTTTGCAACTCAGCCGCCATTGCTCCCACACACGGAGCCAAAATCTACGGAAACACAAGCAAAATTATATGACACGTGCCTAAGGTCACGTTCTTTCTTCGCACTCCTCTTTCCGCGCGGGAGTAGTTCCAACTGCTCTCGACTGCTCTCGTAATCGCCAAACTACTTTTGTTCTGCCATTGGAACGCAGCTACTTTGGGGGCGCCTTTGAATGCTCCTGTTTGCCCAATGTACTGCTCCATTAGAGAGTTTTAGCATGTCCGTAAATGTAAGATCGTTTCCAGAATACCGGGTCTCCGGAGAGATGTACGGCAGCAACAGCACTGGTAGCGACATCTGATGACGTATTGGTTAACTATATATCATGCAAAACTTACAGTGCAATGACGTGGGGCTCTATAACGTAAAACTATTCCAATATGTTCTTATTCCAATCCCCTGACGTCAAATTTGCGTAACCACCGACGCAAGCATCGCGCGGTGACCCCCAGGGTTCTCTGAACAGATCAATCAACCACTCTCCTCGGTCATAGGAGATCACTTTTGCATGCTTGAAAAATGAATAACATTGCCTACAGTGAGCGGGTTGTCTTATCTAATTGGCTGACAAGAGGCGAGGAGCACGGTCAAGTGGAGAGGGATTTGATGGGGCCAAGCCACTGTATTGAAAATCAATAACCGGATGAAGAGGGGTGGTGCCGGTGTCTGTGATTGGTCCACTTTCCCTTACTTAGCTTACGGTGGCTGGTCGAAAATCGCGGCGGCATGCAACTGAAGGTTAAGAATGCCGCTAAAACGCATCCTCAGCAAAGAAGATTTGGCAGAGCGAGGTCCTAAACGTGCCGAAAGTGCTTGAAAACGTTACACAGCCACGCAAAAAGGTTTATGACCCATGCTTTCCGGCGGGTGCGAGTAGCCAGTACCTGAGCAACCGGCGGTAGCCATCTTTTATTCCTTTCGGGACGGGGCAACCTGCGGCTTTTCAGAAGAAAATTCCGTTTTGTTCGGCATATTAATGCATCTTTAATGCGTACACATCACTTTGACGCGGTGAGTTTTCGCAATCATGTGACGTCGCGTGACCGGTCGCCTAAGTGGGTGCAGCCCGAAAACTTTTGACCAATAGCCGAGGTCTAATGGGGAAAAGGCGTCGACTCAGAAATAACTATTTCTCTTTTGTTAGCTCCAATCATGCATAATCAGTGTGTGCACGTCATTTAGAAAGGGATCTATCGCGGTTTTTATATCGTTGCGTGACAGGCAGCTGAAGTGCGGGTGGTCCAAAAAAGTTTTTGACCAATCGCGGAGGGCTGATTGCAGAATTGGAATAGGAAAGTTTGGAATAGTTTTACGTTATAGCGCCCCTGAATATTCTACTTCACTGCTGGTGTAAAGCGTTGGTAGTGACGTGGTTGGCAACGTGCAGTAATTTTATTACTTTTTTTAGATGATAACACTGACGCAACAATTTTTTTTTCGTGCACATTGTAGTTGGACAGACCGCCGCAACATTTCGCTAACAGCTTTGCTGCTGCCGTCCAACGCAAACTTGAGGAAGTTAATGCACAAACTAAAGCTCCATGTTCTCGCTGCCCTACAGTATCTTACTGGGTCTGTCCGTGTCTCTCCTATGGTTGGAATAGCTTCTTGGCTCCTCTTCCACAGGCTACACTTTGGAGAAGGCAAGCCACTGGATTTTTTCCTTCTGCGGGTCACTTCAAGACGATATGAACAACAGCTTGCTTTCACCCTTCTTTTTCTCCGTGTCATTTTCACGGCTTTCCTGCGATTAAGGTGTTTCGATCAGCTGTCTCACACTCTTTGTAGCCTACGCAAGTGATTCCTCGTGCTCTCTGAAGCCCTCGGATCAACCATGCAAACCCCAAGAAGAACGCATGATCAGTCGCATGATAAATCGCAAGGAGTATCAAGTTGGGCTTGTTGATGAGGCATAATTACAAACACGAGTACACAACACATGTAGAAGAGACAATTCAGATAGACACAACAAAATATTGACATGTTACACACAGTGTGAAGCCGGTTGCCTCATTGTAGGGTTCTAGAAGAACTCTTCATGAGCAAGAAGATGTGATGCCCTTAATGTACAAATAATAATAAGCTGAATGTGAACTGGAGAACATGTCAAACTGTGAATGTCTCAAATGTGCAAATAAACAATTATTCTCCCTAGCCCCGGCGGGGCACACTTCCCACGGCAGCCCGCAGCAGTCTCTCCGATAAACAGTTCCGTTGCTTCCTTATGAAGCGTTCACCACCCCGGTTTCTTTTGGCACGTACGTAACGCCACGTGAGCTATCCACGAATGTACATGTATACGAGGTAGCTAAGCTTCCATAGAAGCCCACGCGTTCAGAAAATGGCGGTTCATCAACGGTTTAAGGAGCTTAGGGTCATCTGTGAGAGGACCGGTACTATTCTGGTGAAAAACAACAGAGGTAAGGCCGTATTAGGTAAAAAAGAAGTGGCGTCATTTCTTTATGGCCCCACGGTCGTTTATTTTCATAAGGGGTGCGATTATGCATGGTGATTTATTTCAGAATCCTCTACCACGACATGAGCCTCCTGTGGACTAGGCATTAGAAGTTTGAAGAGCTACTCAATGGGTGCTTTAAGTCGATGTCGGCTTTTCAGATGCAAATCCATATTAAATGCGGACTCATCTTTAGTGGTAACTTGAAATTTTAGCGTACCGCATTACTTTCGCTGCGAGAATTAGTAATCTGCGCGTTCGTGACCTGGACATTAGCTTGACCTTTGGTTAGCATTTATTCCACAGTCAGCTAAGCACATCCAGCCACGAGCAACATATTTTTGCACTATTTCATGGATTATCAGGTATGTAGGGAACTTATAAGAGCAGAATGTGGCTGCACATTGCTAGTGAGTTTGCGTTGGAAGAAAAGTAATTGCTATTTATGCCAGAATTTTAGACAATTGTTGAGTGTGATTGGCCGATAAACCACAAAACAAGAATTATATAGTGTAGCATACAGTGCGCACCACCTATGGCAATGAAAAAGAAAACATGTTCACCAGCACTATGCTATCCCCGAAACCTTGCGCACGACAATCACAATGCGCGAGCAACATATTGATGCAGGATGATTCAATACTATAGCGACTAGAAAACATACGAAAGTGCCGTAACGTGCTCCAATAACCAGAATATAGACACAGCTTTTGCTCAATTTTGAAAAGTTGATTCATGCCTTGCGTGTTTGTCATAAATATAGGGCCTTATTTAAATTTTTGATCCGCAGGCATGTGGGAACCATACAGATTCAATTTTACAGTATTCCGGAAAAAGAAATGTGTATTCAACTTATGGGGGTGGGGGGGGACACTTTTCACAGTGAAATGCCTTTATAATGAACTGCTTGGGACCACCGAAATTCTTTGTTATAGAAGTAACTGCGTTGTGAAGATCGCGCCCCACAGTGCTCCCAATAGATCACGCTAAGCACATTCAACAAGGGGTTCACAACGTACTCATATTCCGGCAACATGTATACACAGGTGGTTGGGTAAAACTCACCAGCTCTGCTGCTGCAGCCATCAACCCGGCAAAATCTGAAGAAATCAAATTAAAGCTTTATGTGTGACCACATCAACGGGTTCAGAACTTGCGGCATTCCATGCTGCACTTGATTTCGTTAATCAGGAACCACCGCAACAATAAACAGTATTTAATGACTACAAGGCAGCCCTTCAGTACATACAAAGCCCAATGCGGCCACGGACCCAATGAACAACGGGCTTCAGAAATTCGAGAGATATATCATCGCAGCCATGACAAAGGACACAACAAAATCTTTCAGTGGCTTCCAAGACATTACAGCATCACCACACCGACGAAGCCGCCCGATCTGCACATGAAAGTAGTCAACGTGTCTTGATTCCGCTTTCGTGAACAGACGCTGCGGCTAGGCTGCGACTTATGTTCCGTGAATGTACTTTGCCCCTGTGGGACTCGAAAGCTTTAACCATGTGTCATTTGCGTTCGTTGTCTCCGGACACACGGATGCACCTACCATCTGGACTACCACGACGTGAACAGACCACGCTGTACCGTCTGTGGCTAGGCTCTGCATTTACGAAATCGTATGCCTTCCTTATTGGAATGGCCAACAGCCCCACGTGCGACACATGCAACAGCGATGAGACGCTCGCACACATTATCTGTATCTGCCCATGATATAGTGTCCAGAGACAAGTGATCTGCAAAGCACTGTACCAGCTGGATAATCATCCAATGTCATAACTAAAAGTTTTAGGTCAGTGCTCCTAAAGAACATCCGTTCTGAAGGCGTTACTCACGTTACTAAGGTTCCTGCGGTCTACCGGCCTTCACGATAGGCTTTAAAAACGCCGCCCCCTAACGCTATGCAGTGTCAAAAGCGTGGCAGTTAGGGCGAGTTGGTATGTCATGACTTTTTTAGGTTCGTAACACAGCTCAGAAAGAGCAAAAAGGAACGCGGAAGGTGGAAGGGGTAATGAAAGGGAACGGAGAACAGAGTGAGCGCTAACTTCCAACTGATGGTTTTTTTCGTGACACAGAGGATATACTTATACAGAAGAACTTCAGTTTGACCTATTTGCTGTTTACTGTATATCATACTGACCGCAAATAAAGACGGGGACTGCGGTAGAGAACACATAAACAACACGGGCGGTAATTTTCAACTGTTTTCAACAGTCAAAACAGTTGAAAGTTACCTCCCGTGTTGTTTATGTGTTCTCTCACGCTGTCCCCATCTTTATTTGCGATCAATACAATATACGATACTTATACACTCGGCGAACCATGTGACATCAAGAGAATATACAAAACCAAGCAACAAAGCCGATAGAAATCATGTGAAAACATATTCAGACAGCCTGTGGCTGCAATCGGAAATACGCCAATTCATTGCTTGATAATGATAATGAAGGTAAGCTTACACATACATGGCCCAGACCTATGATAGCCTTTGCTTCGATGATTTCTCTTGTGAGCTGATTAAGACTGCGACCTAGACTGACGCATTCCTCTAAGACAGGTTCGCAACCACACGTTTTGCAGTGCTGCGCAAGAAACCCCCCAGCTGTAATACAATTCTTGGCATTGTAACCATGTTCGCGCATCCTGTCATTCAGACATCGGCCAGTTTGACAAACATAACGTTTTCCACACTTGAGTGAAAAACAATAAACAACACAATGTGTGCAATTAACGAACTTCTTTTTGTGATTCTTATCACAGCTAGGAGGAGCCTCCTTATTCGCATTAGTGAGCTTGAAAATGCTCATAAGCTTGTTAGGGGCACAAAACACTACACGAATATTCGCTTGCTTGGCGATTTTCTTAAGATTATGTGAGACGGTGTGAATATAAAGAATGATGCTTGTCCTACCCCGAGTAGTTGCAGGATTATCTTCGTACTGGTTGTCTTTTCTAAACTCTCTTAGAATCCATTCTGCTACTGATACTTGTAGGGACACGGGATAACCAGCCTGCGAAACTTGTTCGCACTAAAGAGGCAAAGCTAGACGAAACAGTAGGGTTGCACGACTTTTTCAAATCATTATTTAGGCAAAGCTTGTCAATGACTCTCTTGACCAACTTAGAGTGAGCAGAATGAAACGGAAGAAATGGTTTGTTAGCATGAGGTTCTTAGTACCAACACGTGTGAATATCCGAACAAGCTAAGTGCATATCCAAAAACCGGATGGTGTGATCCTGTGAGAGCTCGTAAGTAACGTCAAGGGGCGCAAGACATTCTTTGACTTTTGGCATTACCATGGTAACCTTAGTCTCAAAGTCAGCCGGTGAACACTTAATACAAAACAAAAAATCGTCCACATAACGAAATATTTTAAAAACATTAGTCTGATTAAGGTTCACTGACATGGCAACATCTAGGCGAGCTAAGAATAAATCACTGAGGAGCGGGGCAATTCACGAACCGATGCATTCTCCGTTTTTCTGCAAATAGATGATGCCATTTCATGTGATGAACGTTGACGACAAATACAAGCTCAAAAGTTCTAAAAAGTGATTGCTAGACAGCCCAGCATTATTCTGAAAACGCGTGACACCAAATTCATCAATTGTCTGCGAAATAGCTGGCAGCAGGGGTGCTATGCAGGATGCGCCGAGTTTCTCGTTCACCCGAGTTTTACCCGAGTTTGCTCGACGGCAGTCAGTGAACCGAGATAGCGCGGAACGCGCCGAAGGTGCAGGCAAAAAAATATGTAGACAGAAAGCCGCGTATGACAACATGAGCGCACCCTGCGCTGCTCGCTGCTTACACGTTTCAAGCGCAGAAGGCTGCACAACGAAACGCGACAGCGCCGCGTATTGTTATCAACGGATTATCGCAACTTAGCGATACCGTGACTGCCCCGCTGTCTGTCTGCACACTTGCCGTGAGCCGCTTGCCACGCCTTTCCCGGGCGCGTCAAGGGCGTGCCTCATCTTTCGGCACTGTCTTTCTATCCTCCATCGAATGCGAACAGGGTACATGCGGCGCATTCTTGCACCTACACTTTCACTCAAACGAATACGTTGAAATACAGCAAATAAAGTAACGAACATTTTTATCTCTTTAGGTATCTGTTTTTCGTTTTTAACGCTAGAAATTTGTGATGACAAACGGAGATCGAGCAAATTATTAAATTTTGCACTTCTTGCCGCGAGTGGCGACAGGGAGGCGAAAGCTTAGACGCGGTACATTGAAGCGTGTCGCACGCACGAGGGCGTTCATACGGTGATAAGTCGCCTAGGGGCGCTGCAGTGCTATTCTCAATAAAGTCGGCCATGATCCATAGAGGGTCATGGCCACTCTTTCTCTATTAGGGGAATAGAAACGCAGCGCCGCGGTACGGCTGTTCATCGCAGGCGCTTCACTAGGCCATTAAGGCCCCCGCATTACCAACTAAAAACGTCACAACAGCTGTCGCTGCAAAATGGCGGTATGTTATTTTAGAGTACGTAGTGACGCAGTTTAGTGAAAATGTACCAGTTTATCTTTGTGCGCGAAGCCTCTGCGATACATTGCGAAAAGTACGTGCTTCCCCAGCGACACTATTCATCGCTTGTCATCGCTTGCCCAGTGAAGGCGCCTCTGAGCGCATGTACGCAGTATATGAGTGTGTTGTGCAGTCGAAGGTGCTTGCGGATTACCTCTGCTGGAGCCAGCAGCGATCGCAGATGGATATCGTAACGACACCGCAGCACTCGCATTTTGGCAGGTGAGGGCTTTTGTGTGCAGTTATGAAATCAGATTTCGAACGGAGAGAGGTGTTGGAACTGTTGAGTGCGCAGTACTTGTGATGAAGAAATTCCATTGCACTGGGTCTAGAAGAGCGAGCGATTCTCGGACGCTGATCGTGTTTACGACGCTGTGGCTCCGTTTCATCACCGATGACAGAGCAGCCATCTCAAACGACTGTTGCAATACGCACTCCTCAGCATCGTCGTCCCCCTCGACGCATCGACGCCTTGCAAGCAGCTACAGTGACGTGCCGATAATTATTTACTGTGCGCTACGCGACACAATGCAGGCAATGAAACCGTGTTGTGCGGCCATCTCAGCCCGAGAAGATGTATGCATAAGCCAGCGACAGCCAACGCTTTGTTTTTGATAGTAGTGCTCAGTACATCACCGATGACAGTGCGTTGTGCGTGTTTTATGTCGGCGGTCAAGATTGTTGATGCCTCTCAGCTCGACACCGCGTCGCTGTTGCCGGAAGATAAGTTGGGCGTGGCCCAACTGTAGTGGGTGCGCGCGCAATAGTTACATGCCTCGCGCGGGGCGTGACCTCTGGTTTTGATTGACAGGCGAACTCGTGCTAAACTCGTACATCGCGAAACCCCCTCCGAGTTCAACTCGGGAACATGGCGGCGGCAGCAGCAGCCTGTGTCAATGCATCCAGCGGCAGCAAGCGTCAGTATGACCGTCCGGACCCGTTCACCTGCATGACCGACGGGGAGTTTCAGCGTCATTTTCGCCTGTCGAAGACATCAGTGTGCTGGCTGTGTGACGAGCTAGGCGAAGACTCTCGTCTGCGGAGACAGCTTGGCGGGCTTCATTCGCTCACCGTCGTAGAGCAAGTCATCTGTGCCCTCCGTTTCTACGGGACTGGGAGTTTTCAGGGAAGCGTCGGCGCCGAGCGTTACATTGGACGCCATCAAACTACTGTTAGCAACTGTGTCAGAGATGTGTCTGACGCGCTTAGCGATGCGGCAGTGCGTAAGCGGTGGCTAGCTTTCCAGAATACTGCGGCGGAGCAGGCATATATAAACGAATGCTTCCTACTTCGTGGGAACATTACGAACGTAGTCGGGTGTGTCGACGGAACGTACGTAGGAATTAAGGCGCCTTCAATGTCAGCGTTACTGTGATGAACAGACTTTTTCGCTGGTTGATCACTTTTTGCCGATTGTTCTACTTGTCTGTCAGGGTGCCTTCCAAATGGCTCACTTTCTTGGGAAAGAGGTTAATTAAGTATAAATAGATAAATGGATATCACAAATTGTGTGAAGTAACCTATGAATCCTAATCTCCTAAAGAACTTGGGGTTCTTCATTGGTGAAGTTACTAAGTATGCACAATGCTGAATTTTGGTCATGCGTAATCTATCGGCCGCACTATGAAACAGCGAGGCATTGCACAATTTGTTGCAGCGCGAGATGTGGATGTTGCGCCAAGCTGGTTGTGCCTATGCATTTGTGGCGAAATGAAAATGCATTGAGAATCTTAGTGTGTTGGCTTACATGAAGAAAATACTTGAGATTGTTTGCTCTGTTCACTGTCGATGCATGTGCAAGAGGTTCAGTGCATCTTCTTTTTTTTGGGGGGTGGCGTTATTCTGGATGGATAAATTGTATATTTTCGTCTCATAATGGGACTCTAATTCTTAAGCAGTAGAACAATGCACATCCGATACTCTGCAGAACTCTCTGTACATGAAGATGTCATGAACCACCAAGGCAAAATTACATATCGGGAGAAATGTGGTGCAGATGCCAATGAAAAGTGGGTCTTTAACCCACCATGATAAAAATAAAAATTGCAGAGCAAATAGACCATTTGTACAGCTTTAGGGCAATGATTACACAAAACGTGATATGCCCAAACGAGTAAACGCTTGCCGCAATGCCAAAGTAGGCTGAGCGACATGCAGCATATATTGGCATTGAACATGTCTCGTAACCGTTATTTTTATTGTAACCCCTCGCTGTCGCACCTTTCCCTCCAGCACTCCCTTGACTGAAACGTGGCACTGTCTTTCCATTGGTGTCATGATGATGATGGTAACGGCAGCAGCAAGGCTGGTTAATGCTTGCCTCTTTGATTCCTGTGAGTTTAGTGGTAAAGAATATGGCACGTGCATACATACAGCTGTGTTGCAAAATTTAACATTTGTGATTTTTTGGAGAGCTAATTTGTGTTGGGAAATTTCAAAGACGTGCACCATTGTGGCCTAGTAACTAGAGCATTGGTGAGGTTGAAGACGGTGTATTGGTATAGAAGCTTGAAGTTTAATTGCTCAACAATTCGACGGGACACAAAGAGAAATACACACAGCAGAATGCTTTGCTGTGTGTGTTACACTTCTTTGTGTGCCGTTGAATTGTTGTGCGATCCAACTTCAAATAGAGCATTGGGCTTCTTTGGTGCAGGATCGAGGAAGTGTGAGCTATTCGACAACATGCCAGTGCCTTGCCACACAATTATGGAAGTCGGAAGGTTTGCAAACAAAGCTTTCCTTTCAAATCGACCTGCTCATGTAATACAAGCGCTGATTGAAAGAACCATCACACAAAAATAATGGTGAAATCAATGGCCTGTGAAAAGTGTAATTTGTATATAGACACTGTTGACATACCATACCGGCCTCAAAATTGTACTGGACAGAGCAGTTTGTTTCCTATGTGAAGCACAACCTCCCATTACATGCTGTGCAAATAACCAAGCTCAGTTTGTTTTGACGTGCTACACAGCATTCAGTGTAATCTGTTTTTGATTCTAAAGAAGTGCCAAACACCACCTCTTCTTCAAGGACGTCATGGGAATATTTGGCGAGACCTTTTTCAGCCCCTCATAATGGAAGTGTGGCCAGCCAGCTTTGCTTGGATGCCTTTATAGATTTCTGCTCCTGATCATTGTGTGCTATCAAGTTGCAGAAGTCTATGCAACTGGTGCAAGGCATTACGTGTTTCTATAGTCGGATACAACTTTAGGAGGCTGCGGAATCTGCACTTTAAGGCAGGTGAACACAAGCCTGCACCAATGGGCACGCACTCTAGACTGACATCGTGCCGCCGGACAGACTAATACCTGCTCATTGGAGAGGGACTATTTCTTTAGACGTGTAGGCAATCGGCTGCTGCACTTTGGTCAACTGGGTGGGGCCTCTCCTGTCTTCTGAAGGTTTATCCGACTGTAAAGGATGCTGCTTTTCATACAACACAAAAGGACAAAGTGTACAATTATTTGGCCTATGAAATGGATACATCAGAAGTGTGCTATGCAAGGGCTTAAGATGTGTGAAATATGGTACATGCAATTATAAGACAATGTTAAAGAATATGTGGTATCGAACATACATGTAATGGCACATTTGAATCGGGGAGTGTTGCAGTCATATGCACAGTCTATAGGTGATAGCATTATTAAGCTCCTGCTGTTTCCTGTCTGTGAATTACACACACCGTTCATCTTGTGGCTAATCAACACGCACTGTATTCTCGCACATAGAAAAAACAAACAGCACGATGACGTGTATGCTGCATTACTGTATTTTTTATTTACATGGTCCAAGAGTGGCACAGGTTGTCTTACGTTTTTGCCTATTTTGAAGGGACACCAAGTGCATGTTACAAGTCTCCTAATATGCACAGCACAATGTTTACTGCAATAATTTTATTCACGTTCTTGAATAATAAACAAAATAATAAACTGAAAGCTCCTTTATAAGGTGCCTTCTGTGGGCTCGACAGGAGAGCAGTGAGGACACCGATACTACTGTTGCAGAGCAGCCCTCTGGACCTCTGCCACACTCTCAAGAGCACGTGCCTGGCGCTCACCTACTGCCACCAGGCGGTTGAGTGCCTCCAGCAGCACAATGTTTTGCTGCAAAAAAGTGTATTGGAATGAATCAGCCGCATACAAACCATTATTTACAAAGAAAAATGCTCGTTGCACTATTAGTACTAAGTGCCCTTAACTATGGAAGCCTCTAGTGTAGTATGCATAATAAAAGAATGCGTGGGGACAGCGTTGCTTTATTTTTCATAACTGGGGTTTTCTTTTCCAGAGCCAATTGTCATGTTGATGAGTGTGCCAGCAGCTGAGGTGGCTCCGCACCTTCACGAGTCTCTGCTGTCAGCACCACAAACCCATTTTTGTTCGCTGCAAAACAAATTCCTCACCCTACAATCCCGTCTTATACGAGCTGATTGCATCCTATGCCTACAAACATCATATTTTGTCCCATTACGCAATTTTCTACCATCCTCGGCTGTAGTTCTCTCTCGTTGACATCCATTCTGTCATGCTTATGTAATCACCTGATATGAATTAACAACAAGTGATCGAATACGTGCATTACCTGCCTGCCGATTCCTTTCTTTTTTCTTAATCTCAACTAGCATATCAGTTGCCACGGTTTACTACGCCACTGTCTTCTTGCCTTAATGCTATCTCCAACAATTTTTGTTACTTCGCTTTCTGCACAGTCCTTGATATCTCAAGTTTCTTTGTTCACCTCCAGGTTTATGTCCCATATTGCATAACCGGTGGAATGCAATGATTCTAGACTTTTTTTCAAGGATATCGGTAACGTGGAGATCACGATTCGGTAATGCCTTCCATGTGCTGTTCAACCCATGAAATTTTTGTATAAGTTTCCTGCTTTACATCAGTACTTGCTATTGATATTTCACTTGGATAAAGATACTCTTCCATAAATTTTGCTGGGTTAATGTCGCTCATGAATTTCTGTTATCTCACCAAGTTAGTGAAGGTTACCTTCATCTTTTCCATATTTTCGCGGGCCCACTTGCATGTAAAAGCACAAACACTCCTTGGTTCTCACTGCCTTCTTTAAACTGCTGGGCATTCAGTTCGTTACCACGAAAGTGACTTAATCCGTGCACTCTTATTATGTTAAATATGAAACAGTAGAAATATACTTATCTGCAGTTTGTCGATGTCTCCTTCACTGTGTTGGTAGCGAGATCCATCGTCGGTACCACCTCCTTGTCGCATCGTAGCTATATAGGATGTCCGCCTTTTGCCCACACTATGTAATGTTCGTGACGCTCGCAGTCACGCAGAGTGGAGGAACTCGGCGCACTCGCAGAAGCAGCACGGGACAAGTTGTTTCTTCAGCACTTCGCCGTGAACAGTAGGTGCGCGTTGCGATCTGTAAAATCGCCGAAGCTATTGGCAGTCTTACCAGGTGCACGGGAAGATTGCCCACGGAGGAACAGAACTATCCAATAAATAGTGGCCATCGTCGAGCCTGATCACTACGTCGCGCACTGCAAGCTCGATGTACGGGTTTGTTTACACTGGGCCTCTGATGCTTAGCCACCATGCTTACCCGGTGAATGGATGTGATGACGCCACCACAGCGTTCCCTCGTGGTATAATGCGAAGCGTACTAAATTACAAATTAGTCTAATGCATATTCAGCGTACATGTTGTAAGCTTTAAAATGCTTCTAAACCACGTTAAAGTAACTAATAATATTGTACTAAATGCATTTGTTTTACAACTTGCTTCTGCATGTAATGCACTCAGTGGAACGACAAACAAGTGAAAGAAGGCACGACCATGCACCGACGGTATGATCACGTGAGCCCCAGTTTGTCGACCGCCCAGAAGGCAACGCCCAAGGAATGATAGCCAGCCAGAGTGAATCTAGATAAACCAATGAAACTGGAGGCTTGTCGAAAGATAAACTGTGTCTCGGTACCATTCGTGCTTTCATCTTGGGGTGTCGCCAGAGCTCGTGAAGATCCCGAGTTTCGCCAAACTCGGCGCATCCTGCATAGCACCCCAGGTCATTGTGCAGAATAGAATAGTACAGGTATTCCACATCGACGGAGAAGACTTGAAAGCCTTGATAGGAATTGTCCTTCAAAAAGTCGATCATTTCATCGGAGTTGTGTATTAAAAACGGGTCATTCACGGGTATAACGGCTAGCTTGGCTTGCAGAAACAGTGCGACAGACTTCTGCCACGTGTCCCTTTTCTAGAACAATAACCCTCAATGGGACGTCAGGTTTGTGCGCTCTCGCGCTAAAAAACACCTCTAGGTGATCTCGCTTGCTGCTGGCAATGTTTTTCAACATTCTTTCTAAGCTGCGCTACAAGCCTAAAAAAGCTATACAGTGTACGCGGTTTGTTCGTGCTCGTCTCTCTTTCTATATATCTCCCTCTTCCACTATCTTCTTCTTTTTATCCCCCTTACCCCTTCCGCCCGTGCAGGGTAGCCAACCGGAACTACCTCTGGTTAACGTCCCTGCCTTTCTCATGTTTTTTTCTCTCTCTCTTTCACTCCCTATTCCCCTCCCCACGTGTAGGGTAGCAAACTGGACTCAGTCTGGTTAATCTCCCTGCCTTCCTTCTTCCCTTCTCTCTCTCTCTTCTCTCTCTCTCTTTCTCAACAAGAGGTAATCTTCATTTAACATGTATTCAAGAAACTTGGTGAAATAAGCCACAAGTTTTTTTTTGTGCACACTTTGTCTGATGGAATGTGCGACTTCAGCTAACGTTATGGCGCAGAAGTTAAGGGTACGGTCAACGGCGAATCGGTACAGCTGCTGTAGATCGTCGAATGCCACTCGCGCCTCCCTTGCCTTCAAAATTGCTCATTTGTTTGCACATCTCCGTCCTTTCTGTCCTATAGATGACTTTGAAGACGTATTCGGCCATTAGTTACGACAACATCGTTGCGCTGTCATCAACTGCGGCGTATTCGTCCGCTGTTACAGCCGCTGATGTGTTACAAGTAGAGTGCGAGTTGAGCTCTTCTTGGAGAAGTGCAGGGGGACATCGGCACGCTCTAGAATTCCGACGCTGCCGTTAGTGCTAGCACAGACTGTTGCTCAGTGGACTCTGTGAAGGGATGTGGGGGAACCGCCACGGCTGCGTTCGTTGTACAAGCCCAGTTAAGCCCTCGGGGACGCCTAAACTACTTTGTTGTACAGGCGCATTCGTCGTAGTGAGCCTCATTGCGGAGACAATAACTACACATAGGCAAGTTAGAAATTCGGTCGGGACCTAATGTATCTTTCATTTAGACGTCATTTCCTAATAGTGGCGTTCGTTGTAGACGGGTTCGACTCTATTCCGCCTTTTTTAGTTATCGCAGGAAAGAAGAATGCGCTCAAACCTCGGCGCAAGCACACCTTAGCAACTTATTGGCGTTATGCGCACCGCACAACCTGCTGTGCGCTCTAAAACGTTGTAGTGGAAAGTGACTAGGCTCCTTTAAAAATTACATCAATTAATAAATCATATGAAACGTGTCATGATTAAAATGGGAAATACGATGCGTACGAGAAAAGAACCAACTTTTTACAAGTAGACTAAGGTCTCCCTTATGCAGGAGAAGCTTGTCGACTAGACGTACCCCCTGTGCACCCTGGGTAACGTGCCTCAGGTGCTCTTCATGTGCAAGCCCGTGGGTCACAGCAGTAACACGAAGACCGCTGAAGCCGGCACTTGTCCGTTGTTCCATGCTCACTTCACATGAAAACTTTTCAGTGGACACATTGAGTCACGATGTAACACATTTTGGAAAGACCGCACTCAGCAAGCGTAAAATTCGCCCCGCCAGAATTCAGAATACTCACAAACGAGCAAAAGACCCAAGCATACTACGAGGGCGTCTTGTAGAAGAGGAATTTTACGAGCGTGTTTACCCGCATAAACGTGAACGCCTCCTTTTTCTTCCGGGGGCATATACAAAATGATATATTATAGCAATCTTAAAATCAAAGACAATCGTATTTTTTTCTTTGGGCATAACATATATTTCAAACTAAGTAATATAAATTTTGTTTGAATAAAATAAAGTTTGTCGCGTTTTTTTTTTTTTTGGCGATGTACTTTATTTAATAACTGCCCTCTACTCACCTAATCACGCTTCAATCGCAACTCTCGTAAGCCCCCTTCTTCATGTGGTTGAACAATCGGTTATTCGCGATCAAACCACCGTCAACTCTTCTGAGGGAGAGTTGTTGGCGAAAGCAAACAGACAATAGCGTGATTGTCGGTGACAATACATGAGGACTGGCCATATAGGTATGGACAGAATTTCGCAACCACTAAGACAAGAGCCAGATACTCGCTCTCGGCAGTAGAGTAGTTTCACTCCGAAGGCGACAAAAGGCGGCTGTCGTACGCAATAACCCGGTAGTGACTACGCTGAACTTGCGCCAACAAATAGTGGGTCACAGAGAAGAGAAATTCGCACCGTATAGTAAAGACTTTGAATATATTGTGCATACGAGGCGCGGCGAATTTGTTTTCTCTCTGATCCACTCTTAGTAGGTGCACGAAGTAATGACGCAAGCCAACTCTCCCTCGGAGCGAATAGACCCCGTGCATATCCCATTACCACTTCCACACTCCTATTCCTTCCGTTGATGTGGTTTGGGCGTCTATCCACAGATGTGTAGCGTGAATTCTTACTTCATGCAATTATTTAGGTAAGAATAATTTTCATCTCATTACACTCAATGTCGGCCACAATAACGTGTGCCTTCCATCGTTCGTTTAGGAAGTATGAGGCATGTCATAGAGTTATTTGTGTATGTCGCCAAAGAACCCGCTGTAAATGAGCAAGGCGAGCACGCGTTTTGCACGTGTGACGCAAGGCGCACGAGTCGGAGCGTGGAGACCTCGGATGCCACACTCGCGGGCTATGAAGCCCGTACTTGCGCTTGGCGACTTATTGCCGCTAACAGTTCTCGTTGTTGTTTACATCTTGAAAACGCAACCGCGCGCATAACTTTTAGAGCGATCACGTCCACTTGAATATGGACACTCGAAACAAGACATCATGTACGTCCACCAAAAAGAAAAAAAAGGAAATCTTGTAGAATTGACGCATCTTTGACACATTCTTTCCAATGGCGTGGAAAAAAGAATAATACGTGGATATTTGCAAATGCCACACAAAAACACCACTTTTAACTCTTACGCACGGCGACAGTTAGTGGTACTGCTTGGGTGTCCGTTCTGTTTGCTTCGTACCATCGGAAAGAATGCGCAGCAAGTCGGCATCCCTTCGTTCAACTTCTTTCGAACCACGCTTAGCAGCAATGTAGCAATGCGCGTAGCCACCGTAGAAAGGCTGGACAACATGCTTTTGTACCATCAGCTTTCGACACTTACCTGCCTTGAACTACGAGAATTGCAGTTCAAAATATGAAAATTTATCTTAAAACCTACTCAACTCCAGCCCGCCACCTGCATATGCTTTGTGATTGGCTGAAATGCATAGTGTATTGCCTTTTACAGCGAAGCTGTATACCTCTAGAATCCAACGAAATTTTCGTGCTGTTGTAAGCAAAAAACTCCCCATACGTGGGCCGATCACAAAGTTAGTGCAATGCCAGGCCGACCCGTGGGGTAGGTGAAGCAGGCGTTAAGCAACTCCCCATACGTGCACGGGTCGATCCCGAAGATTGTGCAATACCGGCCCGACCCGTGGCGGAGGTGAAGCAGGTTATAAGCACTCCTCGTACGTGGGCCGATACCGAAGATAGTGCAATATCCGCCCGACCAGCGGCGGAGGTGAAGCAGGCCTTAAGCATTCGCCATACGTGGGCCGATCCCGATGTTAGTGAAATGCAGGGCCGACTCGCGGCGTAGGTGAAGTAGGCGTTAAGCCCTCCCCACACGTGGGCCGATCTCGAAGATTGTGCAATACCGGCCCGACCCGTGGCAGAGGTGAAGCAGGCGTTAAGCACTCCCCATACGTGGGTCGATCCAGGAGATAGTTCAATACCGGCCCGACCCGCGGCGGAGGTGAAGCAGGCGTTAAACACTCCCCATACGTGGGCCGATGCCGAAGGTAGTGCAATGCGGGGCCGACCGGCGGCGGGGCTGTTGTTCGCCATTAAGGGGCCCACATACAGAGCTTCGCTGGTCATCCTTCGTCACAGAGTGGAAGGGAACTGAGATTTTTTTTATTCCGTCAAACCTTCTTAATTTAAGAGGCTGCATAGCAATGAACCCAAAGGGCAAACCGAGGTCGGCAAGGATTTGGCGTGGAAAATTCTGTCGATGTATTTCCCTACGCTTAGTTAATGTGGTCAAATGAGAATGTTTTGATGCGTTATTGAAGCCCATTTTCCGCCATGCTTAGTAAATGTTGGTCTCTGACAAGAATCATCGGTGCAGGTGGGAGTTCCGAAGGCGAGGATGACGACTGGGAAGAGCATCACGAATGGAGCTACACGGAGCTTGATGACGACGAGGAGAGTGGAGAAGGTAAGCTTAAAAGTTCAGGATATGGTCGCTATACTGGAGGTTTTATGGGTAACTTTCACAAGTCCTAGAGTGCATACTATATAAGCCAAGCAAGTGTTCTGGCTTAAATAAGCGTCCACGCTACATTTAACAGTAGGTCCTTGTCCTATTTTCTGGCACACGAAGCAACTTTCGCGGAAGAAGTTCTGCGTTGTTGGACAACCAACCCGGCTAATCTTATCACCGAGAAGTCCAGCACAAGCAGGAGAGCAATTACACAGCCCGTAAGAAATTACAGACGAGTGCACCTAGACTTGAACGTAGGGTTATGTACAGGCCTCCTTGTCTCCCTTCATCCCCACCCCCTTCTTTTTCTGATGTAGACAACGTGAAAGCATTTCTTCCTTAACTTTATAACGATGGTAGTGCAACAGATAGCTTCAATAAATAAAACTACCGATTCTATGCCCAGCTAGAGAACAGAGTCTTACACAGACTCTGAAGTGCCGGCTGAGAGATTTTTACGTGTCTTTTGAAAGCCTTTCTGCAACGATCAAATCCATTGCATTCAGATACAAAGCCTGAAAGAACTTAATGGTAATCACTAGCAACGCTCAAACAGGCGGCGATGCGTGGAATTATGAGTTGCCGCCACTGGATTTAGTTATTAATACCTTGCAAGAACAAGCCCAGCCCAATGACGTGTGATTAACGCCCGCCCGCCTGCTCTACAATTTATCAAATAATCACCACTGCAGCCATAAATTTTGCATGTAACAGACTCTAGTAACCACTGCACTATAAAAATTATTGCCAGTGGAATCTGCACGGCATATAATGGAAGCAGCAAGCACTTTTCACCTCAATTTTTTCTAGGTAGTTACAACAGCGCCGCCTTGTCTCGCTCACGGAATTATAACGGAAAGCAGACTTCTGATAAAATCGGTAAGAGAAAATCTCTTGGTTTATTCTGCATTCAGTCAAAGCACCCTAAGAATACCATATTCAACAACAGAGTTCGTGACAAATTTCAAACGGTGTGTTTCCGACCCCTATAAATAATCATACATAACATCACCTCAGGCGATTTCTTCAACTGTGACAGTCTATCACAATCGAAAATACGCGAACACAGAGGCCGCGTGCGTGAATGTAAAGCCTACATGATCATATGCGGCACAAGTGTACCTTTAGGACAGGTTCATGATGATCGTTTAAGTGTTTTCCAATAACAATATCTCGTCAAACCAGACTTAGCTAACATAACGTGACACGTTTCGGTAACACCTATTCAGAATCCAACTGGGTTGACAGGTCAAAGCAGTGTTCTGAGTAACTGGCTTATCCTGAATAGTGAACAAACAAAATAGTAACTTCTTTTAAGTGAAGTCAGACGTTCCTATCCCAGTGGTAGTTCGAGGTTTAGTTATTTCTTTTATTATTACTCACAAAAGAGAGCACGCTCATACAATAGAGTTGCTTATATAGTGCGCTCAGGAAACTCTCCACATAATACGGCCAATTTATAATTGAAGCTCTGATTACTCCAAAATGTCCAACTATACCCACCACGAACGACTGCACTAGCTCGAGCTCAGTCTTAACATTCAGTAATAATTCTCTACGTATTAAAGTAAAACTAATTTGTTATCTTCCTATTCTGTAGGGTCTGCGGTAGGTGCGAATACGTCATCAAGCGGTGCCACCAGAGCAAACATGAACAAACAAAAGAGAAAAGTTTTAGCGTCTAATCAGCGGACGAGCATCAAACATTCCAAACCGCAGAAGAAAACTCCATATGCGAAGAAGACATCGACGAAGGCGTTTGCGTCCAAAGCACAAAAATTGACGACGAAGAGCCCCAGAGAAAATTTTGTCCACGTCGGCAACCAACACTTAGATAGACCAGCTAAGTCTCCAAGGAAGAGCCCAAAGACGACTGTTTCCTTGCGCTATAAACGTAACGAAGCACGTTATTATAAATGGAGCGACCAGTCAGGCAGGAAGCTGACTACAGCCAGTGTTTTGAACAGGAGAAAGCACAAAAGCGGAAAGGAGATCCAAGGCGAAGTATCCAAAGAGGCCAGGAAAAAATCAAGTTCGACGACGACCGGCAATAATTCCTCCTCCAAGAAATATACAAGAAATAATACTGAAGGCAGCAAACAGAGTGTCACAGTGAACTGGAAATCAAAGGTAGCGGGAGCATTCACAAGCAAACGAAGCAAAAATGTGAAGACTTATCCAAAGGAAGCACCCCACGGCAGAAGCAAGAGTCCGAGTTTGATTAACTTCGCTGGAAGTAGCAAAAATGGAAGAGCATTTGAGTCATCTAGCTCAAACAGCACTGGCAGAAACAGAACTGGAAGTTTTAAGGTGAAACGCACAGCAGCGAAGACATCAACAGAAGCCGTCGCAACGAAGAGATATCGTGGTAAAGTTGAAAACTTGTCTGCAAGAAGAGCAACGCACGCTGGGAGAAACCATTTAGGCTTGAGGTTCACGGTAGGAAGCACGTCCACATTTTCTGACTTCCAAAGTTTGAAAACTACTCGAAATAACGTTTACAAGCGAAATCATGTCGCGAGTTCGAAACTGGTCACATCCGAAACTTTGAAAAGCGATGATAATAAATCGATGAAAAGGTTGGTCACTGAAGCGTCCCAGCAAGCACGAGGAAATTCGAGCTCTAAAAGCAACGCAGGCAGTGCTAATACGCAACATGGGTCACGAAGGAAAACACGTAAGAGCGGGAACGTGTTGGTGGATCGACCGAACGCCAATCAAAGACTTGTATCCTCGAACTACAAAGGCAACGACGCAAAAAGCAAGCTTAGAACAGTAGCCAAGAAGACACTCAGCAAGAGTTCAGCAGCAGCAAATGCCTTATTCGAGCTGAAACAGCCGCAGACCAAGCCATCACCTCAACGTGGCACCCGGCACGCCTCTGTTTCTTCATCGGAAGGTGGCAGTCACGTTCGGAGTCGTGTATTCGGCCCATTGAGTGAAGGAAATTTGTCTCGCGTAGTTGACCGAAACGGCAGCAGCAAAAGGCGAGTGGGCCACAACACAAGCGCAGGAACTATAACAGACATCCGCAGAACGAGACACCGCACTTATCTTCCTTACAACGGAAGCTCATGGTCCAGCTTAGGCGGCGCGCTTGGGGACAACAGATCCAAGCACTCGTGGGACCGGTATCTAGCTGGTTCCAGAAAACGCCGAAAAAAAGGGCGCTCCATCTTTCGAGTGCGGAGAATCCTCCGCAGGAGAAGGAAACGTAGAGGAAGGAGTAAAACTCTCGCACAACCTCAAGTTGAGATCACCAAAGCCCGTGACAAAGAACAAGCTTCAAGTCGCGACAAACTTGATGCTGTCGCGCAGATTAGGCCAATCAAGACAGTAACTCCTGGACCGGTAAGTGGTCTTGGTTTAGCTATATTTTATTAGCCCTAATTTTAGTTTCTTGTAACACGCTTGATTGTGTATGACTGCACGCAGCACCAATACGGTCTAAGTATGAAACGAACTTATTTAGTCGAACGTGTCTGAATGCACTCCTTTGAAGTTAATTTAATATAAAAACCTACAAGTTATAGGAAATTACAGGTACACTTATCGAAAACAGATTGTTGCGTGATATTATACTTTACCACTTTGTTTAATGAAACCACTAGTTTAAAGGTGTTACATATAAATATGCACTAAGTCTAACGTTGCTCCTGGCACAATGATGGATGGAATAAGAAGCTGAAGCTATAACAGTCTACACCGTGTCAGTAGCATTGGAGCGTAAGACTAATAATAAAAGATGTCTATAGCGCAAATGTAACCAAAACAAAAGTCGCAGTTTCACACTAAACGCGAAGCATCGATTGCGATAGCGAATTAGTAAACAGCTATACGAAGTAAGGATAACATCTTTATCAGCCGTATAAACTGGCAAACATTAGCTTACTAACTAAATTAACGAGCATGGTGTCAGCACGCACAGGCAAACGTGAACGCAGCACACTCGTTGATCGCGGACATCGCTGTTCAAAACGCTGCCGTGAGGAAGTGCGCCATGCAACAGAGACCTCAGTGGTCTTCGTGCTGTGCATCGCTTCAATGCAAACTGAGCGGCAAGAACGCAGCAGGCACAAAGGTATGAGCCGTCGGCGCACCTAGACTGCCTAGACTACGTCCCGTAAGCAGAAAACTTTCAAGACAGGGCGCACGTGGCCACGCAATACTCACTTGTTGCCGGAGTACAACGCCGCCCCCTCACTGCTGTCTCCACAGATGCTTCCGCGCGACGGAAGACGGCGCGCTTTCCCCCCGCTTTCCTCCCCTGCTCGTGCGGGATTGAGCTGCGATTGTCGGCTCTCCTCGCAAGCTTTCACTAGCGCATACAGCATACGGCACACGGCGACGGCAAAAATGCGCTTGTAGTGTCCACATAATTGCTATCACATTAAAATATTAATGTATATATGGTAATTGTGAAAGAAAAACTTAACATCCTCCACGATACACATAACTATAGCAGAACACGCACCTAATTTTTTTTTCCGCACAGTATGTATCCCCTAGAGAAGTCCCACGCAGTGACAGTTGTCGACTTCACCGCATAGACTAGATCGACGTTGCCACGCGTGAGCGTATGGGATAGTAACCAGGAAAATATATTGTGCCACAAACTTTCACACGTCAACGTGTGCCCTTCTAACCACTCAAGGCATCGCCCACACAAAGCGTAAACACGCACAGTGGACCGGAACAGAAAATAGTACGGAAATAAAAGAAATAAGCAGAACAATGGCGCAATGTACGCTTGTTTATTCTTTACGAGAGTGTTTGTTCTAGCGCCACTTCTGCTTCAACACTAGATGGTGTGCATTATTTAGCTATGCCGTCTTCACAGCTACATCGCCTTCTGAAAACCAAAAGTCGAACCTATAAACTCTTTCAATTATATTTGCTTTGTCCTTTAATTCCAGAGCAGCCCCGTGAAACAAGCGCTCCAGGCACCGCTGCACAATGACCGTTCTTATGGTGCAGAGTTGTCTGCGGTCACATCCTATGTAAACCGATCCAGGCTCCAAGTACGCAAACCACCCAAAATCACAGCGCCTGCCGCACTGCCGCTAGAGCCGCCAAACAGACGTAAGCCCGAGGCTAGCGTGGCCGAAAGAATAACTACTCTAAGGAGGTGGCTGAAAGAGTTAGGGATACACAGTCCACAAAACGAAAACACTTACGTGTTACGACGGAAAAACCTGCAAACCCAGAAAGTACCTTCAAATAAAGTAACCTCCGCACAGCGCAAGAGACTTCATCTCCAAATTTCACCTAATGGGAGTGCTCCTGCGATACCACCTGACATGAGCATCGCGAAGCAATCACGCGATGAGGAGGGACCCGACTTAGTCCGTCGACCCAGGAAACAGCATCGTGCACATCGCCACCTCCGTTGTCGCAGCAGCCCCGCAGCGCAAGCGGGCGAAGCAGGGAACTTTGTGGGTGGCGGCCTCATGTGGTTCCCGGCTGCATCATGCGTGGCTTCTGGCCTGGATTGGAACTCGGCGCACAGCACCGCCTGCCTGCACCAGCAGATCGCATTCGTGCATCGGTACAAGGTGAGAAGCCACACGCTTACTTGCACATATAGTGTCGAGGACCAGTCCCGGCTCCGAGGTATCGCTTTGGCAGGCTCACTTTATAGAACGTTCAATTTTTTTACCAATACGTCGGTTCTATCGCAAATTACTACTTGAAGAACGCCTGTTTCATCCGAAACACTTATGTGAATACCGAGAAAACCCGATTAGAGGAGGCGCAGGTGGATCTTGTTTGTGTAGAAATGACCGTGTTCTTCAAATTAAATGTTTGGCAATCGCAACTGTAATGCACGCATGTATTTCGTGAACATGTAATGAAACAGAAGCGTGTACAATAACGTTCCACACGCAAACCTTCAGGTCACCTTCACTTAAAAACACGCCATGCTATATTTACCATGTACGAAGCTGTTTATTCTTTTGTCTTGATATATTAACCTTTCATGCCACTATATTGCTAAAGGGTCAAACAATTTCAGATACTTGCACCAGCCCTTCCTTCTGTAAACGAGAGCTACGCGCCAGGATTTTGTGGTTCCTACGTTCCCTGGAGCCATGTCACGCCTCATCATGTTACCGAGTAAGCTGTTATAATTGCTTCTGTTCTCCTAAAGGTTGATATGAAAGTGTTCAGTGCCTGCAACTTCCTAAAAAGGCCGTGTACAGTTATTCCTTAACTCTTCTGTTGTTCCTTTAGCGTAAACATAAAGCAAGTGATCAAATAACATCTGCACCGAAGATACGTAGTTGGTGCTATGTAGAAAAAAATCACATTTATGAGCGCAAATGTCTCTATGAAAACACGTTTGTATACATACTTCGCCAGTTACAGAAAGGAAAGAGTTTTTATGTCTCTTATAAGTGCACTGTTTGTCAATAAGTTCCGAAGGAATTTTTCGTGCGCGCTTTCAACAGGAAACTACTTTCTTCAGGATTAACAATTTACGAATAGATGCTATCAATGTCATGCGTGCCAAAGTGCATGCATATTCTTATAACCAACAGCAGAATCTTCCTTTAATTCTTCGATTATGTTTGATTCCCTGCAGCTTACTGTATGATGGCAGCATCGTCTCAGGTCTTTCGCTACACAGGTTTGGCTTCATTAATCCGGTGAGTCTCACTTCGCTTGGGATTGGAAAATCCTGTTACCAATTCTTGATCGATACGTCCACAATAGGCATCAAAATTCTTGCAGATGAAGAGCTGGATTGGGTTGCTTCAATTTCAAATGATTACCATTAGGAAAAGATAACGCAAAGATTAGCAGAAACAAAGACAGAGAGAGAGAGAGAGATCGGTTGATAGATAAAAGGCAAGCCTGCTGACCACACTGTAGCTGTCTAGCGCGCGGTTCACACGGTAACATTGGTCAGCAGTGGAGAAGGAATGGAAAGAAGACAGAGATAGGAATGAAGAGAGTGCCCGGAGCTGATAGCTCTGCTAGCATAAGATGCTCTGTGAAAATTATCATAAGAAACCAACACTGACACTAAGGACATTATAGGGGAAATTACTTGTGCTTAATAAATGAAACAAAGAAACGATAAATTGATGGAAATGAAAGTGGATGAAAAAAGAATTTACCGCAGGTGGGGAACGATCCAACAACGTTCGCATTTCGCGTGCGATGCTCTGCCAGTTGAGCTACCCCGGCGCCGTTTCTCCATCCACTTTCTTGGGTATTTATGCTTCCTAGTAAAGCCCTGGGAGTGTTAGCCAGATCCACCACTCACAGACCATGACGGCGGATGTGGAACATCCTTTCTGCCACAGGCGTCACGATTGCGTGATCTTTCTGGGTGAAAGCAACCGGTCAATTAACCCACACTTGCTACCTGAAGGCATCAGTGTTGCCGGATTCGACACCCTTGTTATGTAATGAACGAGAAGAAAGGGGGTTAACCGAGGGGCCCGATTTGTATTACTCATATCATAAGAAGCCCACCAACACTGACACCAAGGACGACAAGGGGAATTACTTGTGCTTAATAAATAAAATAAAGAAACGATAAATTAATGGAAATGAAAGAGGATGGATGGAAGCTCAATTGGTAGAGCATCGCACGCGAAATGCGAAGGTTGTGGGATCGTTCCCCACCTGCGGCAAGTTGCTTTTTCATCCACTTTCATTTCCTATAATTTATCGTTTTTTTTATTTCATTTATTAGGCACAAGTAATTTCCCCTGTGTTGTCCTTGGTGTCAGTGTTTGTTGGCTTCTTATGATATGACTAATAAAAATCGGGCCTCTCGATTAACCCCGTTTCAACTGTGAAAACTAGACACACTTAGTAGAAATTTGGAAAGCAACAGGCAAGTCCCGCTGCGCCTGCTTCCTTGCGGTCTGCGTATCCGGCTATACCTAGCCAACATTGGGGACACCGTCAATCCTGAAGAGTCCATGAACCTGGCTGGGACACGGTGGGCCTAATGTTGTACGCGGGCGGGTCCGTGCGACCAGAGGAGGCATACCACTCTGTCGACTGAAAGACCAAGTTGACATATTCCCTACAAACCGCATACGAAACAAAACGTGTTGTGTACCGAATTCGGTATGTAAATAAAACCATATGGGTGGGGATATATAAATAAAGCCACGATTAAATAATACATAAAGATTGTATACATGGAATTACTTATTGAAACACACACAAATCGCACCGAAAGCCGAATTCTAGGCCTACCTTGAACCCCAAAAGAAGCTAATTCCGATTTCGGACGTATCTTGAGGGGTTTGTAACTCGACAAGGGGTAGACGTATACAAACGGGACCGGTACCAAACGATTTGTCTTGACGAGATATATCGGAAGAGATGGATAGATTAAACTAATCACGTGAGCGTAATTTCTGTGATAGATGGCGCTAGGCGTCATTGGCGTCACATCATTGGTTGCATCATTGGTTGCAATCTGGTCTTGGGCTCCTGAGCACGAGGTCGCGGGAACGAATCCCGGCCATGGCGGCCGCATTTCGATGGGGCGAAATGCGAAAACACTCGTGTACTTAGTTATAGGTGCACGTTAAAGATCCTCAGGTGGTAGAAATTTCCGGAGTCCTCCACTACGGCGTGCCTCATAATCAGAAAGTGGTTTTAGCACGTAAAACCCCATACGATTTTTTTTTGTTGCAATATGTACAAGTGACATGTTTGTGAGCTTGTTTATCATATGGGAAAATAAACGTACAAACTTGCATTTCCTTTGGTGTACTTCACTTTAATCTCATTCATATCATTTATAGTAAACGAAGCACCTAAAAACGCTCGTACTTCAACGTCTTGCAGACGGTGGCGGCAATTTTTTGTATGAACACCAACACCATATGTATGTTTTATTCCGTGTCTCCTCCAACACCGTATAACTGCCATAGATCATCTGTTGTAAATATACGTGAAGAATTCTAGTGGCGCGTGAAACAGCCATGACGCGTCTTACAAATCATAGCACACGTCTGATTCGTATAATTGTGCGATAAGAAGGAGCTGCTTTCGCTGGTGTCGTTTGAAGTTGAAGGGATGCGCAAGATTTTCCGTTGCACTGCGAGCAATGCATCTCTCACCGCTGTCGCCTTTATCGCGTTGGCAGCAGCCACGCTTACATAAGAAGTTTCGGACAGCATAATTCGCGGATACCTTAAAAGAATATTTGCCATTGCATCCGATCAGATGCTATTTCTACACCCACACTTTTGAAGCTCCACACCACGAACGAACTGCCAAATGTGTCTTCTAATGTTAGCGCATTCGTTAGCGCGTACGTTTCTTAGATTCATCCAACGAACTGACTTACCTGATATCCGACTTGAAGCCGTCAGGCAATGGCCACATGTCGCGTCAATGATTCGAGAGGAACGTATGCTAAGCCGCGGAGATATTATGGCGACCAGCCTTGTCGTTATTGTAGTTATCTTCATCGTCCGGGTGCGAAGTGTGGTTCATGAGTTTAGTCACAATCATGCGAAATGACAAATGAAAATCAAACCTCTTGGTTCCCCCTCTTCGTCCCGCTTCGTCATGACCTGAGATTCTTGATGGCGGCTGTCTCCTAGTAAATCGACTGGGCCTGTACGGTTGGGCAGGTGGAATCGCATGCTTCTTGGTTACTTGCCCTTAAATGTTTGCCCGGAGCCGAAACATTACGACTTTCAGTGCACAATTTCTCATGAGCCGTTTATACATATAAAAAAGGCGAGTCAACAGCGTTTGATATCGATGACAAGAACTTCTTGGGTGTCTTAATATTCTGGACCGGTCCACATTTTTAGATTGCAATACCTGCAGGATCGGCACTTTTTGTGTGTGTTGAGAAAAGCCATACTTCCAGTTCCAGATTTAGGCAGGCGCGGTTTCAACTAGCACATAGACGTTTCATTTGGGTCTTTCATACAAAATGCCCGATGGCAGTTGGAAAGTTGCGGCCGGATACTCAAATCCCACGAACCCCTAATCAGTTGTCTTCAAAAGAAAGCTCTCTGAAATGTACCACCACTTATTTAGCGATAACACCGCTGACTAAGTGGCTGCATCGCTACCGGAAACATTACACGAGTAGCTGGAGTACAAGTAATTTCAACTGAACACCGAAAACGCAAATTCTCTGAACCTTCCTGATGCGCAGGGAGGCTACACATTTGAGGTGCTTCCTCACACGGGGCAGTTCATCCTTGTGGGAGTGCCATTTCACCGCAGGGCTCTCAGCCTATGCAACCTGAAGCCCACGACATTGAGCCTGCTGTTCACTGGGACGGGCTTGCGAGATGGGCATCGAGGCATGCACCGTTTTGGTCAGGTAAGCTGCATTTTTACGAGGCCTGATTTAAACATTATCTTATCTAACGATTGTGGAAACCCGAGCTCATATCTAGTTAGAGCGCTCATTCTTTAGAATTTACTGCTAGTGAACCATATCATTGCGATGACAAATATATGGACAATCCAAGCGCATTTCCGCCGTCACCATTGGCGTCGCCGTCATGTTCTATATAAAGTCCAAGTTCGATAACAGCGTGGCCGCGCGCAGTATGCTGTAGGTAGGAGTGAAAGCGTGCGGGGGTGAGCCGAGGATGGTGCCTTGATCCCGCGCGCGCAAGGGCGCAATCGGGGAGGAGGCACGCCGTCTTCCACCGTGCGCAAGGCACCTGCAAGGGGGGGGGATGTTGAACTCCAACGGTGGCTCTGTATAACGCGGCTGAGCGCACCCGCGCGGGCCTTATCTTGAAAGCGATCTACGATGACTAGTCAGCCGCGCAGGCCCTATCATTAAAGTGATCTGCGATGAGTACAGAGTGTAGGTGCGCCGAGGACTCATAGCTTCCTGTGCGCTGTGTTCTCGCTGCTTTGTTGGCGTTGAAGCGAGATACAGCACGAAACTCAGTTTGCTCGCTGCTGCTGCCGCTCTTCCACACTCCAGCGTTTCGACAGCGTGTGCACCTGCTCATCGAGTGAGTTGTGTTTATGTCTGCCTCTGGGCCCGTGACAGCATGCTTGTTAATTTAGTTAGTAAGCGAATGCTTACGTGTTCATACAGCCGACAAGACTTCTTATAGCTGCCTACTAATGTGCTATCGCAATCCATGCACTGCCTTTCGGGCTAAATTTCGACTATTTTTGTGCATATTGTAGCTGGAAGCCACAGAACATATATTTGAACTTAAACAGTTGACCAAGGTTATATAGAAAGTACCAAATAAATATGCATGCGTGAATGCTTATATAATGCTGGTAGTATTAAAAAACGGTCGAATCACGTTTTGTTATTTCCCCTACGCCACGAGGGTCCCACTCGAGACCCGAACAGCTGAAGTGAGTGTGGAAAGGAGGGGGGATGGAACAGCATTCAGGACAACCTTGATATCTTATGACAAGGTTCACTCATGCCAAAATCTACTAAAAAGCTCTTTATTTCACTTTGGTCGTCGAAAATTATTTCAATGTGTGGTACTATTACAAGGTCTGATTACGAATCCGTGATGGACTGTGTAAGCGCCACTGAACGAGGACGTAGAAAGAAACAGATACACACAGACAGTACTATGGATGCATGGATTCAAACCAGCTTGCCCGCCAACGTGTTTTGAAACAACTGATTACGATTTTTCCTTCTCAAGCTAATATAGCGAAAATAGTTCTTAATGCGTTATCATTATTTGGGCACTTCACGCACACGATAGGCACGCAGTGTGGCACAACACTGGGTAGTCAGTAATCAAATGGGTAGCGCATCGGGCTGCTGTGCTGAGGTAACAGGGTTGACGTACTTGGGTCACTGAGTATGTGGTAACGTGAACATACGTGCCGGTCTTCAACGACCCTCTTCCAAGCCAACATGGGTCACTTTAGTCGCGGGACTGGGTAGACACCGCTATTCGACAAAACTCCTTGACGCCAACTTGGAGTACTGGATATATGCCAATCGGTCTGCGCTATTCCCCAATGATCCTCTTTGATTTCAACTTGGGTCCCTGGGTATGTGCCGGTAGGTGTTTGTCACTCTAAAATGAACGTCTTTGACGCCAACTGGGGTTACTAAGTATGTGCCACTAAGTATGTGCCACTAAGAATTTGCCACTCTTCAATGACGAAAAATATCGCTTAAATTTATGCGATGCTGAGTGGAAAGAAACAAACCCACATAACAAGGGTTCTTCAAGGACACCAACCTGACGCATTAGCATGCTGCGCCACAAATGCACTGGGTATGTGCCACTCTTGATGATCCTATCACCAGCTTTGGTCACTGCGTATGTTATACGAGTGTGTGGCCAAGCGACGGAACAATTCTTAAGAGATTGCAGGCAACGTCACGCCATGCTTCTCATATAGGAGACCACGCGCGGCCTCCTATGGCACGGCGTGTCCAGAAAAAAGCGCGAGAGGACTACGATGGCCATCTGACGCGCTCATGAGTGTTAGTACGCACCGGCGTGTCATGCATTTCGGAGGCGACACACGGGCTTCGCGGCGGCACCTCTAGATGGCACTGTGTGTTCTTAGGGAAGCACAAAGAGGAGTCCCGCTGCGGTACACGCCTCAAACTAGTTTCGATGTCCGCAATATATTGTGTCCGCGTCGCTATACTAATTGAATGCTAACGCATTACCATCGACAGTCACCGTGAGATGGTTGTGTAAGATGGCCCTATCGTAATTTTTTGTAATCTCATTCGGGTGGCCTTGTATCTTGTGCATACCAGCTAAAAGGTGAATGCGCCTGAGCCATCTATGACACTTATGTGAGAATGGCTCCCGCTCTTACGTCCTCCCTCTGCAGGCTCGACCAAGGTGGTTAACGAAAAACTGCTGGATTGGAAGCTCCCGTAGATTCTTAGCAGTAAAAGTGAAATAGAGCCTTGTCGGGTGATCTCCGCGTCAAGATTAAGTGGTTTGGCTCTGTTATTGTTATGCTAGGCTAATTAGAAAATAAAAGGTGGTTGTTCCCAACGAAACTAATAACTTCTTCTGAGTATTGAAGACGATCTTCTCAATACAATATGCCAGGATATTCAGATTTCACACTAAAACTAGTAATACAGATATAGACCTAGATAAGTATCTGTCAGGTAAAATAAGCCGTGATTAAGCAAGGGGGTTGATTAACTCGTGGGAAGTGGGCGAAAAGTGCTTCATCACCATTTTTGTCGTTTATTTATAGTTTTATCATGCCCCTCCTGTGCGACTTCACTTTCGGGACATTGTTTTCACTCCAGCACTTCTTCTTTAACCTCCTTGGGCTCCACGTTGTTGCACTTCATAGTTGCCAGAACACTAGACAATTCATGAAACAAGGCAACACTGAAGACGTACTTAGTGTTCCCATGTTTTCTATGCAGATTTGCAGTACGCTCGAGGACTACGCAAAGACGAACGCAAACAACCTCTACTGGGGCTTCCCCACTGTGCCTGTGAGGACAATGACTGTGGCCGTCCGCGTACCCGAAAGGAGTGCAGATGCTACTATCACACCCGTGTTGCCCATAGCCTCCGAGTCGGCCGAGGCCTTCACTCAGAAGGTGTTCACGGAACCATTGTCTTTGTATACAGACGCGCCCGTCGATTACAGCGAGGTGCACACCGATTTTCTTGAGCCCGTCGTGTTCCTCACTAATTCCATCGAGCATGACGACGACGCTACTGACGAAGACGTCGCTCCGCCGACATTTGTCGAAGAAGTCGCGGCGCCTGTTGTCGAAGGTGCCGCTGAAGCCGTGGCCGTAGCTGCCGCGAATGACGGCTTCCACGCCATGACTGAGACGCAGAACAGCGTCGAAGTTGTCCATCCCATCTTTGATAATGAGCAGAATGACATGACTGCTGGACCTGAGCTGGCGGTGGACGGACTGTCTGCCAACGTGCCTACCGAGGACGTTTACGACGGCGTAGATGGCAAAGCCGATTACATCGGCTATGATGCAGGACTCGATTTAGGTGACGTCGATCCCGCGTACTATGAAGACGTTGCTGAACCCGTAGTACACGTGACAGAACAGATGCTATCATTTCCCACCCCATCACTGTAGTTACATGACAGTGAATTCCGAATGGGTGCCCCGGACGGAGTTATTCCCGCTGATGGGCTCCGACATGGTCGCGTAGTTTGTAAAAAAAAAGTTAAATCTTTTTGTAAGTTCTATGACGACCGCTGTTATACGGCCACATCTATATCTCGCTAGAATATTGATTCCATGTATTGCCCACTTGCACGTCTAGTGCTTTGGTAATTAACAAGAAAATCGGATTCCGGCCTGCACCTTGGTAGACCATGCTTATGTGATAAGTGCGAGGTTCAGCTAACCAGTTAAGGAAAAGCCATGTTGCCTGTCTGACCTGCCTCTATTCCTGTAAATTTCAGGTACTGACGTTCATAACTACTACAAACAAGCACAAAAATATTTCTGAAAGTAGAGAAATAAACATAAGATGCTTTGTCAAGAATTCTGGTTCTGTGTGTTTGTGATACAACTTTCGATCATTAGTCGCATATTGCATATCGTAAGACGAGCCTTACGAAAGCTCGTCTTACGATACTCGAGCTCGACACGGGACAACCACGTAGGTGCACTGACAACTGAGTGTTTTATTTCTTGACACAGGAATAAATAGCTGCTGCCAAGAATCAAAACAACAAGCATCGTGTATTCGTTGTGCGATGTAGATGACGGCAATGTTTTGTCTTTTTTTCTTGTTGTTCTTCTTTTTTTCTCCGCCACTGCGCTGGTGCGGGGCGCGGTGAAATCGCGTGTCCTACCTTCGTTCTGAGCCTTACTGTCGTTCGTTTTCTTTTTAGCTCACTTTACGGACGTTGGCCAGCCCATAGAGAGAGAGAGAGAGAGACTAAACTTTAATTTCCACTGGTGTGGGCTGCAAGCCTGGGCCAGGCACGGCTCGACTGCGCTTAGAGGCCCGCTAGTCTATGTCGCTGCAGCACATCTGCAGCACACGTGGTGGTGGTCTTCTGCCAGTGCGGGTCCGTCGTGCGCAGTGTGGCCTCCCATTCCTCCCCTGTGGAGAACACGCCCCACCCCCTGTCTACTATCCCGCATCCACCCGGGTGCCTTCACCGCAACTTTCTGCTTGTGCTCCCAACCCACCGCTACCCTAACACACATCCTTATGGAGTGCCCGGCTGATCCTCCCCCGCCAGGCTCGGAGACAGCCCAAATATCCCCCCTACGAGACCACGCTGCGGGGCCGTCTTTTTTGTACGCCCCCTACAAGACCACGCATACGGTTCATTCATACAGGTCCGTCAGGTAAACAGCCTTGCTGCAAAAAAAAAAAAAAGAGAAAACACGGAAATGCATTGGTTGTATAGTGCACTAAAAAAAAACTGGAGCGTTACACGATATATTGATTAACGTGCTCATAATTTCCTCATTTTATTTCTAACACAGAACAAAATTAACGAGCACGAACAAACGCAGATGTTCTGCACGGCCAGAAAGAGTTTGCAGACGCCACCCTTTCCCTTACCAAACTCAAAATAAAGGCAACGTCAACAATCACTCAAAGCAACAAAAAAAAACAAATGGATATCGTTATCAAAAAACAGCAGAGGCAAAGTCAAATGCTAAAGAAATAAATATTCGAACCTCGAGGGCATTTCCGAAATCACGTCGTGCGAAAGGAATTTAATAACCTGATTACATCGTCTCATGAAACGAGGCGCTGACATCAAAAGTGCGCCCTAATTGCTCCTAAACAAACACCGAAGACTCGTGTGACCTTGCAGGAATCACAGCCCGATTTCCAGCGACGCTATATTTTTCGAGCATTAGCATAGGAATTTCAATTGACTGTAATTATAAACCAAACATTTTAAAACGTTGCCCGCACATGACTGCTCACGTAGAGCGCATTTCTCGTGTGTTCTCATGTGTTCTACCTTTAAAGAAGTAAGGAGAATATGAGAACCTGAGACAAAAGAATAGGAAAGTTCCGAAAGAATCGAGAAAGAAAACAGCCTTGAAAGAAAAAAACAACAGCAAATGTGTTTCGCGGCGCATTTATGAAAGATTTCTGATATCCATTACATCGCTTTTGTCGTGGTAAAGGAAGAAAGTGTTTCGTCGAGTTTCACAGAACAATCAACGAAAAACATTGCAAACGTGTGAAAGATTGTTTAGCTGATTACATGCCTGATGCTTGCACCACCTGCAACTTTCACGCAAAACGGCTGCCTACTGTAAAAATATTTTTGGGGGTAACCGAGGGAGATCATCATTCTCCCTAAAACATTAACTCACATTCAACATATCTAGTAAATCGAGCATCTCACATGGACCATAAGGACACGCAGCTGACTCTAGCTTATTAATTTTATTAGTCGGCAGCAAAGTATGATGTGTACAACTGTGCCAACACATGGTATTGACTAGTCGGCATCGGTCTTGTTGACAAATGGTATTTCAACGTCACTGTTGTCTGCAACTGCAGTGCTTTCACCCGAAAGTGTATCATCGGCTGAGAACATCGTTGTGCGAGCGTCGGTAACATAAAGGTTGCGTTGAATATCGGAGACCTCCGACCGAGGCGCAGTTCCAGTCCCTGTCCTGTGAAGCTCGGAAGATTTATTCAGCACGCTAGATCGTCGCAAGGTGATAAGAGTCCACGCTGCAATCAACACAATGATGAAAACGATCAGCACACCGAGGAAAGCCATCTGCAGTGACGTCAGGTCCGAATCAGGCGGGCCTTCGGGAGGGTTTACGTAGTTCTCGACCACGTACGCTGTCTGAGAGCTGGCACCCTGCGTGGATGAAGCCTGCTCCGGGGCCTTCGGCTGCTGAGTCGTCGGGTCCCACAGCGACGCGCCGAGCGTCCTGCGCCGCGTCGGGAAGCGCCGGTGACGGAAGTAGCTCAGTCGCTGGTAGTTGCGGGTCTTGGCGTTGTCGCCGACCACGTGCGACTGGAACGTCTCTCGCACGAAGGGCTTCTGGTCTAGGGGCTTCATTTCACCTGCTGGTTCCAGGTCGGCGTCCTCGGTCGCCAAGCTTCTTTCCTTGCCTTCTTGGGCCATCGACTTTGGCTGTTCTACGGGCGGCGCGCGCTGCGGTCCCTTGGGCTTTGGTGACCTTGTATCAGCGGCGGGAAGGTTAACGGCCGGCTTTGCCAGCTGTTGTGCCGTCAGTGATGGTCGCTTGGGCCGAGGTGTCGAGGCGGCAGCTTCAGGGACAGCGGCCGTGGGTTTGAACATCTTCGCTTCTAGCGTCGGTTTTGCTGCTATGGGATCCGGTTCCTTCGGGCCAGCTTCTGAAGGTCGGCGAGGCTGACCGCCCTGGACGGTCTCCTTCGCTTTTTGTGTGGCCATTCTCGGTGAACTTTGGTGGGAATAGCCTACTACCTTGCTGGTGCCGCAAGCAGCTATTGCACCTGCAGGAACAGCAGAACGGATGCCGGAAACGGGCCAACTTGCTTTTCTTCGTCCTTCTCCTCTTCTTCTTTTGCCTGTTCCAGGGAATGAGGGTCCATACAGAATACTGTAGGGACCTGTGTAAACGCATTACTGCCAATGTTAAGAACTAATTCCTTGCCAACTATTTTATCACTTGTTGCAACTAATTGGAATACAACAAGAAAATACATTGGTTAAAGAAGAGCTTTTTCAAAACAGGCATTTTTTGCAACATAAAAGCACAAGAGGGCACTATCATTCTTAACACTGTACTGTATGCTATAACGGTCTAGGCACATTTACACAAGGCCCACTGCGAACTAGTAGCTATGGTGGAATCATACGCGCACCGTCAATCACGACGCTGACTTGTGTTCAACTATATATAGGCTGCTTATATATGTTGCATTGGGCCCAAGGTCTGCTAAACTACGGGAGCCTGTTCCCTTTACATTCTTTCACTGCCTGTGGCACTGTAAATTACGCGAAACTAGGCGCGAGATCTGTTCTGTTGCGTGAAAAGAAGTGTTTAGAGCAATGGGTGTGCTGGGGGGGGGGGGGGGGTGGATGAAGGGTGAAAAAAGGAGTCAGAAAGAAAAAAAATAATTTCCACCTGCCGCGACTTATGTAGATATATACCAGTATCTACGTAAAGGAGCTTTACACCCATATTTAAAGCACCATGCTTTAGCTTTCTCAATCACGGCTGACGACCTTGAGTGGGGATGCAAGAACCATCTAAATAGTAGGAGTGGTATCATGATTTGGAGAGACAGGTTTTATTCGAGGAGACGCATAGGGGCTGGACTGAGCCACACGCTACTCTGTATGGAGGAAAAGAAAGAGGAGGAGAGGTTAGTGGGAGAATAATATACTTTAAAGCGACGCTTTTTTTTTTTTGCCCAACCCCGGCTTTTCAAGTAGGCGGTGTCAGTATCAAGCGGGGACGCTCCAGCTTTTAAACCACGCAATTTTTACCGACAACGCTAGAAGCGGTCGATGCGAAACTTTTTCTTTGGACGTGCACTGCCACAGAAAAAATACGAAGAAGGCAACTTCATCGAGGAATAATATCACGTACTGACACGGATAGCCTCCGGCTGTGGGTTTGTGGCCCCCTTTTTGATTCACCCCATTCCTATATCGTGAATTCTGGCCCAGATTCCCTGATGTAGGAGATGCGAGACCGACCTGGGTCCGTAGTCAATTCGTCTACTTTTCCAATAAACCGGCAGAAGTACTTGATTTTAAAGTAAAGATGTTTTCATCGCCAGCGACAAAGTATTACCACTGAGCGCATCTCTGTTCCTCCTAGTCAAAGAATAAATCACGATTTAAAACCTACACGTATAAGGGCAGGTCATAGCAACCCTCCAAAGCACGCAGATATCTCACTGGAATAGTGCGCTGTATGTTGTTGCCTTAACATTACTTGGTTTAGTTTGGTGCCTATGTGTATAGCTCAACCCACTACGTGGGTCGGCCATGAATCGGGCGGGAGTAGGTAAAGAAGCGAAAACCTAAATAAAATTCTGTAAATTAAGAAAGAGATATTAAAATTAATACTAATCGTTATTATCAATTCTAAGGCTATAATACATTAAAACTTGAAGTTATTATTTCTGTTTTCATGGTGAGGAAAAATAGCACCGATAGATTAACGTAACAATCTCTTTGTTTGACTTACAAAATTAAATATGGTATGACAAACGTCCCTAATACAGTATCCCAGCGCCGACGCTCCAAGAGGTAATATCACAGGGAGGGTTATGGCCAATCCAAGTTGGCAAAGGGGACCTTCCTGAAGTCGTTTTCTTTATATGCCTAATCCACGACATTCAAGAAATAAATGTTCCACAGTTTCCAGTTTAGGAGAACATTTAGGAGAAGAAGCGAAGCTTGACCCGTGGGAAGAAATGTTCAGTCTTTGTATCGGGCAGCGCATTCTCGTAAATGAAACTTCACATTTTCTTGTTAAATACCATTTGCTGGGCCAAGGGAACTGTGCAAGGGATGCCGAAAATCGAAGTTATTCGATACACACGGCTTGGGGTTTTCCTTTAAAAGAAAATATTTTAAAACTTGCAGCAGTGATGTATGACGAAAGTCGTAGGATCCTCAGCACCGAGCCTTGAACCCTGTTAGGATGAGACATATAAGTGCCCATAAAAAATTATTTTCTATTTAAATATGCAAAAGGCATCAAGAATAAACATAATCAAAAAATATTTCCAGAATTTTTTCAAGCAATAGGGAGAAAACCCCCAGGCAGGAAATTGGAAGTCAGCTTCACCCCAAGCCGCCTAAGGCTTCATTTGGAATTTGTACAGGAAGCTCTCATCATATCTGAACCATAGGTGTACATTTCATTTGCTTTACATCACGTGTGTGACCCCAGTGCAGCTGGAGATCTGACAGGGCTCTGAAAAAAAAGCCAGTTGCATGCCAAATTTCTTCTTCACCCCGTCTTTCTGCTCTAAACTAACAAATGACGCTTGCTGCCCTGTCATTCCGTGTTAGCCGAAGACATTTAACTAGAAATTTCGTACTCAATCGACAAGAAAAAGAATTTTTCTGGCATGTTGCCTGCAGGCAACACTCGTCAATAAAGGGTTCAGAGATACCACCGCTTCGTACCCACGAAACGGCCTGATTGGCTTTCTTCGTCTTCTTTACTTCACGAACGGCGGTGCCTCCGGATGCTCCAGTATACATAGCAGCGATTTTCGATCGTCAAAGTAGTGGAAGTGAACGCCGCCTTCCTCCCTGGTCAAACAAAAGAAACTATGGGGGCACCTAAGCAATTCTTATTCTTATGATGTGTAAATGTGCGAGGATTACGTGTGTTAGTTAAGTCGCCGAGTTAAGTGTTAAGTCGAAATTCTGCTGACCATAGCGCTGCTGCGCTGAACGTGGGTCCTGTTTGAAGCTCCTACGATGAGCATGGACGTGCAGCAGCGTAGAGCCGAAGGCAGATTCCTGCACACGAAAGTTGCCGCGTCCGTTTGAGACAGATTTGGCGCCACGTATACGCACGCTACCATGAATCCCCTTTCGACGAACTGCATAGCGTGCATGCTTCCGTCTGCACTCAAGCGGTCTCCGAGCTGTACAGGTCGTCGTTGAAGTCCTCGCCTGGCGTATATATGGCGACGCCGGCGGCATCGTTGTCGGGTCACTGAGCGGCGCACACGAGCGAGTATCCCGTGATCCGTCTCTTGTCATCCGGCCTCATCCGCGTGTCCCTGAGCCAAAGTATGTCGCCTCTGTTGACGTTCACATCGTGCGCCACGTGCGCACATCGTGCGCACACAAGACAACGCATTCTTGAACAATGTTGCTGAAGGCATTCACTTTCTGAAGGCTCGCTTTAATATGGATTCTGTTTTTCACTGCCTCCCGCAAAGGAAGTTCTGCTGCATTCATAGGCACATTGTTTCCTGTTCGCCATTAATATTATTACCTAGATGCACTTAAGCGTGTCCGTCGAATTATCATTCCTCCAGCGAACAAAACTCATTTATTTAAGCTACATTCGGCAACTGTTTCTGTCAAAACATGGTTGGAAAAAAGGGACTGTTTCGGGACGTGGTCGACAAATTGGCGTCTGTGTCCACATGCTCAAGCGATTGATCACTGTTTTGTAGATTGCTGGGGTGCCATGTTCGACTGGTACACTCTCCAAAAAACACTTTAAAAAAGAATTAGGTATCACACCATACACAATTCGTTTCCTGCCTTTTGAAGATCCCTGTGACCCACCAGATGACATAATTATGCTACTTGTCCTACATAGCCTTTGGCGCAGTAATATTTGCGACAGGCACGTTGAATCACCTCGAAGTACTCGGTCATTTTTTAGGGAACCTGTTGCTTCTGTTCGCAGCGTATACGCTGCACAAGAAACAGCGGCGGCCTGTGTGCCCTTATTGAACGCTTGCACGTGCTTGCCTGCCTTTTGAATGTGTTTTCAACAGTCTTAAATTTCTGTAGCGCTTTGTTTATCTTGGTTTGCTGAAAATTCTGCTCCCATGTAATAAAGAAAAAAAAACAACAACGCTAGCCGAGTAGTTAGCGCCCTCGGCTACGTAGCAGTAGCAGTGGTGGTGGGGCCTGATCGAATGCTCACCGTGGCCACTTATTCAAGTTAAGTGAAGACGACGTAATGTGTGTGCCATTCTTCTGCCTCGTATTTCTAATGACGGCGGGGTCGCACAATGAGCCCCAAGTGATGCTCTCGCATTAATAAATCACGACATAAAACCTGTGAATATACGTCGACACATGGGTATTTCTAAACCACACAGATGAAGGGTACTAACCACTGAGCCTGATGAGCGTAGTCTCGCAGCCAGCAGCAGCGATCGGCTGGCGTGCTTTGTTTCACTGACGACACGCTTTGAAAGTTAACCCACAAACAACTGAGGTGAAAGAATTTGAATGAAGTCCGAAGCACGAAGGGAAAGTCAGGCTTGGTAAGAGGAGGAAGAAAAATAATAGTTTCTCCGCTATACCACCGGGGAGCGCCACTTCTGCAAACTGAGTTCCAATTGAAATTATAGTCCTCAGAATTAATACTTTTATTTTTTGCTTCACCCACGCACTGCCCGATTTCTGGCCAATACCACGTAGCGGGTTATGCCAGGTCACTAACGAACAACAACAACAATAAGAACAACAACAGCAGCAACAATACTCGCCGTAGACGGCTAAGTAGACAAGTAAGTGGACAGCGGCCTTCTTAAGTGTCGTTCCAGTTCTGACGAAACGGGAAAAGAGAAATAGCTTAGAGCAGAGATGTCATCCAGATGCGTTGCATTACTTAAGCCCGAAGATCTCTTAACTCTATCAACGTAGGCTGCTTTTAATGCTGTTTCCACTTTTGCATGATTGGTTTCCCTCTACACATGGCGCATATCCAGGGTGATTATGCCCAAAAGGAGATGACACTAGAGGAGCCACCACTGAATAATATTTCGTTCACCTTTTCGCAAACGACAGTGTGCGAACGTTCACTCCTACAGACACCACACGAAACAATGTACAAAGACCAGCTGCGCCTAACATCGCGCCAGCTATCGCTACATTATTTTGCCACTGTAGGCAATACTGCCACTTTTGGTGCGTAAGATTGGCTCTGAGGTGCTTACTAAAATGTGCTAAAAGAAATACAGAAAGGATATATTCAGCGATAGGCATGAGACTTCACCTTTTCTTTGCCTTTCTTAAAAGTAGGTTATATACTAGTTCATACTGTGACGAATACTAAGATGAAATTATAAATCACTATAGAATGTCAGGTTATTGTTTTACAAACCTTGTAACGCTTGTTTACGCAGTGATACGATGTAGTTGAGAAAAAAAAGCATCTTAATTGATGGGGCAGCTCAATTTGTTTTAAGTCACTCGTGACATAGGTGCCATGCAAATCTCATTCGCCGGGCCGACAAACTGAGAGCTCTTATACTCTGCCAGACACCACCGCCGACATTAGACGAATAAAAGCGTACTTCCTCAAATAGTAAAACCGATAAGGGCGGCATAATGGCGTGGAAAACTAATCTAACAACGAATGATGTGAGAATATTCAACAAAATTATGCAATCAACATTCTCTTTTTCGTTGATATTCAACAAACATAAATTGTCATTTCTTTATATACCCTACTGCCCGGATTTTTATCTAAGGGATTATCTCCTCTATTTGCCCTTTCTTTGCGCAACCGATTATGCGCAGGCAACTCAACCTGTTTTACGACAAAAAGCTCTCTCTCCGCTCTTCCTCTTCGACCTCCAGCGCTACAGCCGTAGATAAAAACGGTCCATGCTCATAATGAGGACAGAGGTTGCCGCGGTCATAATGATGACGCGCTCACAAAACGTCATTACCCACTCTGAAGGATCTGTCCGGAATCGGGCGCAGTGGCCAGTTCACTGAGAGTAAAACAAACAAGAGTACCGCATCCTCGCGCTTCTGATAATCCTCCTTAATTTCGTTGATCTTTTTGTTATGGTTGTTGGTGGTGAGTTTGTTGTTGCTGTTTAAGAGGACAGCAACAGAAATGCGATTTTCCCCGTAGTAGTAAACTAAAATATTGTATAATCACAAAAGCTGACAGTCACTTAAGTACGCTTGCGTGATTTGAATGAGAAAGGATGAGAACCTGTCTAAGCTATCACCGTAAATTAAAACGATATCTTAATCCCCCTCAATCTACCTCAAGCCACCTTTAATCCACCTATAATTCAATTTGGGAGTGGGTCAGCTCGGGTTTCTGGGTGTGGGCTACGGTGTCCGTCCGGCACCGTGACTGTTCACCATGGCATCTCGCAGTGCGAGACGCAGCAGGTCCAGCCCCAGGAACGTGACTCATCAATTGGTCACGTGCGTTTGGGTAGAATCGGATGATAACGCCGGACGCCAGATTTTGCACTTCATGGGGCATATAATGCTTTCGCAATAAAATGCCACTGTCAGCGAGATTAGATGCATGGCCAGCCAAGAAGGACGCAGTAGGGAAAGACGGCTGCCGACACTGCCTTGAAGTTCGCGCACTAGCTCACAGTGACGTCAGTGGTATTGACAGCGTCTGCTAGGGCCTAGGTTATCGTTTGTCAGCGAGAAGTGGACTGCACAGTGATGCAAAAGAGCCAAACATTGGATACTGCAAGTTTTGCCGATATCTATGGAGCCAACGGATGCAAATGCCAAACAATACGTTGAAATCCGTGGCGTCACATTGATGCAGTGTTTTTCTTTTGTGTAGTGCTCCATGGGACAATGCGTTCCATGCGCTTCACTTCAATTGCTCAATCTTTGCGCCATGTAATGCATCGCACGCACACCACACGCACTCGAGTTTGTAGACGGCCTAACCTGCAGCTGTAGATACAGGTGGCGCGGGGTTCTAGTGGCTTAAAGATGGAGTACGTTTCCCGAACCTCAGACAAGCGGGACTTGATCGTTTCCGAAACATTTTTTTTTTCTTGGCCTATTTGAGGAAGCGCAACAATGATACTACTTGTGACAGCCGCTAGCAAAAGTAACCTTTCCCATAACAACCATCGGCGTGAAAGTGCATTGGATCTTTACCGACGACGACGATGACGATGAAGAAGGACAATATGGATGTAAATTCTCCACCCTCCGTAGAACCAGGAGCCGTACCTCCAGGCCATGACATGCCAGCGATATCATACGTGGGATACCATCCTGCATCGCAACCGATGGACAATCCGAAAGCTACTCCTGGTTCGCACAAGAAATGCGGCGTCGACCGGTCCGACGTCAGTGTCAAAGTGCCAATCGTCAAACGCGGTAACCACTGCGCCCAAGAAAGACCTTGCTTGTCTGCTTTGCGTGCTTGCCTACGTCATCGTTCTGATGGTGACCCTGTTTGTGATCGTATTCCAAGTGTTCAAGGACGCACGCATCAGCGAGGAGCAATCGCTGGTCAAGGGTACCCTGCTTCTCGACAACGCCGATCATTCGACGACCGCTGCGCAATGGATCGACCAGGAGACCACGACCGCGCCGTTTCGCGTCTCGGTACGACGCGGCCGAGCCAGCGAGGAGACGACGGCCGCCGGTTCTCCAACGATGCTTGAAGGAACTTCGGCCAATGAGAGTGCGCGGAGCAGAGTGAATGCGACCGATTTCCTTCCGTTTTGAGGTCCATCACAGCTTTCATATTGTGCTTTCCTTGCCCCAAGACAATAGTTGGCACATTTGTACATATCAATCATGTATTGATCTGTACCTGCTCAGATGTAGTAATATGTTACGAAATAGCGAACTAGCGATTTCGTATTTTCTTATTTATAGTCTAGTGCTCTATAGATGCCGGGAACTGGCTCCACGCAAAACGTTTCTTCGCATATCCAAGTGGTTTTAGCTTCAATTGCTTTCAGAAACTTCAACCACAGAACCACGCATGCCCCGTAACATTATATAATACAGTTACATTGTGGCGTTATTCATTACTCTTGTACGTGATCTTGCGATAAACTTGAACGGAAAGCTTCATATCTAAGCACTTTTCGGCATAGTTGTTCCGAAACCTGCACTGTTGCGGCTAGGGTTGCGTTCGGGACATGGAATCCACCAAGCCCATCGACTACAACGTCAGGCATGTAAGAAACAACGGAAAAAAGGTTTATTTAGCTGATTTACACGACTCCAGTCACGCAGGAGCAAGTTCATCGTCTCAGTTCAACTCAGGCCCTCCTGTCCTCACTCTGGAAAATTCTGCTTTTGATCCCGTCGTCTTCCCTAGGCGAGTCGACTAGGGAATCTGAAGACTGTCCAGCAGCAAATCACCATCATTCACTTCGTTGCGATACCACGCCCATGCTCTCCATAACGCCCAGTAACTCCGCCTCGAAGAAACTGGTTTGGAATCTGTGGAAACAAGTCGTCCGGCGACACCTGGTTCGTTCGTCGTTTACCACACCGTTCTTCGCTCATTCTTCCAGGTGAACGGTGGGCTGCCGCCTCTCGTGGAACCCTGCAACAGCCAGTTTACACGCTGTCTTGACGGCTTGGTAAGTGCCGAGGGATGGGTGGTAATCTGACTCGTCTAATTAACTGCGCATATCCATTCGTTGTTGGGGTTCTCTCCCCTTCATCCCTTTCTCCGGTTTTCAGGTAATGATTTTGTGAGCGCTTTTCGTCGTTGTCCACGCCGCGCTGACGTCTGGTTAGGTAGTGCGGTGGTTTGACACGTGGCAAACGTTCAATTGGGGGTATTCAGACGTAACAGGCACCATGATTTTCGAAAATAATGTAGCCCATTTTGTGTGCCTTATTCAAGTTACCACAGCTAGATAAACACTGTTGTCAAAATGAGCTGTCGTTGTGGTTGGTTTTTTTAGCCCTTGTTTCATACACATACTTAACCTTTTTTTACAGCAATAGCTGCGCCGCAAGAGATTGGTGGCAGCATGTGTTGGCATGGTAGTTCTTCTTGCCTTCGCGGAGTAATGTGAGCACTGCGCTTAAGAGAAAGGTTTAGCTCGGGGGCTCCTATCTAAATACGTCATAAGCAGCCTGTATTATGTCCACTACAGGACGAACTCCTCTCCCTGCTATCTCTAAATACCCCTGTCCTGCTCCAACCGATTCCAGCTAGCGCCTGTGAATTTCTTAATTTCATCACCTACCTACACCACCCCACGTAGTATTCTGCTGTCCTCGACTGCGCTTCCCTTCTCTTGACAACCATTCTGTAACCCTAATAGTCCACCGGCTATCTGACCTACGTATTATATGACTGTCCAGCTCCATTTTCTATCTCAATGTCAAATAGAATATCGGCTATCCACATTTGCTCTCTGATCCACACCGTTCTCTTTCGGTCTCTTAACGGTATGCCTAACATTCTTCGTTACGTCGCTCTTCGCGCTGTCCTTAGCTTGTTCTGAAGCTTCTTTGTCAGCCTCCAAGTTTGTGCCCCATATGTTAGCGCCGGTAAAAGGCACTGTTTGTATACCTTTCTTTTTAATGATAGTGGTTAAGCTTCCAGTCAGGTGCTGACAATGTCTGCAGTATGCACTGCAACCTATTTTTATTCTTCTGTGAATTTCCTTTTCATGATCATGGTCCCCTGTGAATAATTGACTCAGGTAAACAGATTCCTTCACAAACTCTAGAGGCTGACTGGCGATACTGTACTCTTGTCCCTTGCCCTGCTATTGATCATGATCTTTTTGTCTTCAGCATATTAATCTTCAACCACACTCTTACGCTCTCTTTGGTAAGGTGCTCGGTCATTTGTTGTAACTCGTCTCCAGTGTTGCTGAACAGTACAATGTTATCTGCAAACCGAAGGTTGCTCAGGTATTCACCGTTGATCCTTACTTCTAAGCCTTCCCGGTTTAATAGCTTGAACACTTCTCCCAAGCACGCAGTGAAGAGCATTGGAGAGCTTGTGTCCCCTTGTCTGACCCCGTTCTTTACAGGAAGCTTCCTACTTTTGTTGTCTTCGATCTAAATACATAGGAAAGGGGAAATGGTTTATCTCCTCAACCACACCGAATTTGATGGAGTTTTGTTACATTAAAAGAAAAAGTCAAAATGTTGTGTCCGTTGAAAGCAGATTGGTTGTTTAGACTGTTAATTTTTTATAAGGACTGTTGAATGTTGCAAATTTCCAGAAAACGAAACTATCAAGCTGACAACTCTGTGTCTCAGCAATGAAAACCGGTACCACAATTTTGAAAACCGCATATAATAGTAGATCTAAAACGCACAATATTGTCGTAATATGCATGGCTCTTAAATACACCACTATTATGTGTGTTGCAGTTTTTCAAACCCCTTGTACCCGTCGTAACGAATTCCTGTAAGATATAAGTTGTTATATAAAATTTGTCAGCTTTGCATGTGCTAACTGATGTAGATTGCGGAACTGCGATATCTGTTCTCGGTGAAGAGTAACGGACGTGTGAACTCCGTGCGTCTGTATGTTTCGCACTTACTAGTATTACGCACTTTCTGTAAAAAAAAATTCACGTCTTAAATTGAAATTAGTCGCTGGAATTTAACTTAAATTGATCAAACTCGGCCCAGTGGTTCTCTCAGAAAAGTATTTCTGCGTTTTACGCGTATTTGAATCGGTGACATTGGATTTGGGCCCGAGCTAAAGCTTCGTCCCGGTGAAAGGACGATGAGCTGGCTCAGGAGACACAAAAGCGGCCGGATTGAAATACAGCCCAGTTTCCGCCGTGCGCTCGTTCTTCGCTTTCCAACGCCATAAAGTTTCTGTAGCAAGATTAGTAGAGGGAACTGCAGGCGCGGCGATCGTTCGGCAACCTTGGAAACGATGGGTGCACAGATTTCAGAGCGGAGCTTGTATATGGCTAGGGTACCATAGAATGTTCTTGCCCTTATACAAACACAGTCATCATCACTGGCTAATACCCCGTAAGCAAGCAAAAGAAATGCAATGGCTCATAGCTCCTTAAAGCAACAAGCACTCAGCAAAGTGAAGCGAACAGTGCTTACATTCCTTCTAATCACGCATACAACATAAGGAACAGCATATCGAAAACTGTCATCATCAATGGCTCATACTCCCGTAACCAAGGAAAAATTGTAATGCCTCTTAGCCCCGTAAGGTTCATCACCACTCACTTTTTGTGGCTTAGTTGTGATGACGCTACCTCTGTGGGTGTTGTCGCTGATTTCAATGTGGATGGGTCGGTACCGAAAAGGGACTGGTTTGCTCATTTCGTGTTGGAGACATATTGCCTGCGATGCCACACCGATCTGGCCCAACCGACCACCAAGCGGCGTACGTGCATCGATTTGACATTATCAAAGAATGTGTTTGCAGTTGCGAGCATGCCGATCAGTGTATATCAGAGCGACCACAAAGCCTTGTGGCCATTGTTACTAAGTGACAATGAGTGGTGCCACTAAAGTCTTTCGCACATGTTTTCTTACCAGAATGTTTACAGCTCCGCTGGTCATTCACCATCGCCTCCCCGCCCCCCCCCCCCCCCCCCGCCAGGGCGGAATGGCCTTGAATAGTTTTATAATGCTCATCCCTGTGGCTAAACGTTCTAGTGTTGAAGTGTATAGTGCTTGTGGATTGGGAACCTCTGCCGTGCCGTGCAGTGACCAGCTGCAGTGACCTCGGGCTATCGCGTGTGCTCGATGGTTTTTACTGAAGGCTTCGTGTCCTGGTGTGCAGATTATCGTAGTGCGAGGTATCACGTCGAGGCGTTTGAGAATATCGCGTGCTTCTCTACGCAGACGGCTGCTAGCTTAGGCTCTACATGCCTCGACAATCTATGAGGACGTGGAATTTCTCATCCTGTCGCGAAATCGACAGGGTACTCCAAAATTCGATGGATTTCTTGCCAATCTCCTACAGTTGTTGTGTGCCAAAGCTCTTGTACGTAAAAAAGACGAGAAGGTTGCTTTTTTTGCTTCATTTATATCATTTTCTCCTTGAAATTCATATATATATATATATATATATATATATATATATATATATATATATATATATATATCCCCGATCCCCCGCTATAGATGTAAGGTACATAAATCTAGTAGCTAAGCTTCCATAGGATCCTATGCTTTCAAAACGTGTCGGTTCATCTCCGTTCATGGAGTTTAGCGCCATCTGCGCGAGGAGTAAAGACTTCCGGCGGAAGAAAAAAATAATGGACGCCATATCCATAAACAACAAAAGTGACGTCATTTTGATGTCAAAGGCGCGAAATTTGTTTTGGCGGCCTGCCACTACAGCTGTATTACCCGCCATTCGACTCGATGGGTGTCCCGAGCTGTCAGCGCGGAAAGCGATGCAATAAATGGCCTGTTCTATGGGTGTCGAAATCGTACTCCTACACAGAACATACTTTCTTTGGCGGACGAGAGCGTTGGCTGCCGAGTGCTGGCTCCATCGTCGGACGCCAAGACCGTCGGCCAGACCGGCCGCACGAAAACAGCTGAAATAAACAATTATCTGGAAGTCGTAACTCACAACTTTTTAGTGAAAGGTGAAGAAACGATGAAACCGCCCATGCCATCAAATTGAGACAAACGTCCACACGCAAAACAAGGCAACGTGTGAGGGGGGCGTATTGTAAGAGGTGAACTTTACGAGCGCGCCTTTCTGCATACTTCAAGAGATGCATTGCATTGCAGGTGATAGCGGCGATGGACGCTGGAAAAGGTATTTATTGTTAATGATCAAATAAAATAGCGTTTACTTTACTTTATTTGTCACGTATATATAAAATGTAATAGTAATTGTATTTTCGTTGAATAAATCAAACTGTCTCGCTTTAATTAAAAACACTTTTTCTTTCGCGATGTTTGTTCCCTCCAAACATAGTCGCACTTCAATCGCTGCTGCCATAATCCCTCCTGCTGATGTCCGTTACAATTGTTCTGAACCACATTTCGCCCGAATCTTCGCGACCTATTTGGATCGACCTTGGTGGATGTCTACCAATAACTACCACAAGTTAAGAAGACGAAGAAGATATGGACAAGACACAAAAAGCAAGAATCAAGGACTCAAGCCTAAGCATCTACGTCACGCCGCCAACAAATGTCGTGGCTGAGACGCGGAAGCAACCGTTATCCTCACAGCGTGAAGCGCAGGGTGCGGCACCGACAAGCCAGAAGAGCAGCGGTGATATTGAAGCCGTGCCTCGTCCCGTATGTGATCCTCCAAAGCTCGGGAGCCAGGATCCTCTGGTGCCCGCAGAGGCTGCAGGAGTGAGTTCTTTTATTTTTTTGTATGTGTTCTTCATACCTCATTCACATTTCAGCAACTAATTTCATGGTAACTTAATTCGTCTGGTACGATGACAAAAGCCACGTCTTAAATGCCTGCCGAAATTTCAGAAACATCATTGTATCTCGTGAAGGCATTTGCTTTTCTTCGAGCAGTCCAGAAAATGCTTGCTGCTAGTCAAGGCGATTTGCCTGTATGCCAGCTGCGCCACATTGCGTCACAAATAAGCCATGGTACTGCACCGAATTTTAGTGTATCTCCTCAGTGGTGGCCCAATGTTCTGCACGGAGAATCTGAGCGCAAGATTCGGCAGATACACGTAAGACTGCTTAAGTGTGGGGATGCGAAGGCATTATACCATTATTAGACCTCGGCACACCATGGACGCGCTCATGTTTGCATCATGACGTGCCGCCATGTCTTCCCCATTGACTGCGCCATCACGTGCCCAGTGACGCATGCGCTAGACACCGCTTTAGTCAGCCCTAAACGTGGAGCCATCATCTACATCTACTTAGGGCAGGTAGTGCCTGCGGATCCGGATCATGAGACTGAAATTAAGAATGGGCTGGGGTGCGTTTGGCAGGCATTTTCAGATCATGAACAGCAGGTTGCCATTATCCCTCAAGAGAAAAGTGTATAACCAGCTGTCTCTCACCAGTACTCACGTACGAGGCACAAACCTGGAGGCTCACGAAAAGGGTTCTACTTAAATTGAGGACGACGCAACGAGCTATGGAAAGAAGAATGATGGGTGTAACGTTAAGGGATAAGAAAAGAGCAGATTGGGTGAGGGAACAAACGCGAGTTAATGACATCTTAGTTGAAATCAAGAAAACGAAATGCGCATGGGCAGGACATGTAATGAGAAGGGAAGATAACCGAGGGTCATTAGGGGTTACGGACTGGATTCCAAGGGAAGGGAAGCGTAGGAGGGGGCGGCAGAAAGTTAGGTGGGCTGATGAGATTAAGAAGTTTGCAGAGACAACATGGCCACAATTCGTACATGACCGGGGTAGTTGGAGAAGTATGGGAGAGGCCTTTTCCCTGCATTGGGCGTAACCAGGCTGATGATGATTATGGTGATGATGATGACGACGACGGCGACGACGACGATGATGATGATGATTATGATGATGATGATGATACGTGGAGCCGCCGTGGCGTCAGGGAAGCCTGCTCCTCTCGCATCCTGGAGGCCCGAATTCGATACCAGCCCAGACTCAAATTTCTCACGTATTCTTTTGAAAGCCATTAATTTACCTTTTTTACAGGAACCTCCCTCCGAAATGCGAGGTCAATTCGAAAATTTTTGTCGTGTGTTTACGGCTTTCGCCGTCGGCCATTTTTAGTACCATCTTTCGGCCACGCCGATTAGGACGGGTTTACGCTAATAGGGACATATGTATGCTTTCGCATTAATAAGCTGTGTTATGACGGGCTTTACGAGCACTAGTATATTGACAAAAGGCAAAATAAATACTCTGAGGCGGGAGCGTCAGCAACTGCTCGAGCGAAAAAGGCTCAAGACGGAAAATAAGTGGTTACAGCACACTATAAAGGTTTTGTCAGTCAGGATTCATTCCGTGTTAATGTAACTGTTTCGTCCTCCTCATGCCCTCTGCTCACATAAATCCCGGAAAGATATACCTCACAAATCAAAAGTAGTTGACACTCGCATGTCCAATTGTATATGTCGCACAGAAAAGTATTCGTGATAAATTCAATTCAACTTTACTTTTGCCTGACTACAAGGAGGGAGCAGTTACATGAACGCTACTGCAGCTAGCAGCTTGGCGTAGGCGGTGGCTCCCTTCTTCTGGCAGCAATGAACAGCTTGAACAAAAAATACCTAGAAGAAGGTCCTTAATTATTTTCTAAGTTGTCTAAAATATGCTCTTTTTAAACTGAGAGTGCGAGCTCGGTAGTCTTACCTTTTGTGAATCCATATTGAATCGAACTAATAATATGGCGCTCAATAAAAGATGGAAGGTGCTTAAGAATTATATTTTCAAATCCTTTCGAAAAAGTAAGCAAAATAGGTACAGGGCAGTAATTTGATAGTCCATTGCTATCGCCTTGCTCTTTAATATTGCACTTACCTTGACGTGCTGCTTCTTTTGTGGAAACACCCCTGTTCATAAACATTTATTGAATATATGCATTAAACAATGAGCAAGTTCATGTATGGCGAAATTTACTGGCTTAATCTGTACTCCGGAGTCATACAGAGCTTTGTTGTATTTTAGAATGCTGAAAGTGGCAAGAACCTCACTTTCAGGTACGAGATGCAGAAAAATAATTTCATCGTTACAAAGCTTGAGGTCGATAAGTATGGCTGTCTGATGAAGAATGCGCAACAGAAAAAAAATTGTTAAAGACGTCTGATGGTTCAATTTACACGCCATTTACCACCATGTTAGTGATCTCTAACCGATGTAGTACCGAAAATTGAATTCAACGCATTCAGTGTAGCCCCCGAATTCTGCTTAGATGAAATGAATTGCGCGCAATAATAGTGGTTTCTTCGCTACGCCCATAACTTTAATAAGTTGATTTCTATATGTTTTGAAAATGTTAGCCTAGTGGGACGTCTGGCCTGCAGAACAGAAACTTTTTAAAAATGTATATTCCTTTTCTTTAAATGCCGCTAAATAGATCAGGAGTCATCCATGGTTAGCAAGCTTTTCTTGATCGCTTGCGTGTTTTACGCGGAAAAGAAGCATTGCAAACAGCGAGAAATTTGTTCGTAAACTTATCATACGTGACTTCAGGATTTATTTCGCTGAGTACGTCACTGCAGTTCCTATCAGCTAGTCTATCTAGGAAATTAAAAAAGGTAGCATGGTTGACTGATATGGCTGGCTGCTCTATAGGTACGTAGTTATACTTTTTTTTTTTGCAGTGAAGTTCTGCTGTATAGATAAGAAAACTGGCAAATGGTCGCGGATAGGAAGGCTTATAACAGCCGATTTTAAGCGGTGTGTGTCAACGTTTCTAATTAGTAAGAATTTAAAGTGCTGAACACTATGCTCTCTTTTGAAATGTTTCGTTTCATTTCCTTTCTTTCACAGCCTTCTCCGGAGCCGCAGCCACAGCCGTTCATGGTCGTGAGGCCAGCCGGCGGCGCCGCTGTGGCGGACACTTCACCACATAGCTCAGTATCGGCGCGCGGCTCAGACCTCACCGCTTTATTCTGCACGCTCGTATATCTCTTTTTGATGCTGGTCGCCGTATTTGTCCTCGTTTACCACCTGTTGAGCAACAGCCGAAACCAGGCTGAGCTATCAGATTCGACCACGTCGTCGCCGTCCGCGCGCGGCCGTGCCGACATCGAGCTGCCCACGACGTTCACAGTGATCGCGACAATGTCGTCGCCTCGTGGGAGGCACTTTCATCGGGTAAATCACTCCATGAAGCTTGACGACTACGCCGGAAGCCGCAAGCACGCGACCACTGCCACACCGTGGACAACTGCCACGCAGAATGATAGCGCGCCTGGAGAGGAAGACCAGACAACAGCCATCGCTCGTGACCACCCGGTTGGCCGACAACGCCGGCTCTATGGCATCATATCTACGATCGCTGGAACGCCCTTCGAGGTAAATCACGAACTGAAGTCCCTCTTTCATACCTCGAACCACCACACCTGAACTGTGTTGTATCTTGTGTGAAAGTTATTGTGGGAATAAAGTTTTCATAGAAGTATTCAGGGTATGCGCTTCTCCATTCACTGGGTGTCACATGTATGAAGTGACTCAAATGATAAATAGCGGGCACTGAGATAAATTCGTAAAAAAAAGCCGTCTAGGAAACTACCTGCGTCATCACTTAATTGTCCGTTTCTATTTTACACTTTTTTGCTTTTTTGAAACCAAGAATGGGGGCTGACTGTAGGGTCCCTGCGAGCTGCTTTCTGAATCGTCAGTTTACGTTATACGAGGTTCGAGCCGCCACACGTCATGCTACTCTTGTCAGAACGCATAACTCTGTGCTTGCGGTATTTCCAGTGTTCCGCTGTAACACGTCATTCAGGGTTGCTATAGAGCACAATCTCCAGCGCCTGTAGGCTGCCGTCATAATATTTATTATGATGAGGATAACGCGACCGCTGCCTGGACACTGCGGTAACGACGAGGGCGACAACGGGTTGCAGCAGGCTTGCTGTGGTCAGTCTCCTCCGGTGGCGGGTTCAGAAAGCGCTGCAAACTTCTCGTCCTCTATGGAGGCCGGTTAGTGTGTCTTCTCTAATGTGATCACATTTCACATGACAGAATTATATCGCGGAGATATTTTAGCGAGGGTACACTGCAGCATCGTCTGCTTCCCTGCAGTAACAGCGTCGTGCATGTAGTTCGCCATACCACGATGGAGATGATTACAATAAACTAATTTTGATATGTGTCCTATAGGTTTCTTTAGCTTACCACCCACGCGTTTACGTGAGCCTTAGCTATGAAGCGAATATCAACGACATTGTCTGTATAGACTGCATTCTCACTGACAACTAACACACTCAGTGCCCTAACCAATTAGTGGATCAGTGCAGTGTGCCCGACATTTGTGCACGAGTCAGGGCAGCGTGCACTACATTTGAAATCCCCAGTGCTCTTAGTTACAGTCGCTTTGTTTCCCCATCGCATTCAATAGAGAACGTACAGTGATTTGCCTATCCATATATGGCATCGCTGAAGGGGGCACCAGCTTCGTGAGGAACAACCGAACACGTTTGTCATGTAGCTGAGTGTGAACTCGCCGTGGTTGCTCAGTGGCTATGGTGTTGGGCTGCTGAGCACGAGGTCGCGGGATCGAATCCCGGCCACGGCGGCCGCATTCCGATGGGGGCGAAAACATCCGTGTACTTAGATTCAGGTGCACGTTAAAGAACCCCAGGTGGTCGAAATTTCCGGAGTCCTCCACTACGGCGTGCCTCATAATCAGAAAGTGGTTTTGGCACGTAAAATCCCATGATTTAATTTTTTTTAGCTGAGTGTGAGCGTCGCAGAATTACAGCAGGTCAAGCACCCCCATATCGTGCGAAAGAAAATAAAAGGGTCAAGCTAGGTATTGACGCGTGCCTAGCCATTTCTGTGCACGCGTATTCGAATGCGGCTCATTCATATGCGTCATTAACACAGGATGCGAAAACCGTCAGGTTCCGTGCAGTCTTGTTACACTTGCAGTAACGAAACAATCAGTGCGCAACTTACAAGGTCGGCACGCGCCAAGATCGCTTTCTGGTTAACCCTCTTTCGTACATAAACCCCGTTTTGGGGGCTGGTTGCTGCGACTCTGGTTCTGGATTCGTGGTCCGAAGTCGGGCGACCCTCGAAGGGTCCGTTGCCTACACCGTCGGAGCGCCTAAATGTGGTAGCTGGCGCTATACCGGGGGGCCGCACTGTGAAAGCTCAGCCATTCGGAAAGGTTCGCAGCACCCCGCCCACGATGATACCATCTAGACGGGCATTCACTCCGATGCTGTGCCTTCGCTCCCGCGTACATGACGCAGTGACGGGGCACTCGGGAGGGGGAAGTCGGCGCCGTTCCCATTGAAGTGGTCGGACGTTGACTCTTTGTAGCAAATAGTGCAGCTCTGACGGTCGTTACCAGGCCCTGATGGTCGTTACTCCTTTCACAGAATGCCAGCAGTTCTATGACCCTCGCGTCCAATCGTAACAAAGTGGAACACCGTGGGCTTTTTACCCGTCGGAGTAGCTTAGTGGCTATGGTGTTGCGCTGCTAAGAACGAGGTTGCGGGATCAAATGCCTGCCATGGCAGCCGCATTTCGATAGGGGCAAAATGAAAGAAAAACGTGTACTTAGATTTGGGTGCTTAAAGAAACCCAGATGGGAGCAATTAATCAGGAATGGCACATTATTCAGGGTTTTGGCGCATAAAAACCCATTATTTTTTTAACTGTCGGCTTCTCGTTCGAAATATCAATCACGTAGATTTATAATAAGGACGTCGAAAGGCCATAAACGGCAGTGTTATTGTAGTGCCGCAGTGTATATAGAAAGGCCGGATGCAAGTTATCGCGTAGTTAACGAGAACAGCACCAATAACCACCGAAGCAAATTTGCTGGGCAAGAAGTTCTTTTTTCTCTTCTGTTTAAAGCCACTATACAATGGTGATTTTTGCGCAGCGAATACTCATCACACAAACACAAGCTTCTCGTTTCACCGTAAATATACCTCGCATGGCTGTCGCATGAGCAATTTCCTCTTTCGCTGGTTACTGGTGTAGTGGCACAGTGCCGCTAGACGAATGAGTTTTGTACATCCCGCTTCTTAGAATTTGCGGAAAACAAACAACTTAGCAGGTGCAGTAAGAACAGATCTAAAGAGGTCGCAGTATCGCCCTAAAGACAACATCGATCAAATGCGATATCAAATTTTTCCATCGCTATACGAAGTGAAGAAAGTGATTTTATCGCCCGTATACTCTTGTAAAAAATGGCTTACCACCTAAATTAACAAGCATGGTGTCACTCGCATGTAGGCAAACATGACCACATCTCACTCACTGACCGTGGTCACTCGCTTTAAAACGCTGGCGTTAGGAAGAGCGGCAGTAGCAGCGAGAGCACTAACCTTCGTGCTGTCTCTTACATTAACGAGAACTAAGTGGCGAAAACACAGCACACACGAGGCTATCAACCCTCTGCTCGCCTAGACGCTCTACCCATCGCATATCGCTTTCAAGGTAGGGCCCGCGTGGCCGCGCTCAGCCCCGCCCCCATTAGTGGCTTGTGAGGGATGGAGGACGGCACGCTTCCTCCTTGCCTTCCGCCTTTGCGCCCGTCAGATTGAGCTGCCATTCTCGACACACCCTCGCATGCTTTCACTTGCACCCACAGCAGACCGCGCGCTACCAGGGTGCTATCGATCTTGAAATTTATACGGAACGTCATGACGACAGCGACGGCGGAAATTTGACTGGAGTGTCCTATAAAGGCTATCGCAATAAAAACACTGCAACAAGTCAAATTGCATTGCAAGTACAATAATTTTCGTTGTCTCCCGCAGTACCTGGCAAAAGGCAGTACCTGGTGTCGAGGGCAGCTGCGCGGCTGACATTCTCAATACAAGGCTATAAAAATCCGGTCTACAACCGGTGCTGCGATATTTTTTTTTCTGATCCACTTGTATTATATGCTCTTCTAAGCGAAGCCGGCGCTGGTTTCCTGTGGGTATTGGTGATTTCGGTGATCGCTTTTCAACAGCCGCACTAATTGTCTTACCATCACAGTGATTTGGCAAATCCGAACGTTAAAAGGCAATTCTCCCGAAAGTTTGCGGCAACTGCCGGTTCCGCAAATGGCATCCAGGTTCCTGTTTCGTGCTTTTCCCATTATCAAATTATCAACATAATATCTGTGCGACTATACTCCAGCTGTGCACTGGTAAACTTTCACATTAACAAGAACATCAGCCACGATGCAAGGCAACACAGCATTACGGGCCGAGGTTAACGCAGCGCTGAAACTAGACCACGGCATCCTGACACGTAGTTGATAACGCGTAAGGAAGGCACGATTGAATTTGCTGTGGAATCTCTACCCCGATTGCGAAGAAAGGGAGAGCATTATGCTTCGCGTGGGACACGTTGAGCCGAAACAACAAGCGACCAGGCAACGCGCAAACACGCTCTAAAACTATATTGTAAAAACCCGCTCCGGTAGCTGAGTAGCTTTGGCGCTGCGCTGCTGAGAACGAGGTCGCGGGTTCCATCTTGGCCGCAGCGGCCGCATTTCGATGGCGGCGGAAGGCAAAAACGCTCGTGTGCCGTGAATTGGGTTCACGTTAATGTATTCCACGTGCACAAAACTAATTCGTTGTCCGCCACCACTCCGTTCCTCATCATCAGATCATGGTTTTGGCCCGTAACAATTCAATATCTTATTTTAACTGTACTGTAGCATAGCAGTTGTGCCCCCCGCTCAAGAAGGAAAGAAGGTACTTCAAGTGGTCAGTGAATGTAAAGACCCTCACTACATATTTTACAGAAAAGGCATTGATGAGAAAACTGCAAACTTAAAGTTGGTTGTCCGTCTTAAGACTACCTTTCTCCTTAAAACTACCTTTCTGTTTCGTATTCGCCGCTGCTACATTCTAGTGGTGAGCTCTCAAGTAAAAAACAAAATGCTACCACACAAGAGCAAGGTGCGTCTTAATCTCGCTTCTTTGAGCCTTGTGTATTTCGCAGCATGGTTCGACCATGCTAGGCCAACAACACAGAGACACTTTCCTGGTGAAATTTGATGTCCTCAACAGAACATCTACTACAACTTAGAATGCTAATCAGAGCGAAGAGTCGAGGTGGTGCGGCACTCCACTCACCTGACACTCGTGTAGGATTGAGTGGCGCATATCGATTTCCAGGCAAGCCGATGTTTTATGCGCTTAACACGCTACGCTTGAGCTTTTCGATATCTTTATAAGCTATGCAAAACATGCCTACAGACCATTCAACCAATGCGCCGGACCCTATACTGCTTAAAGCGACTTTTTCTTTCAGACGACTTGACGCTACGTGTCCAGTTCCAATTATCGTTGTGGGTGCTGCTCGAATCACCCTCGCCGCTCGCCGGTAGGTAGGGAGGCGAGGTACCCAACGAAGCGTTGCTCTTCGTCGGGCGACGTGTCGACGGGCTGTGACGCCATGGCTCCGTCTTCTAGACCACCCCCTTCCTCCACGTCGGCAGTACCAATGGTGACTAGGCCAGTCCCGCCACCATCCACACTATGGGAGTCGGGACCATGCGGAATTGCGCTAGTTATCTTGCCCCTTCTCGCAAAGCGCAGTGGTCCGGTGGCGACGCCGTCTTGCTCGTACTCTGCGGTGGTCGTCAGCGGCTCCAGGGGCCTGCGCGTTTTCGGCAGCTCCTCTTCCTCGTCGTAGTCGATTGGTGTCATCTCCGGAGGCCCGGCGTACAGACTGCGGAAGAAATAGACTACCACCGCGGCGATAGTTACGACCACGACGATCATGTAGATGAGTACGCAGGCAACGGTGCTGTCCATGCTGTCGGTACCGTCTTCGGCGTGGCCGCCCAGCACGCGGATGCCACCGGCTACAAGCTGCAAGGACGGAAGCCTGTCCTCAATGTCTCCACCAGCAGCAGGCGCAGCTGCCGCTAGAGGTGGAGAAACGGCGACGCCTTGCGCTGCCGCTACTGCTGGCCGCAGGCCACTAGCAGGCGCTCCTTGAGGAGAGAAAATATGCAGATGGTTAATAAAATATAAAACGCTACGAGATTCTTTTGCGTTCCACCGCAAACGAGATGTACTGAAATTAGGCCCCCGAATGGCTCGACACATGTGCTTCTCAATATGAGTGTGTTATATACAATGTGTTGTCATTGTATTGCGATGCGTAGAGACCCCTCATTCACTTGCACTGGCATTCCCTCTGCAAATGTTTGAGATTCAGCTAGACGAAATCTGGCGGGGCAAATGGCATGTCGCATCGCAACTGACCTTTCACTTTCGCAGAAAGTCGTCTAATGCTTGCAATGCCCTGCATTGCTTGCAACATACTCCACGAAGCGAGCTCATAGCAAAGTGGCACAACTATTGGCCTCGCGGCACGTACGTCCTATTCCATTACATCATCCTACTATTCCGTTGCTTCAACAGAACTGCCACGATGAAAGGAATATAGAAAGCCAGAATGGGAACATAGTAGTCATGGTCCGGAACATTTCTGTAGATAATGGCTTTAGTTATACTCAGTGACATTGTGTGGTGACTGTGTGCCCCACCGACCGAAAGAAGGCATTACGCGAACACAAGTTTGAATTAGGAACATCGCCCAATGGCTATCGCTATTGCAGCTTGGTTGAAAAAGTCGGCTTTTGAGTTGCTCTTCCTTCATATGGCTTGCTGAGCCTACTGTCGCGTGACTTATGATGTGGCAAATACCAACGTTTCCAGCCCGATGGTCAAGCAACTTTCCGCTTCACATAATTTTAATCGTCGGACATTAATTGGCCCGTTTTTGGTACTCGTAATGTAACAGGGAATGACTAAAACATTACAGATAAACTCACCCATTCTCTGAAGTGTAGGAGAAAGTGGGTCAACCTGCACGGCTATGTTACGCCTTGTGTCTGCCATTTCACGATGTTCCAGCGGGGAGGCTGCTGCATGTGGCGGGTCCAGGAGCTGCCGTTGTTCATGCCTTTGCTTCTTGTTGGTGACCGGCGCGGCAGTTGGTGAGCCCAGGCGTACATCCGCGAAGGCGTTCCTTCGGACGGTCGCGTATTGCTGCGCCTGCGCTGGCGAAAGCGGGCTACTGAAGCGCGGTTCCTTAGGGCTGCTCGGCTGCTGCCATCCCACGGCGACTTTGCGATCCGCCATGTTGCTACGACTGTCACCTTCTTCTTCGTGTCCCAGAACGCTTAGAGAACGTTCGCATGTAGACACTGACTACGATGACGATTCGAATACCAAAACACCGAGGCTGATCCTTATGGCTGCCAGTCTTACGACGTAATATAACAATCATGACTTCGGGGCGCTGTTTATTTAGCAGCTCGACACTTATTCGGACAGCCAAAGGCATGGCAAGAAAAAAAACCTGACAAACGTGTCCTTGTTCCTCCTTCCCGTTAAGTCGCATATTGTTGCGCACTGTATGAAATGTATGGAACACAATATATCTTAAACGCATTTTAATACGATTAACTTATTATGACACCTCGAGCACTTGCCGTTGTTTCTATGTGCATGTCTGTACCCGTTTTCCTCCAACTTAGCTTATTGGCTGGCCGGTGACGTTGGTCTGGATGTCTTTCTTGAACACTTGCACTTGCTTGCCTTACTTTTGAGCGTATGTTCCGAGTAACCTCAGAATTAGTGACTGCAATATTTTTCTAAGCAATTTGTTTTCGTGTAATAAAGAAGAAAAAATTGTATTCTGTGGTCTAATGGGTAGAGAATCAAGCTGTTGTGTTGAGGGAACCGCGTTCGAAACAAGCTATTCGGCTAACTTGACTCACTGAGAATGTGCCACAGGCTATGCGCCGCTCTTCGATGAACCTCTTTCACGCCAACTTGGGTCTAGCTATGCGCCACTGGGCATCTGCCACTCCTCATAATAATCATCATAACAAATATAACGTATAATACATATTACCAAGCTCGTACACACCCATCATTAGGTAGATGATGGCTAATCACATTAACGTCGCCGATCTCCAAATTTGGAATGCACTGCCTTTTTTCTTTTGTCTTATGTAAATGAGACAATTATAAATGCGTTGGCATCATGCGTTCTCGACATATTTGAACGACTTACATTTTGTGCTACTCAGCTTAGATGTCTGTTTGTTCCAGTAACCTCCCCTACCTGTCGAGCACGACTGGCCACTAAAGTTTTCGAGTCAAAACGAAAAACAATGCATAGTGACACGCTAGTTTTATTCACTGCGCAATCGTGAGCTGAAACATTCAGTAACTAAATATCAGAATTCTGGCACAGCAAAAGACGATGGTCGGGAGAAACAACGTAGGCAGGCGTACACTCCCCAAATTATTTACTTCTAGAACAACATAGATTATATATACAGGTGTACAGCAGGTGCGCAACAAGCACAATCAGAAAACGAGCTCGCAAAAAGTTAAATTCTTTCCTGTGGATTACAAGAGAAGGTTCACTTACATGTTTCTTTTTTCTGTGCCACGATTCTGGCAATTAATTTAGCACCAACTATCCCAGCAACGTATTTTATTGAATCAAGTAACTACTACCAATATCCACAGTACTCTCAACGATGACAGCGCAGACTACACTTCGTTCCTCTCCCACGTTATGGAGTCCACTCGTGGACGTCTCGAGAGTCGCTCACGTGCAGTTATCGCCTTGAGCCAGACGGCGAGCCTTCGGCGCATTTTGTCGGTGTTTGTTCAGTCTCAAGGCCGGTATATTGCGTCTTGAGACTGCGCCGATTATTTCGCCTCAGAATGTGACGACTGACCATGACGAGGGCGTGCGGGTCCGGTTCTTCACCACCGCGGTACCCCGTGGCTGTACCGGAGACCCTATAGTTAGTTCCAGTGGGTGAGATATCGTGGGCAATACCACCCTCTTCGTAATTGTTACCATGTGAGCCGTACTCCTGCTACTTTTTTCTCTCTTGGCTGAGGCGCTGGTAGCAGGGAGTTGCGACAGCGACGATACTTTTAACTCATCCGTCATCTCTACGTCCATCGTTGACGCCGCTTTCCTCCTTCTCGTGAAAGCCGTCCACCACGTGATATCGTTGGCTGCAGAAGGACCAGACGAGGACGATCTCTCCAGAGTCGCGGAAAGAAAACGAGGACCCTCGGGGTGGCCACGCAGGTAGTACCTTGAGTGAGGAAAATAGCGCGAAGTTGTGATAACACACGTCAATGGCAACAAAAAAACTATGTAGTCGACTGACTTAGAGAATTAAAATATCGCCGCGCCAGCGCAAGGGGGAATCGCCGCTATTTGTCAAGAGTAGGATACCGCAGTATACATACTTCATCGCTTGACCGCAGCCAAGCATAGCACATTAGAATGTTAAACTGTTGGGCTCGTTGCCTTCAAATGCTATCCATTATTACAGGCGCTACGAATACCATATTTTTTGCATTAATGGGCCACTACAGCCCTCGGTAGGCTAGAGCTTGAAATTCTCAATGGGCTCACCAGAAGAATTAAAGGCTGTGTCATAATTGTGCAATCAATACAGATGCTTTTTCCTGTGCAATGATTAACCCTTTCCCGCTGTCGTTAGCTACCAGTATTTTTTTAGGCATGAAACACTTTTACCTCCCGTTGACGGTGACCTTGAAGTAACCTTGAGCCAGAAGCCAGAGCCGTTATCCGGGCACTCAAACGAGAATATCCGGGAAAGTTGCGAGAACAAAACGATATCCTCCCACCCATTGTACAGGACTGCATTTCATACGCTAGTTACCCCCGCACAAATTATAAAAAAATTTCTTCCGAATTCTTCCTAATGTTTGTTCACCATATCACTCAAGCTGTAACCTCTGGTACGCTGAAGTTTTATTTGTCATTTCTAATAGGCGACATTCACAAGGCAATCATGAAAAATGGAATTTGCTGCACATCTACTGAGCTCGCCGAGCTGATGGGTGGTGCATAGAGTTTCATATTGTATTAAACTCTGTGCTGTGGTGTAGCGCTGGAAGCGTCTGATGCGCTGCTTTCACGGTGGATGCTTTGCCCTCGTGGAGAAAGGAAAAAGGAGACAACTTAGGAGAGAGCATTGCGTCACGCAGCCTGCTTTGGCAAGCGAACGCTTCGTGAAGCCTGCCGTGAGACGTTTGGTCACGCCTCTGAATGCGTTTTTCTTCTTCTAGCTGGGCAGGGCGCTCGGCCTCCCTGGCGTCTTTCGCTGCCTGTCGTGCCGCCTTCAGCCAGTTCTCTTCTTCTAGATGGGCATTGTCCACATGGACCAGTGCACAGTTTGGCGTGGTGCGTTGTGAGGTGGTGGGGTGTGCCGTTGCAAACATGCACTACACCCACTTCAAGATTGTGGCTAGTATCATCTCCAACAAATCTGCTCTGCCGTTTGCCATTTCATGCTTACATCTACTCTGGATTACGGGAGAGAGAGCAATTTTTTTTAACCAGGCGATAAGCCGTGAAGCTTATTCACATGTATTCGCGGTCTCGCACGCACTATAGGGCATCTCTCACCGGCTGCTGGCAGAACTACTGCCCGTGGTCTTCGACGCCGTGAAAACACTGGCCTATTTTAAGCAATATAACCATCTGAAAATTTTTCAGATGGTAGTGCAGCTTTATTTACTGCTTGGAATGACAACACTTATTGTAGCTCCTTAATTTAGACCACCTTTCGTCAAATACGTCGAACCTCTTATCGCAGGAAAGAGAATCAGCATCGGTCTCGTTCGTAGATGCATTTGTCCCCCAATGCAGTCATACTGTCATAAGGCAGAAAAAAAAAGATATTTTGATGGCTTTCTCAATGAACAAAGGAGCGGAAAAGAGGTCCGCGGACAGTGAGGCTATCTTGGTTTATGTTTTCCTGTATGTCCGCTTGTAACCTGCAAACATGTATAAATAGGCATTTTCTCGCCACAATACTTAAAGGGACACTAAAGGCAAATACTAAGTCGACGGGAACTGTTTAAATACCATCCCAGAAATATCGCAGCGCTTGTATCGTGCAAAGAAAAAAAACTTAGTTTACGAGAAAATTACATCCGAAGCGTCCGAATGCCTTTTTTCTAAATTCAAGTTTCCCGCCGCCCACACGGGGAGTGGTGACGTTGCATACGCCATCACCACCCTTTGTCGCCTGCCGTCGGTGAGTAAAACGGCACCCGACAGACGGCGGCACCGAGCCAAGACAGACATCCTACCTAGGTTAACCTAGGTAGGATATTAGGCAGCATGTAGCAAGAGCTTGGTGGCGCAACCCACCGTCCCGTTCCAAAGGGGGCGCTCATAACATCCATCCATCCATCCAGAGCGGCGAATCCACCGCCGCAGCTGCGTTTTGGTCAAGTGGCGTAGACCGTTCGGGCATCCCGCGAAATCACGTGGAAGTTGAATTCTCTGCTTCTTCCAGTTTGTGCAAGTTTCGCGAGCAAGCAAAACCGGCACAGCACTATGCGACCAGGAAAGTACTGTAACGCGAAAGCGTATATATATCTATAGGCGGCGCAGAGTCGAGCGCGAACGAAACCGTTCGACCGCCCACGTCGTTGTCAACGGCACTTTCAATTAGTTTCTTTTTCTAAAGATGAAATAGAACTGGACAAGTAGCATTTTATTTTATCTTATAATTCAACACAAGGATGTTTTCTGCAACGATTAGTTGAGCACTAGTGACACAATTTAACTAAGGAGCGCTTTCGTCATCGGGCGAGTGCTTGAATGTCCCGGGGGAGTCTCCAATCATGTCCTGCGTTTACGTCAATTTTTCGATTATTAACCCCTTTTCGCAATAATATTGACAGCTCAGAGATTCTCGAGCACTAATCTATCACTTTAGCTTGACTTAGTATTTGCCTTTAGTGTCGCTTTAATGTAAAAAAAAGAAAAAACAGCAGCAGCGCAGTTTTAAGACAAATTTATTCCCGATTGCGGACAGCGCGTAAAACATCATCATCATCATCATCATCATCATCTTAACTGCAATGACGATGTGTAGATTTTTATGGCGCAAGGGCCAGGTATGGCCAAAGAGCGTCAAGACAATATTTTGTAGAAAGTAAAATGAAAAGTGCAAGTATGTAAGATGGCTGTAAAGGGTCCAAAATTCATTAGTTGCATCAAAATTTCTAAAAGGTACATTCAAGTAATAACTGTGGAGATGTTTGTGACATGTTTTATACTGTGATGTGTCTGTGATGGCAATAAAAAATCGATAAGGGGTTTAGGTCGCGTTTAGCTTTGGTGACATGTTCAAAGGACTTTCATAGAGCAACGCAGTCTTCATACATACTTTACAGGCAAGTGATTGGATGGCGGTACTGTTTGTTACAAGTAACTATCGCAGCTACAGCTTCTAGGAAGCAGCGCGGCGATTTATTTTCTTAGATGGATAATTGGTATACGCCTACATCATATCAAAACGAAAAAAAATTACGTGCCGTAGTACTTAACAGCCGATTACTACTAAGGAAGATTGAGGAATGTAGGAGAAGGTTTCTTTAATATGGTAGAGAAAAGTGTTCTGGCCTTAAATTTTCTGTTGCGGCTTACGGCTGTATACAGGGTGTAGTTGTAGGTTTGCTTGTCTCGGTCTCGCAGCCACAGTTCCCTCAGTTTCTTACGCAGGTAGGATTTGACGTCAACATATGGGATGCGGGAAATTCTACTAGAACGTTCAACAGCTGCCGCTTCAGCATTGCTACGGCCTCCGTATTACCTTGTATGCCTCGATGGCCAGATACCCATCAAATTATGATGTCTTACTTGGCTGCACATGCACCGTATACAAGACAGAAAATAACTCATTTAGTATAACGCTCTTCGTTCTTCTGTGCGACTTAAGGGTCTTGACACTACTGAGAGAGTCTGTGGAAACGATCGCTTTGTTGGGTTGTGATTGTGCAATATGCTTTAGGGCAAGTAATACGGCGTGCGCTTCGTAAAACGCGTCGAGCCGCTATCCCGGGTCCCTACCTATAGAAAGACCTCCAAAGAGCAGTGTTCCTTGAGGCCAATGGTGCACAAAAAAACCCGCAATATTATATATCACTTCTAGCACACTGATAAGCATCATAAGCGCATGACTGTGGATGCACCGAGTTATCGCAGTCGTGTACTTGAGGGCGCGCATCTAAATTCTCGCCCTGCTCCTTCCTCCAGCCCATTGCTGTTATGGACGTTTCGTTGCGGTTAATTTCACATTACGGCCTTCTCCTATGCACGCCCCTATATACTACATTAGGCCTGCACTTATGTATCTTACATTGCGTAAGACCACTGCAGCATTGGCCAGCGTTCAAGCGCCCGCCATTCACGGAAACTATCGGTGTGATTTCAAGGCGCTCGCCGCAACGAGCCAATAGTGAACAGCTAGCGCGTACGTAAGCGTAGCTTTGTATACGAACCCACAAATTTGAAGAAATATTTCATATATACAATTTAGAGCTCGGTCCCTGGCTCGACATTTCATTTCATTTTCATTTCATTTTATTTCAGCATTCTTTTTTTTTACAGCAGAAAAAGAACGCTAGGGCAAAGACAAAAAGCTGCAGAACAGCAGCTTGACTAGGTCCTTGCCCCTTTTCTTGGCAACAGGCACAGATTCATACATACATTCAGAGTACATATAATATGCATATACACACACACATACCAGAAAATTTCTTGTTAGTTTGACAATGAGATTCAGAAAAAAATATAAAAAATTGTCTGCATACTTTTAAGAAAATCATGCATACGTGAGTATGGCACTCCGCAAGCACATCTGAAGTGTGTAGTACCTTCCCACGACAAGCAGCAGTCCACTTAGCGCCATGAGGTAGATCACGCACAGGAGGCAGGAATCGCATTGTTCAGAACGCCGCCAGAACCTGCCAGCAACGTGATAAGAGCTTCTTGAGTGGATACATATTTAGAACAAAAACTGCGCGAATGGTTCACCTGTAACGCCTGCAGAGATATGGATAAGCGATACGAATAAGGGACACGGACACGATGTACGCTAGAGGTTCTGGCATAGAGACCCACCGAAACAAGGGCAAGTACATTTATTTGCAGCTATCAATTATCCTTGTCGTAATCCTATTAAACGCACTCCAGGATGAAGGATTCTTCCAGCGATGTACAATCTCACCTCTATAGCGTGTCAGCCGATTCCATCCTGCAGCTGCAAATTTCCTCACCTGATCATTGGCTGCTAACCGTGTCCGCCTGAGATTGCACTTTGGTTAGCTTGGGATCACTTTTGTGAATATTGTGTGTGTATCAAATGTAAAGCCAAAGAACTACTTCAGCGAACATATGTAGCCATAGTTCTTCGGAGCTTATTATGTAAAACATGAGGCATAAACGATACAATTAAGAGAAAAAAGACGCCGTCCTTCATATTAAACCGCTGATATCTTTAGACTTACGTAGGCGCTAATTGATTCGTGCTTCTTTCTCTCGGCATTCGCGCTGTCTATGGTGATTTGCGTATCCAATCAAAGACGACAGCCGATACCTGTCGCCGTTGGTGCTGCTCTTCGCGCTGCCAGCGATTCCGCCTCCGCTGCCACCTGAAATGGCGCTTAATTCCGGCGTTCGTGGTTGGTCGCCGGCCGTTAGTCGAGGTGGTCGAGCTTCTGCTCCAGCTTCGGGAGGCTCTCGAGGCACCGCGGCTTGCCAAACCCGTTCGCCTGGCTGCTCAGCTGGTGGCTTCAATGTTGGAGGGCAACTGACCGGTGGCGCTGGCATAATGCAGATTTTTGTGACGCGGTACCGAAGCCTTGCTTGCTTGTTTGTTCCTCTCTTGTGGCGCTTACCCACTACGGCGGATTGAATAAGAAGCCAGTGGTTAAAATTTAAATGTTAGAGGGAAGGGGAGCGAAAAAAACTTCAACGGAAGATTAAATCGGGGTGAAGTATAACGTTCATGTTAATCAAAAAATTGATTTACGTGGCAGATATAGAAATAAAAAGTTCTTGTAATTAGGTATAAAGAGCAAATTTCGTATTATGTTTTTGGATAGCATAAGAATAATTTCGAAGACACAATCAGGGATTTAATGACCTACCAAGGTATCGCTTTCGGGAATTAACATGGTAGCCTTCTTGTGTCACATATATAGTCGCAAATGGCCACGCAGATGTTCCTGTGGCTAAAGAACAATGAAGAAGCCCCGAAGGAGAGGATATATTGAGTAGTTAAAAAATACCCAATTTTCGGAAGGAAAGTTCTAATTTATTCCTGTGATTTCTAAATCGACGGCATACTATTAGAAAGTGATCAGTGTTTTTCGGTTCCTGGCAGGTGGACACACAGGGGACGGTGCCAGCCCAGACCGGTATAGGCAAAAAACTTATGGCTGGATGCGGCACTGTAACTTTGTTATGGAGATTTCTAATTTGCGTGTGTGATAGCACTTATGGTCCCATAAAAAGGACAAACGGTTAAATTCTGACATTCAGATTTTCAATTTTGTAGTATCTTGGATATGAGAAAATTTTCTAAATCCTGCACATTTGCATAAGCCGCAATGGGCATAACGGACCTAGCTCGTCCATCAAGAGACATCCGCGCAAGTGTGTCGGCCATTTCATTTAAGAATATACCACGATGGCCTGAAACCCATACCAACCGCACCAGGCTTCAGCTTGAGGGGTTAATGATGTAAATGTATTGGCTACAGTAGTGTCCGAAGATGAAGTGAGTGATGTGCATACTGATAGTAAAGTAGTCACTGTAACCGCTGTTGAATAATTTGACGGAAGTTTTCGAAGAGCTTAGAAGTTCAGCCAGAAATATGGGTGTGACATCCGGAAGGCATAATGCATGTGACCAGGATATTTATTCGGAGGAAATACCCACACCCGCTTTCGTCTCAATCATTGACGCATCAGTTGCATCACATGATCTATTCCCAGCTGCGTTAATATAATCTTGTAGCATGCCATTTAAATATGCAGTGGGTAGGAGTTTGTCATTCGATGGAAATATATCATCAAATTGAATCTTTATATTTGGCAAGGGCTTTCATTTCACGATCGGATGGTACAGTATGGTGTGAAATTTTTGCTTTATGACAGAACTTAGACGAAATGAAAGAAAGCTAATCCATCACCTCGGCAAGGTCTATCCAATCGAAAACGCTTGAGTTGTTTAGATGAAAGTCTTGGTCAGCGGACAAACGAGTTTCTTGTATTAGTATAACGTCTGGAGATCGTTGGGAGATAAAATATTGTCACGTGGTGGTGACGTTGAAGAACACAGTAGCAATACTGTGAAAGACAAAGCTAACTTTTATCGGGCGAACCTGTGCCCACAAAAACAGGCTACACTTATAGCACAACGATAGCGGCGAACACGGTCGGCGATCGTCGAAAATCTGAACAGCAGGTCAAGCGCGTCGGCTTTTATACAGCAGTCGTCGAACGTTCCAGACTAATCGTTGGGACCCGCGTGCCTTCCATAAAGGTGTACACCATTCGCGTCTTGCAATGAAATCACATAACACCAGGTTCGGTGACAACAGACAGCGGATAGAAGCATCGATAACTTTCCAGAAACTTCGGATACATGCAGTCGCGTCCCGCGCTGTGCGATAACATTTGTTAGGCGGCGAAACGTAGTCGCCCGATAAAGATAAGTACACGTGTAAATATACTAAATCTGTAGCTGCAGGAAAGTATTCATCGGTGGTTCCACTGGAGTATTCTTAGGCACCCTATGTTGTCGTTAGACAAGCAGCCGCAACTGCTTGGTCCATAATAATGTTTTTTTAGAAAGTCAGTACCCGTAAGTGATTCTTTCGCAAATTTTTTTTTGTTTTAGAGTTAGGACAATTAGGCTGTTTGTTGCTAGGCGATCTTGTGCGTTTAAGAGCTCGAGTGCCCATATCAACATATCGATTGCCTATGAGTCTGAATCAGAATGGCACTCATGATCTACCTTATGTAAGGTCGAAGGTGTTGCCAAACCCACACTGTTAGAGGGAAGATCTGTCTCACACTCAGGCGACATTTTAAATAAGGGGGCCGAATTTCGCACGCTATTTGTTATTGTCTGAGACATACCAGACAATTGTGTGGATATTACTGTAGCCAAAGAATCAGATAGGTTTAGTAGAATCTTTTCTAATACGCTTTCCATCGCTTCTTCTATCACTGTTTCATTGCCTGGGAAATTGACGAGTCCATGCCAAGTAACTGAAGGGATGTTACACCAGCTCACCAGAGCAGGACCAGCTGGGTCCTGCTCTGAACTTCTGCAAGGGCTTCTCGACGAGAGCACCACCTCCTCTCAATTATTTTGATTACTTGGATCTCTTTCGAACTTGCCGGGCAGTTGGAGTGGTCTGCAGCATGATTTCCATTACACAAACAGCACAACTGAACCTGATACGTGCAATCGTCGGCGAGATGACTTTCGCCGCATAAACGGCAACGAGTACTTGACCGACAGCCATGAGCGCTGTGTCCGTACCACCATCACTTGATGCATTGTAATGGTTGTGGAGCTAAGGGTTCCACTCTGTAGATTAATGGCCACGCCCTTACCTCTGATGGGCGAACCGTCCCTGCAAATGTTGCTATTATTGTTTCTGTGGGGGCCCTCTTATTATCTACAAGCCTAGCTGGTACAGCGGCACAGGGAAACTACACTTGCTGCAGAAAATATATCTAAGATTTCTGATGGACTTAAGTTTATGTCCACGACGCGGACTAGGCCTTCGCAACAAGCTATGCCAGGAGGGATGAAGGCGATCGCTGGCTGCGTGGCAAAGTTAGTGCAGTTGAGCAGATCCTGTACACAGGTCTGGTCTGGTGAACAACAGAGGATCCCCCCACGTCAAAATTGTCGGAACTCGCTTATGTGCTGGAAGTGCGACGAGACTGTGCGAAGCTCTAATTGAATGACTTTGGAGTTCTTCATACGAATAGCTCCTCCATTTGTAGGTACCAAATCCAAAGGAACGCTACTAGTTCCACTGCGAAGGAACAATTCCACTGGTAGATACTGCGGGGGAATGGAAGCAGACCAGATGGTAGCCCTCTGGCCCGGAGATGAAACAGGCATCCCCTTGTCAATAACCACCACTTTCAAATTACTGCTGCACTAACCGCCCGCGCACTATCCCGAGCCCGCGACCGCCAAAGGAACCCTACATGGGCGACGTTTTCACCGTTTTTTCATGGGCGCCTTCATCGATGGATGGATGGATGGATGGATGGATGGATGGATGTTATGAGCGTCCCCTTTGGAACGGGGCGGTGGGTTGTGCCACCAAGCTCTTGCTATTATACTGCTTAATGTCCTACTCAAGTTAAAAAGAAAAAAAAAACATCATTACCTCCCACAACCACATTTTCTGATCCCCTATTGCGAACTTTGGCTTTGTACTTCTCCGTTTTTTTTTTTTGTCGTTTCCCCACTTTTCTTTCACAAATCTTCCAATCGCCTCTAACTTACCATATTGCTACGCAGTGGTGCCATCTATGGGCAGTCGGCATGCTGGCTTGGGCGAGCGCTCCGTCTTGTATGGCAGGTATACGCTCGGCGGTAGTTTCTGGCGTTCGTTTTCGCGCTCGTACAGTCTATTTTGTATGACGTGGCGTCTTCTACATGGCAAACGGTTCTATGAGACGTGCTGAAGTTGTTTAAGTCGGTATGGCCGGATTTTCTGCTGGCGTTGAGGTAGACAGAGCACGCAGCGCGATGTGTGCGCGCGTGTTTGAACCTACGATCAGCCTCAGACATCAATTGTGTATTTCTGAATGTTCCATTCACTAATGTGACCTTATTGCAGTATTATCCTCTAGCTCTAAGCTGCGCTTTAGGGGCAATGAAACATACGAGACGATCGTAACAGCGTAGATAACGTTCTGCTATACGATAGGAGCTGTGCTGTTATATTTGACAAGCGTTCAAACTGTTACGTGCAGATTACATTGCGTGACTACTTGGTTCGGTCGATGAGGTTTCCACCCATAAATAAAATAGTTTTCGTTAGTAATAACAGCATACCTTACCGTGTGGATTAAGCTTGTCCAGCAAACCGACCGTTCACGAACTGCGCAAGCGTCCTAAGTAGTGGAAGGTGCTGGATTACAGATATCTTTGTTCTATTTAGCGCATGGTCGAAGCATATGGCATCAGAGGTTATATATCTATAAACGTTGTGCGGCGGGACTATGCGAGGTCGTATTGCGGCGTCAGCACGTTTTCTTTTTTTTTTTTTCGAGAAAGAGGATGATAACCGAATTTTTTTTTTTTCGGTTGTGTTCGTTCCGTTCTCTACGACGCACTCACACGTATTGCGGAAATTTTGCCCTCAAAAATAGCCATCGCGTTCTTTTTATGCGATCCCCCTCATATATTATGGCTTTACTGGGCAAAAGGCAATGCCGATGCTTATAGCTTTTGCATTGCCTTTTGCGATCCTGCATTGCCATTGCGATCACTGCGGCTGGTTCAACAACCGCAGTGATCGCTGTGTTGAGCAGAAGGCTAGCGTAGACATATAGTGATTTCAAGCCTACTAGACTTCAAATGCATGTGAATGATGCTGGTGTATCGCAAATATTTGGTAGCGCCTGCCGCTTAGATGCTTTGTGGTTGCCTTAGGTTGGCCGTACACGAGCATGCGCTCTTATGTTTCATGTCTCAGTCGCCAAGCGATGAGATAGGGAGCAGATTTACAATTTCATGCTGATAATACAGAGAACCGGTTCTCTTCGTTGAATTAAAACCAATATACTCAAAATAGTTCACAACACATACACACACCGCAGTTGATAATGCCCGTCACATGTTGGCGCCCCCAAGAGATATTTCCGCGTACTGTAGCTACCGATGCACCGAAAGGCCTCCCGGACGACCTTATCTGAATGTATATTGCGTAAATTTCACAAGGCACGGTCTAAAACATCTTGAAATCGTTCTGCAGCACGCGACAGCAACATTTTCAAGCAGCGCCGAGCCGGATCGCATAAGCCAGAGAGGAAGAAAGGCTTGCCGCGCGCCCTTTCCTCCTCGCCCGATGAAAAGGTCTATACACCATCGTCGTATTAGCCTCGTGTCGGCGCCGCCATCAACGCCGTAGTGAAGTTTCTGTCATTTTAGCGGTATGCCGACATCGTCTTTGTCAAGCCAACTACCGTCCTTTTGACTGGGCCTGGTGGCTTTTCAAGCGTGTGTGTGCGTGCGTGCGTGCGTGCGTGCGTGTGCGTGCGTGCGTGTGCGTGCGTGTGCGGGCGTGTGCGTCTGTGTGCGTGTGTGTGTGTTTCAAGCACCCACGCCTGTCGTCGAAAAGTATATGAAATTGCTCCAATATGCTGCCTCTCTCTTGCCTCGCGTTCATAGGTGATGTGTTGTAATATGTTGACTCTGAGACCAAGAGTAGCAATAGTGTAAGTGTACAAAAGTATGGCGGATTGGCTTGGACAATCGGAAGTGTAGCGGAAACCGAACTATTTAACGGGCCATAGTGTGGAGTGCGGGAGTGAATACCAGTGAGGACACACATTTAGGAATAATCTCAGCAGAAATTTAAGGGTCGCTCACTTAAAGGGATGGACCACTGTCACTACCTCAAAGACCCATTCCGAAATGTCATAGCTAGTTTGTGCTCTTTCACAGACACAAATGTATAAGAAATGGATCAATTATACGCGCGTCATTTTCTTGTGTTGACAGCCCTGCGGTAGAAAAACTAAATATGTTACACATAAGAGTTTACTTGGCGCAATACACTACGGCGCGATTACTCAGTACCCATTTTGAAAGTTCACCTCTTCAAATATTCCGAAGAGCAGACGCAGTATATTGTTCAAGCCTGTGCCACGAAAGCAGAACACCGATTTAGTTTTTGCGCATTTTGATTTTCATAACTTAGTCGTCCTTTCCCTTCCAGTTCTTGAAGCATGGCTTTGGATAGTACCAGGCAAGGCGCCCTTGTCCTCCATTCTCTCCTTTGTCCACAGTGCGGCTGCTAAATTCGCTCTAGGCAGAGTTTTTTTTTTTTCCAACACCTAAGAAAACGAATTGATCGTGGGTGTCCGCTTTAACACTCGTGTGTCACCTAAATAGCTTGCTTGCGTTGATTAACATATGCGCGGGTGATTTCCAAGACCCACAAAGAAATGGTCGAGAGAGAAGGAGAGAGAAAAAAATGGTTTATTATCAGATGTATATTACGCACGAACGATTAATCTGAGAAAAGCTGGGACTCCGGCTCGGACAGCTTTGTCGCTGGTATGTTACTCTGTCTAGGGATGGGAAGAAAAGGAGGGAAAAGGGAAGGGCATAAATAATGAAGATAACGATGTTAGTGTGCGGTTGGCTATGTAGATGTGCTGTCTACATACATATACTGCGCACAACTCGTCACAACGCACAGGCGCCTGTGAAACGCTACTAGAGCTTCTATGAGAGATTGCCCTGTGTTCAAAACCGCATTCAGCGCAATGAGCTTCAAGAGCCGTCCCACGCCCGTCGAAATCTTCCATTCTGGACGAGAGTCGCCGTGTTTATGATGTTCTGCAACAAAAATGCGCAACTACAGCAGACTAGAGACAGTTGGTGGATTTCTTTGCAACAGTATACCTTGCGATATAATAACCGTACATACTTCCTATGTTTTCTGGTGGAAGCCCTCTACTGTCACTATATCCTTTTATGAAGCGCTAAACGAGACGAAGGTGGAAACGAAGGGATCAGCAATGGGCGAACAAGGAGAGATTCGGCTTGGGGCCAGAGCATCGACGTCAGCACTTGTCTGCGCTGTTTTACATGTCAAGAGTGCGTAACAGTGGCCATCATATGGGCGCCATGTGCCTTGGCATGCTAATGACAGTGCCGTGTATATGACATGTCGCGTAAATAGTGTGCTGCCTCTTGATCTGCATTTTTTTATTTGCGCTGCTTATTTCTTTATATATTTTGTGCTGCTTGTCATTAATGCTGTAGCGTGCAAGCGGAATACGCACCATGTTCTCCCCTTGTTGACCATGCCTTTATGGCGCTGCAGGAATGATTAATAAATAATTTTGCGAATAAAACATACAGTCCGGTACCTCTACAATGAACTTCTTTATAACGAAATAGCCTGTATAACGAAGGAATGGTTGTGTCCCGCTTTTATTGTGAGCTGTGTGGTGCGAGACCTATACAACGAAGTGACCCGTATAACGAACGATTTCGGACGCCCTAAGCACGCTGTTGTAACGGCATTCGACTGTCACTCATTCGAATCATCAATAAGATTTCTATGACGGCAGATGTGGTACAGTGCCTTAGACAGTGAACGACAGTTCGCGCGCTGTGACTCATACTCGATTATGCCAAGCGTGCATTTCGAAAGTAAATAAATTATAGCAGGAACGGTCCACTCAAGTTTTCTCCAGTCGTTACTTCTTTCTGTAGGCGACTCTGAAATAGTAGACAATATTAGAGTTTTGGCGCGATAACAATTAACTACTCCAAATCGTTTCTATTCTTTTTCTTCAACCTTCCCTCCTCGATTGGTCAAATTTTTTTTCCCGGTTACCCCCCCCTTCGCCCGTCGGTCACGCGACGTTCCGGAAACCGCGAGAACTCCCCATCTGATATGATGTGCACACAATGATTATACGCTACCATACCAAAAAAATGTTTATTTCCGATTCAATATTCCTTTCGCCATGAGCCCTCCGCTCTTGGTCAAACGCTTTCGGGCTGCGCCCACTTCATCCTTCTGTCGCGCGGTTTCAAAAAGCCACGAGAACTCCCCACGTCAAAGTGTCGTGTACGGATTAAGAATGCATTACTATACCAAACAAAACTTCGCTTCTTTCAGAATAACTGGAGACTGCCCCGTTCCAAAAGGAACAGACGATGCCTGCCCACCGATTGCTTTGGCACTGGATACTTGAAGCTTCCGGGGAGAACGGATTTATTTGCGCGTAATGAAATTTTTAGTAGGTAGCATAACATTGTCAAGTCTTTCGGTATGTATACGACATTGCACAGCCAACAATTCTTTGCTGAGGATCCGTTTGAGCGGCATTTTTAACCTTCCAGTTGCACGTCGCCGGCATGTTCGACCAGCCACCGCGAGCAAAGCAAGGGGAAGTGGGTCAATGCCAGACGCCGCACCACTTTCCGCCTCCAGTTATCTGCTTTCACTGCACTAGCTCATCCCCACTGAAACCCTCTCCACATCTGCATGTTGCTCGCCTCTTGTCAGCCAATTAGATAAGAAAACGCCGTCAAGGCAGGCAATGCTATTCGCTTTGAAAGCCAACAAAAAGTGAGCTCCTTAAACAAGGAAGGCGTTTGATTGGGCAGTTCAAATTGTGAGCTGTGGGTCACCGCTCGATACTTGCGTCTACAGTTACGTAACTCTGACGTCAGCATACTGCAATAGAAACAGAATGGAATGGTGTTACGTTACGGGGCCCCTGGTCTCCACGTTTGCTATTGCCGCGTCTTTATAGATCCGCTTCTGGAGGTTGGGAAGTTTTTATTGTTGTTCTAATAAATGTTTCAACAAGAACACATTAAATACATTTTTATCACCCACTATACAGGGTGTCCCACATAACTTGAGCCAAGAATGAAAGGCACGTCGGAAGCGAATTGAACCGAACGCATGCTATTCGCAATAGCCTTTAGTAACTCAGACACTTTTTTTTGTTTTCCCCATAACTCACTAACTAATTAGGTTTATTTACCGTACTCTTTAGTTATTTGCAGAGGACCCCAAGTATGATACGCAGATTTGTAGAGCACCTTTAGAAACCACCGATCGAGTTGTTTCCTTTACGATACGTCTCACGTAGTCCATTTTTCCGGGTTGCAAGAAAAACCCGCGAAATATGCAAACAGCCACGTGACGGAGCGCTTGCGCAGGGGTATCGTGTTGCTCTCAAGCATGCGTTTGGTGAACAAGGTCGGTTCCCGTCGGATTACGGTGAAAATCATGCTCCTGGCCGAGCGCTCACGATGAGATAAAGAACGCCCTGCCGCTTCCTCGTCGCCATTCCCGATGCAGCCGACCTTGTTCACCGAACGCACGCTTGAGTGCAGCACGATACCACTGTGCAAGCGCTCCGTCATGTGACTTTTTTCATATCTCGCCGGTGTTTGGGATCCGACTGCTGGTACGATCTGTTGGGAACTCGGCGCTGACGCCCGTGGTTGTACCTGGGTCGCAAGCCCCAAGGGTAGCGTTGGCCTGGCGGCCTGGGGTACAACTGGAAGCATCCGAAGGTCCCGGCAAAGCATGAGTCGACTGGTAACAACGAAACAACTTGTTTATTTTAACATCGCAAAGAGTTGGCGGTCAGGTTTGACCGTAGTAGAGAGACGGGAGAGCACTTCACTCAACAGAAGAAATCGGAGCCCTCCTTTTGGCGTCCGGGGGCAGCTGTTTTTATACTCTCGCAGTTGAGGGCAAGAAGGAACCCCTCAAAAGACGAGCACGTGAATGTACAATGGGCTAATGGTGACGCACACTGTCGTAGCGATGCCGTAGCACCATGTCGAGCACGATCTCGTAGCACCCTGTCGTGGCGCTGCCGGTCGGACACAATGACTGTAATGAGAGGATGGTCCCTGCTTTGGCATCGCCTGTTTCGGGCATAATGACTGGAACGAGATCCCTGCTTTGGCATCGCCTGTTTCGGGCACAATGACTGGAATGAGATCCCTGCTTTGGCATCGCCTGTTTCGGGCACAATGACTGGAATGCGAGGATGATCCCTAGGCGGTCGCATCGCCGCAGTCGCGCCTGGAAACACCTGGCGATGAGTGTTGTGGCGACGACGATCGGGCCAAAATGTCTGCCGCCCCGCCGCAGTCGCGCCGGCAAAACCACGTGTCGCAGGCGAAACGCAACAGACCGCCCCGCCGGGGGAAGGAGATCCCGATGGACAGGGGACTGCATCCGCTGTCCGGAGGGATGTCGCTCGATGATGCTCATAACCGAAGTCGGGCGTCCCTCGACGTTTCTTGAGCGCAGCGCACAGAGAAGGCCTCGTTCTCTAGTTCAGGTTCGCACGGGACACTGCAAAGTGACTTCGGGAGAGTTCACATTTTTGTTCTCGTTCCCGGCAAGCGTTAGAACTACGTTGAAACTCAACCGCTCAGTCAGCAAGCACGGCACAACCCTCACTAAGCCCTGCCAGGCTCTTTCCCCTTGTTATACCACTGCCTAGTTCCTTACAGTAGTCTAGCATCACTCAGAACGCGTCCACAAATTGAAAAATTGCACTAGAAAGCATATCATCACTTTGAAACACTAAACAAAAGCAATATGTTAAAAAAAAAATCCTGCCTCAGGAAGAAAAACATCAGTAACAAACAATTTTGAGGCTGATTCCTACGTTAGGGGCTTCGACTTAAGCCATCGGCGTTACCGTTGAGACTCCCCTTTTTGTAACGCACCTCAAAGGAATATTGTTGTAAAGCGAGGCTCCAGCGCAGGAGGCGGCCATTTTTGGGAGAGATGGTCTGCAGCCATTGGAGAGGGCAGTGATCCGTCTCAATGATAAACCTCGAGCCGGCTAGATAGCATGACAATTTCTGAACGGCCCACACGAGACATGCACACTCTTTCTCGGTGGCGCTATACGCCTGCTCACGACTGGTCAGCTTACGACTAGCATACAGGACGGGGTGTTCTACTTCTCCATTTTCCCGTTGGCACAGTACAACGCCCATGCCTCGCTCACTAGCATCGCACTGAACAATGAACCCTTTTGTATAGTCTGGCGATCGTAGCACAGGCTGGCTTGTTAGGGCACTCTTTAGGGCGCTAAAAGCTCTTTCCTTGGTCTCGTCCCAGACGACTGTTTGAGGCTCTGTCTTTCTTAGAGCATCCGTCAGGGGAGCCGCGATATCAGAGTACCTAGGGATGTACCTCTGATAGTAGCCGGCGACACCCAAGAACGACCGAATATCGGTCTTGGTGCGCGGTTGCGGAAAGTCTCGCACAGCGGCCACTTTTATTTCAGAGGGGCGGCGACGACCCTGACCAATCACGTGACCGAGGTAGACAACCTCGGCCTGTGCTATCTGGCACTTAGGAGCCTTGACTGTCAAGCCCGCTTCGCGCAGGCGGGTTAGCACTGCCCGCAAGTGTGCCATATGCTCAGACCAGGATGCGGAGAATATCGCTACGTCGTCTAGATACGGTAAAGCGAATTCTTGCTGTCCCCGCAACACTTTATCCATGAGACTTGAAAAACAGTATGGCGCGTTCTTCAAACCAAAACTCAACACTTTAGGACGGAATGTTCCCATTGGTGAAATGAACGCCGCATACCTACTAGCCTCTTCTGTAAGTGGAACCTGCCAATAACCCCTGACAAGATCTAGGGTGGAAATAAACTGAGCGCTACTAACTTTCTCAAGGCGCTCCTCGATGTTAGGGATCGGATAAATTTGATCCTTAGTGATGGAATTAAGCCTGCGGTAGTCGACGCAAGGACGAGGTTCCTTGCCCGGTACCTCAACTAAAATCAAAGGGGAGGTATAATCACTCTCACCTGCCTCAATAACACCGAGCTGTAGCATTTTCTTTACCTCAGCCTCCATAATATCGCTCTGGCGGGGTGACACCCGATACGCCTTGGATCGTACTGGCTCTGGGGAGGTAAGTTCTATATCATGAGTAAGTACAGAAGTCCTACCAGGCCTCTCAGAGAACAGACCTTCAAACTCTTGTAATAGCTGGTGTAGTTCGGTTTTCTGCTCAGGCGACAGCGGTGCTTTACTGATAAGGTCACTAATGACTTGACCGGTGTCTTCCCTGTTCGTCACTGAGCCTAGTCCCGGAAGCTCGACCGGAAGCTCTTCAGGAACGTTTACCATCAGGCACACCACTGCTTCCCTTTGTCTATAAGGTTTGAGCAGATTACAGTGGTAAACTTGCTGTGCTTTCCGCTTTCCTGGCAGACTTACCACGTAGTTAACGTCCGACAGTTTCTGAACAATTCGCGCTGGGCCCTCCCACTGCACGTCTAGTTTGTTGTTTAGCGATGTGCGCAATATCATGACCTCATCGCCAACCTCAAAACGACGGGCCCTGGCTGTCCGATCATAATAAACCTTGGCCCTCTGCTGGGCCTTTGCCATTGCTTCACCTGACAACTCCTGTGCCCTTCTTAAGCGTTCGAGGAGCTTAAGCACGTACTCCACCACGACTGGGTCGTCGCCCCTACCTTCCCACGATTCTCGAAGCATGCGAAGCGGAGATCGAAGCGAGCGACCGTACACCAGTTCAGCTGGCGAAAACCCCGTAGCCGCATGCGGCGCGGTCCTTAAAGCAAACATCACCCCAGGCAGACACAGCTCCCAGTCAGTTCGATGTTCAAAACACAACGCTCTCAACACGCGCTTCATGACGGAGTGGAGCTTCTCAACGGAATTCGACTGTGGGTGGTACACTGAGCTGTGTAGCAGCTTTACCCCACACCTTTCGAGAAAAGTTGTCGTCAAAGCGCTAGTAAACACTGTGCCCTGATCTGATTGGATTTCCGCAGGAAAACCAACTCGCGCAAATATGGACAGTAGTGCATTGACTATCTCAACTGAGCTGAGTTCTTTAAGCGGCACTGCTTCAGGGAACTTTGTCGCTGGGCAGATCACAGTCAAAATGTGTCTGTACCCCGTGGCTGTTACCGGCAGAGGTCCCACTGTATCAATAACGAGCCGTCTAAAAGGCTCCGTAATGATAGGTACCAATTTCAACGGCGCCCTCGATTTGTCCCCTGGTTTGCCCACCCGCTGACAAGTGTCACATGTCCTCACGAAATGGTCTGCGTCCCGAAAACACCCTGGCCAATAGTACTCTTGCAAGAGACGGTCCTTAGTTTTCTTAACTCCTAGGTGTCCGGACCACGAACCCCCGTGTGACAAGCGCAACAGATCCTGACGATAGCATTGAGGCACGACCAGCTGATCGAACTCCACTCCTCGGCGGTCTAGATACTTCCGGTACAGGACTCCACCCCTTTCCACAAAACGCGCAGTTTTCCTGGCGATACCTTCTTTGACATTGCAGCGCACGTTTTCCAGGCTGCCATCCTTTTTTTGCTCGGCTATCAAAGCCGTCCGGCTGACTTTTAGCAACCTATCAAGTCCGTCTGACGTAGGCGCGATGAGCAAATCAGTAGATAGCTCTTCTAACTTTCCCGTGTCGGGCATTTCCTCTCCAGTATCTGGCGCCTTTAACGTTACAGACTCAAGTTTATTCAGTTCGGGCGTGCTCGGAATATCAGCTTGCTGCGCCTCTGACCCTTTTTCGTTGTTTGATAACGTCGGCCCCGCAACTACCGCCTTTGCAGCGAGCTCCCGAACCTTCGATCTGGTTAAGGCCTGAACACTAGCTTCACCAAACAAAAGCCCCTTCTCGCGCAGGAGGTGATCGGACCTGTTTGAAAATAGGTACGGGTACTGGGGTGGCAGCATAGATGACACTGCCGCCTCTGTCTCAAGCGCTCCGAAAGGTCCTTCAATAAGCACCTTTGCTAGTGGCAGACACACGCTATGAGCTTCCACGGCTTGCTTGATCCACGCGCACTCGCCCGTGAACATTTGGGGTTCTACATAAGACGGGTGAACTACATCCATCGTAGCTGCGGAATCGCGAAGCACTCGGCACTCTTTCCCGTTTACGAGGAGGTCTCGCATGTAAGGCTCGAGAAGCTTCATGTTCTCGTCAGTGCTGCCTATTGAAAAAAACACAACTTTTGGTGTTGTTTCCGGACACTGCGCCGAAAAGTGACCCGGCTTCTGGCACGTATAACACAAGCGCGCTCGCCTCATCTCGAACCGCTTTCTGCGTTTGGCTGCCGCCGTCTCCTTAGGTTCGGTCGCACTGCTTCCACTCGCATCCGCATTACGCGTGTTCCCCTTTGCTCTCATGGGTGTGAACTTCGGCCTCTCAAACTTCGAGCCAAATTCACCCTTTTGACCGTCCTTAGCTCCGCGAGCTCGACGCGTCACAAACTCCTCGGCTAGCTCAGCGGCTCTAGCCACCGTACTCACGTCTGGCCTATCCAAGACCCAGTATCGCACGTTCTCCGGTAACCGACTATAAAACTGTTCTAGCCCGAAACACTGCAGAACTTTATCGTGGTCACCAAACGCTTTCTCTTCTTTGAGCCACTCCTGCATGTTCGACATAAGCCTATACGCAAACTCTGTATATGACTCACTTCTGCCTTTCTCATTTTCCCGAAACTTCCGACGGAACGCCTCCGCAGACAGCCGGTACTTTTTTAGCAGACTCGATTTTACTTTGTCGAAATCCTCTGCTTCCTCTCTATCCAAGCGAGCGACTACGTCGGCCGCCTCGCCGGGTAACAAAGTGAGCAAGCGCTGTGGCCACGTTTCCCGAGAGAACCCCTGCTTCTCGCACGTTCGCTCAAAGTTAACCAGGAACAAACCAATGTCCTCTCCAAGCTTAAACGGCCGCATCAGGTCCGTCATTTTGAACAATACGCGTTCTCCTGCACCGTGTGCCTGACTTCCATTACGAGCGCGTTCCATCTCTACCTCAAGACGCTTCATTTCCAAAGCGTGTTGACGGTCACGCTCTTGTTGCTCTCGCTCTTTCTGTTCTTTACGTTCACGCTCTTCTTTTTCTTTTTGCTCTTTAAGTTCGCGCTCCTGTCTTTTTGCAGTCTCTCTCTCTTCAATGGTCTCAAGGCATTCCGACAGCTCGTCATCCTCAGCCTCTAACTCAAGAATAGCCTTTATCAGTTCCGGTTTTCTTAGTTTGTCTGAGACATCCAGACCCAACTCTCTTGCAAGCTCCAACAATTTCGGTTTGCGCAACGACTTCAAATCCATGGCTGCTCTGAATGCTGCTTTCTCTACTGCTTACTATTGTCTTGCCGCAAACTAACCCGGCAGCAACGACAACCACAATTACCAGCTCTGTTTCTGACACTAACAAAAGCCTGGCAAAGCTCAGAAGAAGAAAGTCCCGCACTCACCAAACCTCGCAGGCAGGAATTCCGCGCAGTCGTTCCGCTGCAGGCAACCAGTCGTCACACAGGGCTCGTTGCACTGCTCCCGGATCGTCGTTGAGCTGCTCAGCATACAGTCAACTGCATCTCTTCGCTGCTGGCCTCCGTTGTCGCGATCTCACCGCTGGCAGACAGTTGTTTGAAGTCGGAGGCGATCTCACCGCTGCCAACCAGATGTTTGGGATCCGACTGCTGGTACGATCTGTTGGGAACTCGGCGCTGACGCCCGTGGTTGTACCTGGGTCGCAAGCCCCAAGGGTAGCGTTGGCCTGGCGGCCTGGGGTACAACTGGAAGCATCCGAAGGTCCCGGCAAAGCATGAGTCGACTGGTAACAACGAAACAACTTGTTTATTTTAACATCGCAAAGAGTTGGCGGTCAGGTTTGACCGTAGTAGAGAGACGGGAGAGCACTTCACTCAACAGAAGAAATCGGAGCCCTCCTTTTGGCGTCCGGGGGCAGCTGTTTTTATACTCTCGCAGTTGAGGGCAAGAAGGAACCCCTCAAAAGACGAGCACGTGAATGTACAATGGGCTAATGGTGACGCACACTGTCGTAGCGATGCCGTAGCACCATGTCGAGCACGATCTCGTAGCACCCTGTCGTGGCGCTGCCGGTCGGACACAATGACTGTAATGAGAGGATGGTCCCTGCTTTGGCATCGCCTGTTTCGGGCATAATGACTGGAACGAGATCCCTGCTTTGGCATCGCCTGTTTCGGGCACAATGACTGGAATGAGATCCCTGCTTTGGCATCGCCTGTTTCGGGCACAATGACTGGAATGCGAGGATGATCCCTAGGCGGTCGCATCGCCGCAGTCGCGCCTGGAAACACCTGGCGATGAGTGTTGTGGCGACGACGATCGGGCCAAAATGTCTGCCGCCCCGCCGCAGTCGCGCCGGCAAAACCACGTGTCGCAGGCGAAACGCAACACCGGCTTACTTTGCAACCCAGAAAAAAGGACTACGTGACACGTATCGTAAAGGAAAAAACTCGATCAGTGGTTTCTGAAGGTGCTCTACAGATCTGCGAATCATACTTGGGCTCCTCAGCCAATAATTAGGAAGTTGGGTAATTAACCTAATTAATTAGCGAGTTATGGGGAAAACAAAATAATTGAGTTACTATAGGCTATGGCGAATAGTATGCGCTCGGCTTAATTCGCTTCCGACGCGCCTTTTATGTTTACATTCTTGGCTCAAGTTATCTGGGACACCCTGTGTGCTTTTCGCTATTATAGGATAGTGTAGATCTCTTGAAATTATAACACCAATCGCACTGATAGCTGTCATCCTACATTTCGCTTTTTCAGAGGCAGTTCTTTTACATCCAGGTTACACAACGTGCTCTCCGTTTGAGTATCCATACCAGGACAGAGCCAAATGAACGTTTGGCGGGCCGTATATCATTACCTCTGTAATACAAAATCATTACCCTGTTAGTGTATCCTGATTTTTTCAATTCCCCTCTTCACCTACTCTGGAGATGACAGATGTAGTATTGTGCATCCACGTGGCACAATACAGTACTACAAAACAAAGTAGTGTATAATATTGTCCTGCTGTATATGAGGTAAGCAGGGGCTCTAAGAGACAACCAGATTAGGGTGCATTGTAATTTCACTATTTATTTCTACTTCGTTAAATAAAAAATAAAAAAGGAAGTGTTCATAATAACAGAGACTTTAAGCGTATCCGCTATTCCGGCAAGCGGGAGCGGTTTGGGCGGAGTGCCGGATGGTCCGGGGCGTAAACGTAACCGGCCGGAGCATTGCAGCCGCCTGGTGCTCAACCAGACAAACACAGAGCTAAAATTGCAACCTACTTTATCCTGCTTCGCTGCTGGTGCAAATTTTCGGCAGCAGCGTAATTGGGTTCACAGTGACGCCACTGCCGAAAATCTATGCCCTAGCTAAGAAGAATATAGTAGTAGTCTCTGTGTTTAGGTGGTTGAGCTTTGCACCACCAGCTGGCGCCACCAATCTGGCCGCTCACGTCTACGCCCCCGCTCATCCGGCAAACCGCACGCGCTTGCCGGAATACCGGACGCACTAAAATTCTATAATATCAATAATAACTGTGTTTAAAATTTCAGTTACCGTTAATCTCAATCCTTTTGTTTACCTTACGTGTTGCTGTAACATTAATTTGTTTTCTTATTTCTTCTCGTTCATGCAAAGCTGACTACTCTATCACAAATTATTTCATTTAATTTATTATTCGTTTCTGTCCTATTTTGGTTTATATTTTTATTACCACACCATTTTCAGTCTATCCCCCACAGGAGGTTTGTGCCATTGTTGCAGCAATCATCATAATCATCATCATCATCACAATTATTATCATAATCGTAATCATCATCATCGCCAACCACTATAGATAAACTAAATGTGCCTGCATGAAAAAAAGCCGCCGCTGCCACCCGCTCTCATCGTTGTCGTCCTGAATGTGTGTGGTTCACAGCCACAGTGGGGTACTGCCATGATTCGGTCTGACTTTGCACTAACGCGCGGAAGGTGAAGACAAAGAAGAACAAGGATCATGGCCGACGACGGCGATTTCTCAGATTCTCCGGAAGAAATTTATCCGCCCGAAGGAATCGCACCACCGGATCATCGCAAAGCTCCTCATGGCGACGAGCAGAGGGACCCGAAGGAGTTGCACGCGGTGCAGCCACCTCCAAAGGTACGCGGGTCGCTGGTCCATGAGCCCTCGCACGGCGTCGCCCAGAAACCCGCAATAAAGCATGTGCTTCCTGCCCAGCAGCAATCTGGCGCACCACATGTGGCGCTAGTCAAGCCACCGACTAAGTACGCGGCGTCTCACCACTACGACGAGGTCCACCATGCTCTACCTGATGTGATACAGGCACGACTCCAAGCGCTGGCCCCAACGGGAAAGCATGCTGAGCACGGAAGCACTCATAAAACAAAGGAGCCGCCAGCAAGTGCTGCAAAACAGGTCTCCTCGATAGCGCACAAGCCTGTACACGGACTGCCAAGCGGCTGGAGCGCTCCCGTCCAGCAAGCGTCGGCTGTTCCTGGAGGAGCTTTAGAGGCTGATCGGAAGCCAGATCAAGGGGCCCATAGAACGTGGCTGCCAGCATCGTCGTCGTTGGGACGCCGCAGCTCCGTTTACAACTCTCACGCTGAGTCCGTCGAGGTTCATCAGGCGCCTCAGTCGCACCTGGAGCATCGTCGGAGTTCATTCGGAAGTATGGACGCGTGGGCCAATACTGATTTGCCAGCGCTCCAGGTGACGGCCGGCCTCGAACCAGCCGCCCAAGCCACCAACGTCCGCAGCAGGAAGCTCGACCACTACCTGGGTAAAGCTCCGAGGCCGGTTGTTAGCTCCACCTCGAATGTGCTGACTACGTGCGCCTCGACGGCACAGGCGTTCAGCCTCGTTTTTATGGTGCTCGTGGTTGCCGCCCTCTGCGTCGCCGTATTTTACATGCTCGATTACAATCCTTATTCAACCTCCAACAGCTCTATCATTGAACCTCCAACAGAGAACCCGGATGGCTTACACCCCCCTACTATGCTCTTTACGGACGCGATCGAGGCTTCCGCTACACCGGAATCTGCCCTTGAGAATGAAGAGCTCGCCAATCCACAAACTACGATGCATTACTCAACAGAAGTCACCTCAGGAGATGGAGACATGCACACAAGGTTGTTCGTCGCTGCTGCCCCTCATGCCGGCGCACCGAAGATTATGTCATTCAGCATGTCAACCTCGGAAGCAGTCACAACGGCGCCACAAGGTTCGACAACACGGGAAGCACTTACACGGAACAAGGCGTCCCAACAACGAATGCAAGCACTGAAACCAGGAGTGGTAGTCGAGGACTTTCACCCGGTAGGAACCGTGGAATGATTTGACTGTTCGAATGTCATGCTCATTCATTCACTGAATGGGGAATAATGACAAGGTGCCTCTTCTTTCCGTGGTCAACATGTGCGTATTGACGTGACCTTCGGCCAGTAAAAACAGTTTTCAAGGACATTATGTATGTTTTCACCACGGTGACAGCACATTCCCAGAAACTGAACTACTATGCATAATTTGCCGTGTTGCAATAGCATTAGTGTGCTCCTCGAGCAACGTTTGGGGCACAACGCTCACATGCGATGCAGTCGAAGTGTTTTCCGATTTTATAAGTAAATAACGGTATTTTATGTGCTGGAAAACTGGATGCAGCTTGCTATATGCGCATGAGCATTTTGTTCATTAAAGCTTACGCGCCAAGTATAGTTGCTGTCAATACATGCTCACTGCTGTTCCTTTCGGAAACACATTCACCAGTACTTCTTCGCGCTTCAGAGAGTTCTACCACGTGGTTTATTGTTTCTCTTTGAATTTCTGTCAGCGCATCCTGATTAAATGTGGCAAGTCATTCTTTTCACGAGCTTGCCAAGAATCTTTTGGCGCTTTCTTGTCGATGAGATGTAACGAATGAAGTGAGCCGACAAACTATTGTCACCTGGATTATGTTGCTTGAAAATTCAACGCCATGCGACCTTGCTCTCAGTTAAATATATGTTGCAAGAAAGGTGACCTAAATATCCGATGCAGGAATTACTGTTTACCATTCTGCAAATTTCAAATCATCTTTCTTTCCCATTCGCTGCACGATGGGTGAACATGCCTTTGTAGGGAAATCTTAATGTTTTCGGAATGAGGGGTACGTACCTCATAATCATATTGTGGTTCCGGCACCTAAAACCGGTCCAGATGGCATTTCCAATAGGCTGTTGAAAAATTTGGACGATGATTCTATAAAATATTCAACAGAGTATTTATTAATAATAATATTTGGGGTTTTACGTGCCAAAACCACTTTCTGATTATGAGGCACGCCGTAGTGGAGGACTCCGGAAATTTGGACCACCTGGGGTTCTTTAACGTGCACCTAAATCTAAGCACACGGGTGTTTTCGCATTTCGCCCCCATCGAAATGCGGCCGCCGTGGCCGGGATTCGATCCCGCGACCTCGTGCTCAGCAGCCCAACACCATAGCCACTGAGCAACCACGGCGGGTTACAGAGTGTTTCAATGAACTCTGGAAAAACGGTGATTACCCGGAGGAATGGAGAATTTCTAACACAATTCTTATTCCCAAACCAGGCAAGCAACTCAATCTAGATAACCTAAGACCCATATCGTTAACATTATGTCTGAGCAAAATCATGGAGCATGTCATACTCAATAGACTGACAAGGTATGTAGAAAACAGAAATGTTCTTCCGCATAACCTGATCGGCTTCCGTCCTGGACTTTCGACTCAAGATGCAATGCTTTTAATCAAACATCACCTTATTCTTGCTAGCCCGCTACATACGAGAGCTCTCCTAGGCCTGGATGTAGAAAAGGCCTTTGATCGCATCAAGAACAGGGCCATATTGGATATCCTCTCGGAGATGGGATTGTGCATGCGATTGTACAATATAGTCAAAGCCTTTCTCGGTGGCCGTTCTGCTTGTCTCAGGTTAAGCAAACTTCAATCGACAACCTGGAACTTGGCAATCGTGGGACACCACAAGGGTCTGTCCTATCTCCCATGTTATTTAATTTGGCAATGTCAAAAGTGGCTCGAGGTCTCGCGCAGATTGAGGGTATCCACTTTGTAATATATGCAGATGATGTAACAATCTGGAGTGCCGAAGGTAATATGGGACAAACAGAGACCGAACTACAGGAAAGCATTTATGTGGTGGAAACAATACTTGAGGGTATGGGACTGAACTGCTCTGCTAAAAAAATCAGAACTATTGATACTACGGAGCAGTAAGCGTGGGCGCAAGCCGAACGGATATATCCCGGAGGAAGAACCCCGCATTGACATATGCGCCAAGAATGGACAACGAATCAGGCAGGTTGAGACTATTAGAGTGCCAGGACTTCTCCTGCAAGCGAATGGATCTAATTGCAGGATGATACAACATATCTCTAACAAGTCAGAAGAAGTCATTAGGCTTCTGCATAGAGTTACCAACAAGCACAAGGCGCTAGGAGAAGACAGTGCCGCAAGATTGGTACATGCATTCGCCCTTTTCCACTTCTCGTACGCGGCAGGCATGCAACAATGGACACAGGCTGATAAGAACAAGCTAAACGCTTTAATCAGACGACTTATAAAGACTCCACTAGGACTGCCCATCAGCACGGCCAATGATAGCTTATTGCGCCTAGGGCTGCATAGCACACTAGAAGAGAGATGAGGCTCAACAGGTGGCCCACCAAGAGAGACTAATGGGGACATAACCTGGGAGGGCGCTACTTGAAGAGATTGGCGTAGAAGCTAACAACCACACCAACGAAGGAGAATTATTAACACAATTGCAAGTGGGACTACGAGAAACAATAAAGGCGACCCCGTTCCCTAGGAAGATGCACCCGACACATAACCTCGAGAGACGGAAGGCAAGGGCGAAGGCACTCCTTCAAGACATAGATCAACATAAGCAGCAGGCGGTGTTCGTTGACGCTGCCTTGGTTAAAAATAAGGATGCCTATACCTCCGTTGTTGTTGACAATCAAGGTAACATACGGAATGCCATCACCATCTCTACCAAGGACCCAACAGTAGCAGAACAAGTAGCAATCGCCTTAGCCATCCGGGCTAATCGGTGGACACATATTTACAGAGACTTTAGAACAGCCACACGCAACTTTGCTAACGGATATGTGACACGGATAGCAACAAGATTACTAGAGAAAGTTAACATTGAGAAGATTGAAATCCGCTGGTTTCCTGCACATCTGGGAGTGGTGGACGGAGCTCGGAGAAACCTCAATGAGGTGGCAAATGAAGCAGTACGAGGACTTTCTAGCCGTGCTCTTCAAGACCGAGCAACATACACTTCACCCGGGGAACACAGGGATCAGTTATTAACATATAACGAAATCACGAAGCACTATTATTAAAGCAGAAGGGAATACCCATTGCCACACGGTAAGCTTTGCTGTGCCCAAGCGGTCACATTACGTATGATACAGACAAGAACATACCCAAGTCCAGATTTATTAACAAGATGTATCCGGAGAGGGAAACTCAAACCAACTGCAATAAGTGCAACGGCATCATTACTCTTCACCACATGCTTTGGCTGTGCCCCGCGCTCTTCACAGACTGTGACAAGGTACAAGAATGGTGGCGGCAAATGCTACACAGTGAATCACTCTCTGACCAATTACGGGCAGTCCAGAAGGCCCGCGATGTGGCTGAAGGGCTCAGCCTTAGAGTACCAACGTGGGAGCGGCCCGCGTCAACCTAGGGTTGACCCTTCAGGACCCAATAAAGTTCTTCATATCATACCAAATATCTAAAACCCCTAATTTAAAAAAAAATGAGGGACGCAATTTACACAGCTTTTTATTTGTGAGAACTGTCTGCGTCATTGGCCCACCACCCTAACTATAGTGATATGTTGACAGAGGTTGTTGGCTGCTGGCTATTCTCACTAGCCGCTGCAGCGCGCGAGCAGCTTTGCGAGCTCATACTTGGAGTACAAATGCTGAAAGGTGTTTTTTCGTCTTAGACACTAACCGCACGCCTGCGCTAAGCATAAGAAGGATTGGACAATGGATGTTTTAGCCACTTTAGCATGCGAAGTATGTTGTGAGTGTGTGCAAATATTCATTTAATTTGCACCCTCAAAGTTACAATTTGCGCTATCAATAAAGCCAACACAGTGCTTCTTTTGAGGACAGCCGGGCTCCTATTCAGCACACTGGCAACAATTGTAAAACAATTATTCAAGATCTAGCGACACAGCTGCACATATACATTCAGAGTTAAGCGCTGTCAAACGAGGAAATACTTTGCTGTCAGAGAGTACTTGCGGAGCAGCATTTGCTAAGCACCCAAGGAAATGCGAGAAAAAAAATGTGTAAGAAACGTTCGCGACTCCATGAACGAGGAAGCGAATGAGGCGGGATAAATGTTAGGAAAGCTGAATTTGCCGAGAGCCGCTGAAAACGTTTCGGGGTGCCGGCAAGTTGTCTCTACACGCCCATCCGGGTTTTCGTCACGTGTTACGTAAGACGGTCTCGTTCGAGCCATCCACGTTGGTTTGCGAGCCTTGCACTTTGCACGCAAAGTGGCTCGTTGGGCGGTGAGGACAAGGTCGGCAGTGTTATGGCGTGACGCACACCAACTAACGCGACGCGCAGGCCCAGAAAAGGCTGCACGCGACGTGTTTGCACAACTGCTCTGTGGCACTATAGTAGAGCTCGCTCCTGCTTCGAGTTGCAGTCGCGTCCGCTGGTCAAATACGACAAGAAAACACGCCGAACCATGTATACATTATTCCGCGACCTTCGAAGGCCAGCTTCCCTGAATGGTGCCTGTTTTTATTGAACGGGTACCGTATTTTTCGACGCTCCGTCTGATTTTAAGATTATTCCGGGCCAACACTGCGCTGACGATCAGCGCCGCTGATTAAGGAACTTGCGAATGCAGTCCATCTCGTCCCGATGCAGGCAGGTGCAGTTCTGCGCGTATGTTTAACGCCGGAGGGTCGTGAATAAAAAAAAACTGACAAGAAATGTAGACGTGTGCTTACGAAAAAAGAAAAATGGTCGCTGAGTCCACACTGCTGCTGTTGTGACCGGCGGCCGAAGATAGGCGCTATTCTGCGACTCAAAGCATTTCTTTGTGCGGTCACTGCCGTCTACTCACTGTTCCTTTCTTTTACCTTCTCAGGCATAAAACTACGGCGTTTCTTCGACGCCCGAGAGTTGGCTGGGATTATTTGACTGCACCGAGAGGACTGCTTTGCAACAGTGTTGCATCGACGAAGCAAAGGTGAGAGAAGCCTGTCGCATGGTGACTTTGAGCAAACATTATAAGTATCAAAATTTGCTGCCTAAGCAAAACATACATTTACACTAATACCTTGATCTTTGTTCAAGGTCGGTGATTTCGATGGTATAACAAAAATGCTACGCATAACGCAAAGATAAACTCCAATTTCAGTTCCGAATGTCTTGTGCCTACACTCTGGTTCTTTTCCTGAGCATCATAGTAACATACATCGCTACATGGCAAACAGTCTCTTAAAGTTCATTTCGCCTTGTGGCGCACGTCACATGCTGGCATTACGAAGCTGGCCGCAGGCAGGTCAGTAATAATTACACGAATAACACGTCTAAGTTGTTAAACATAGCCGCAATAATATAAAAGATGACGCAACCTACCTATCTTGCTCGTGAGGTATCCGAACAGGTTGTTTAGATTTCTTTGTCGAATCTAAAATTGACTTATGCAGGCCAGAGTATCTGCGAAAGCGTAAGGAGGCGGCGATGAAGGAATCGGTGCTCCTCGCCGTTCTTCTTCTTCTCGGCGTCGTTGCGGGTGAGTACGGAAGAGCATCAGAATTTAAGCTGGTCTAGTGTCCCTTGTGGGTCGAAAGCAATAATGTGTTTGACGACCACCCTCAGGGCTGTATCACGCAATGTTTTATGCTTGAAATATAGAGTAATATTTTTGTAAACAGCGTTAGCACAGTGTAGAGCTAGCGGCACGCAAATGTACCTACAGCCTAGTCCTTGTGCTTACAATGTAATGACGGTCATACACGTGCTGTGTCGCACACACGTCGAGCCAGCTAGGCGTACACTGTTAGAAATATTTTTTGTGTGAAAAAGAAATAACACCGAAAATCTTTTGTAATTTTTGTTAGATATGTTTTCTCTTCTCTTCTGTTTTCTGTTAGTTTCCTTTTCCGCGATTTTACCAAAATAATTTGTTTATATGTTTTTCTGTAATTTTACAGAAAAAGAATTATGACAGCTTATTTCATGAAGGAAGTAACATTTACTCCCCTCATAACTGCAGCTTCCATTTAGTAGAAAAGAATACTAAATTGTAACGTATCATACATGCACAGATAAGCGCGCTACGTAGAGCATATGAGATGTAACCACAGGCAAGACATCTTGTGCCAGGACACCTGGAGCTATAAACGCCAAGACGCCCAGCACCACACAACACATGCAAGAATGCACTCTACGATTTTATATAGCCCTACCGCGAGCCACGTGACTCGTTCTGATTGCTGCTGCACCTAATTTAGAAACTATTGCCAATCGGCTCACTCATACGAGATCTGTCTGCCTGCACTTACGTGGCTGACGAAGCCGCACACAAATGTTTATTGAGGATAATGCAGAGACGAAGAAAACTTACTTCGCTCACAGATGGATGAGAACTTTTTCCCTGGTTTTCAATACGGTAAGTATGGGGGACAATTCTGTTAAAATCTAGGAAAATTCTGGGTTCGACGAGGAACAGAAGAAAGAAAAGCAAAATAATTTGTTTCTTCCAATGAGAGAAATTTTCTGTAGTAAAAAAATGGGAATCTTGCGTTTCTTTGTTATTTCACGTTTATTTTTTAGAGTGCAGGCTATAACGAGCACGCAAGCTTCGCTGCGCATTCACGCGCCCCTTCGTTGGTGACGTCACCTGCAGTTGGCAATGAAACTGGCAATCGGGAACAAGCCGAACACATGGTTCTGCATATGCTGGCATGTTGGCGTTGCAAAAGAAGAGCGCAAAGGCCGGAAAGAACTCGCCTCCAAGTTGTAAAAATTATAATTTTGTCGGGCTGTTCGGAGCATTACGCCGTGCAAAGCTATAAACATGAAGATATCATGCAAAAGGGGACACGCAATTCAGTACCACGCTTGTTCTTTCTGAAATGTATTTTGTTACCCTGCTCACAAGCGAACGCATATTGCCAAAACATTTTCTCTTCTTATACCGAAGATTCTTGACGCGTATAATGCTGATAGTTTAGAGCAATCACAGAAGATAGCAGCAATCAGATGTTTTTTTTTTTTCGTGTGACATCAATAATACTAGGCGCAGGCTGCAAATGACGACGAAACCTGCGCAGAAAACAGGGTTTGCAACATACTCCATCTCAGCGTGTGCAAGAATGCTCTAGTATGTTTTTTTTTTTACTTTCGTCTAAATGTATGCCCTGCGAAACAACTTGCAAATGTCCACAGTACATTTCAGAGTAAAATCCGCAACTGACACCCATACAAATGCATTATCCTGTTTTGGTTGCTGACAGAGCCTGGTTGCATTTACCTTGACATCATTTTTGTGCACTTTGTTAATCTATTTCTGTAACGAACAGGGCATTGTGCAGTAGTAAATGTAGATAGTTATGTGTTTTTTTTTTTTGTGGAGCCATAAGTCCACTGAATGCAATGGCTAAAATAAACGCATACATCATTTGACAGCGCAATGAATACAATGGCTAAGATAGATGGATATGTCATTCGTGAATGTGTTATAATAGTCGGCGCGTTTGGTCAATGCATGTTTGCAGGTTGTAAATTTAAAACGTCATGCCTTAGAGTGGCTGCGCATAGAAAAAACCACACAAAAGAGTAAATTTAAAAAAAAGCATCCTTGACCTTCTCAGCCCACACAAGGGCAGACTACGCGCTTGTACTTTCATGTGGCACACGGGCCGTATTTATTCGTGTAAGACCTGCCCTCGTGAGAGGCCCGCGCCCTAAAATTGAAGTGGGAGAATTTCAAAAAAAGAAGGGTTTCACTAAGCATCATGAGCATACTAGAGTGCTGGTTAATTCCCGTAAGCCACTACAAGATGGCACTAGTACGCGTCTGAAAATTAGAAAAGTTCGTCGGCGGCCAGAGTTTGGATTATATTGCAGACCAGTATGAGCGCAGTTCAAGGCATCAGAGAATATAACCATAAGCTTGACTCCTGCAAGGCTCAAGAACGGTAATATCCAGAAAAATAGGTGCGGACTTTGCACAAGTAAATACATATAACCTTCGGATATATATATATATATATATATATATATATATATATATATATATATATATATATATATATATATATATATATATAAACGAGAAGAAAGGGGTTTAACCGAGGGGCCCGATTTTTATTAGTCATATCATGAGAAGCCAACAAACACTGACACCAAGGACAACATAGGGGAAATTACTTATGCTTAATAATTGGAATAAAGAAACGATAAATTAATGGAAATTAAAGTGGATGAAAAAACAACTTGCCGCAGGTGGGAACCGAACCCACAACCTTCGTATTTATACACACACACGCACACACACACACACACACACACACACACACACACACACACACACACACATATATATATATATATATATATATATATATATATATATATATATATATATATATAAAGGTAGCTTCGCCCTCTAATACGCGCCACAAACAGGGGTCCGAAGTTAGCTTCTTGTGGGAAAGTAAGAGACGCACAGCCAACGTTGAGACACGCAACCGCTCGGATACAGGAATTCATCGACGATCACACAGCGCCGGCACCAGAAGACGATAGCGAGAACGTACAACTGTGCATTGTGAGTCGTCCATTTGGATTTCATTTCGGACCGATAGCAAAGGCTACATTATGACTTTTCTGCCCCCTACGCTCCCCTTCCTTTCAGATTGCTCTCTACTCAATGATGACAATCAGTATTTATCCCTTAAGTGTTACACTTCTCTGGTAATTCGTGCCGCGTGTAAACTGTTCGTGCAGCCAGCAAGGCCATCGAATGCGTCGACCCGCAGCCCTTCAAGGGTGACTGGGTGACCAACGCCGAGAACAAGAAGCAGTGCGTGATCCTGGTCAAGGAGAAGTGCACAGGCATGCGCGACGTTCCCACGGACAAGTGGCGTCGCGGCAAGCAGGTGCGGACCAACTGCGACAGCATCCCGCGATGGACAGCCATCGGCTCCTTCATGAATGGCGACAAGTTCAATGGGCATGCCGCCATCTTCGAATCCTGTGACACGGACGGCATCTGGGTGAGCAGCATGACAGGGGTCACAACGTAATTGCTTCACAACTATTAGTCTAAACCTAAAAGCTATGCGCTATGAAAGGCACCATATGTGTTTAATGGCCTGATATAATTTAGACAATAGTTGTTTTATCTTCATCGTCCAGCACACTGTTAGTCAACCGGCGCGCTTACAGCCCTCATTGAAATGCTGCTGCCATGACGGGCATCCAAACCGCGGATCTGTTAGTCTAAGCATGCAATAGAATACCATAACAACACTCTACTGTAGTGCTGCGAGCATTAATTTATAGCCCATGTAGACTTGGGACAAGTTGAAATCGTCATCCCGATCTTTCAACCTGCGATAATCTAACGACGCTACAAAACTCGCATTACTAGGACCAGCCAGCAAGGAGACGAGTAAAGAGTAATAGCGCGCCTCTTGAGCTGCATGAAAATAAGTAAATTCCATATAGTAACCGTTAGCAGCATTTTTCTATTTATGCCCGGTAATGATTTACAAAAAAAAAGTTGGAAGAATGCCGGATTCAAGTGTACAACTCATTAGCATCACTTCGTCTGAGAGAATGTGCGACTGCAGCAAAGCTTACTGCATCGAGGTTCCCAGCATGCTTCGCAGAGAAATGCAGCAGCTATATAATATATACACAAAGTAAAGCTGAGATCGTCCGATGCCGCGGTCGCGTCCCTTGCCATAAATATTCTTGGTTCGTTTACAGCACTTTTATCACTGTTGCCTTTGTTGATATTCCCATACGCTCCGCCCTTGATAACATTAAATATGTCATCAGTCGTCAGTTACGCTTACAACATTACGTCGTCATGAACTGCGATGTAGTCGTCAGCCATCGTACCCACTGTGATGAATGATAACAAGCAGCGTACGAGTTGTGCGATTCCTGGATCAGTGTAGCGAGACTACTATACTGACATCGGCGTGCTCGTCAAGTGCTTAGAGGAGAGCGAACCTCACCGACGTCAGCGTCAAAAGCAGTGGAGGCACCGCTATACGGCGGCGTTCACTGCAAAGCAAATCAGCCGTCGAGGACGCCTAAATTACTTCGTTCTACAAGGAAAATTCATTGTAGTAGTCTTCATTGTAGGGGCGTTCACACGCGTATGCAAAATTTGAATTTGGGCCGGAAAAAATATAAATCCTTCATAATGCAGGTCATGCGGCTGTAGAGGCGTTAGTCTGTCATTTCTGGCACGTTTTCTTCTCGTTTATTTTGTGTCTCTTCCATCTCACAGTGTAGGGTCTGGGTACTTCCAGGTGTACGACCAGTGGGACGCAGCTCCGGTGGACCGCCGCAAAGTTCCCTACGGAGACTCTCGGCCTTACTACAACGGCGACAACTACTACATGATCGAGTTGTGATAAACTACCTCTCTCGAATACACATCTTCCGGCAGTGTACGAGAAATAATGTCCTTAACGCATGCACAGAACGAAGAGGTTACGTCATAAGTACCTAAGATGTGCTTTTCTCAGCCAAGCAATGTCTAGATTGCGCAGTTTTACCCCTTTATGAATTGTTGATTTAAGCGGCATACACGTACCCGCGGTGGTTGCTTAGTGGCTATGGTGTTGGGTTGCTAAGAACGAGGTCGCGAGATCGAATCCCGACCGCGGCGGCCGCACTTCGATGGAGGCGAAATGCAAAAACACCCGTGTACTTAGATTAAAGTGAGCGTTAAAGAACGCCAGGTGGTCCAAATCATTCCGGAGCACCCCCTACAGCGTGCCTTATAATAAAGTTGTGGTTTTGGCACGTAAAATCCCGTAATCTAATTTATTAAGAACAGACGCGAAAGAAGCCATGCATCAAGGCACATAGTACATGGTTTGTATATTTATTTATTTATTTCTCGTGCTAGCCCACTGTTCATGAGCGGGTCGTTCATTAGCGTGTATTCTGGATTTTAACATTGAATTCATAAAGCCAATGTATGGGTATTAACCAGATTGTATCTGAGATACGCTATCAAAGAAATTTCCATATCAACCAGAAGTTCTTGAGCATTATCACAAAAGTGGAGTTGTCACACTTTTAGAATATGGAATCAGCATTTGTAGTTCTGCTGCCTCTGTTACTACGTAGTTTTTGGAGTTCATTGCAGCGAGAAACTGTGAATCAAATTCGATCACCCGGCGCTCTTCCGCAGAGCCTATTGAAACAACTGGCTGCCAACACTAGCACACATCTCTACATGAATGACTCGAGCATGAACATTAGTCTCACACAAAATCATTTATTCAGTTAATCTGTTGATTTTGCATTAACAGGCGTACGAATTTAACGCGAATTCATGATGCTATTCTGACAAAGAGGGTGATTCTTTGGCGTAGAGTTAATATGGCAGAGCTACTACCCCCGTCCGGTAACTTAGCAGACGTTGATCATAGCCACTAAACCACCGCGTAAGATTGAGATTGAGACAAAAAAAAATCTAGAGAGCGAGAGAAAGGATATTAAAAGACACTAATGGGCAAAAAAGCGGAAGAGGCAGCGTGTACTGTGTGCAGGAGCTCAACGTGTACACATTCCTGTTTTTTTTCTAAATCACAACAAGAGCATGTCATGTCCTACACGGTTATAGGCGCCCTCACGACCTCACTCTGTTATAATGTCTTCTAGAAGCATGCTTCCACATCCAGAATCCCACATCCCCACGCTATGAGATATCGAATGCTGCATGAGTTATAGAGACATGCACAAAGGGCTCTGCAAATGAATCCACTGATACGCCGAAGCTCAGATTTCCCGCACCGAAAAAATTTCGCGGTCTATATATTCAAGGAAATTTTAAGACGAATTATTGTCTCATTCGTTCCGAAAGGAAGTCGCACTTTCACCCGTAAAGCGAAGCATCAATTGCAATAGCAAACAAGTAGGCAGCTATATGACGTAAGGATAGTTCGCTTACTTACTGAATTAACAAGCATGGTTTCAGCGCACCCAAGCAAACATGAACACATAACACTCGATGAGCGTGGACACTCGCTGTCAAAACGCTGGCGTGAGCAAGCGCGGCAGCAGCAGCGAGTGAAGAGACCTTTGTGCTGTCTATCGCTTCAACGCAAGAGCAGCGAGAACACAGCGCGCACAAAGGTTTGAGCCGTCTTCATCCCCCTTTCAAGATACGGCACGTGCGACCACGCGCGGCCGTGCGAAGTACGCACTTGTTCGCAGAGTAATAGCCGCCCCCTCCCCTCCTTCCCACGCTGCCTCCCCGCTTTCTTCCCTATCGCGCGCGAGATTGAGCCGCAATCATCAGCTGCCCTTGCGCCCGGGCGCGAAATACGCACTCGCTGCCGGAGCACAACGCCGCCCCCCACCTCCCTCCGTGCCATCCCTCACCGGCCTTGTGCGAGTAGGAGGACAGCGCGTTTGCTTTCCGCTTTTCTCTTCGCGCACGCCAGCTTAAGCAGCGATCGTCGGCTTCCCTCGCGTGTTTTCATTCGAGCATGCAGCATATGATGCGCGGCAACGGTGTTATCGCCTTTGGACATAATGTGGAACCTCACAGCGACGGCAAAAAATGCGCCTGGATTGTCCATATAATTGCTATCGCAAAAATCAGTTTCGCCCGAAGACTGAAGCATGGACAGCTATAGCAAAGTTTATAGCGCTTTGCCTGAAATCCTCGAATGGTGTTCCAACAATACCCGGGTGCGACATGCTGGCGTGAAGCGGTACGCAAGGCAACTGCTACTGGGCAGTAGAAACAGCGCCCTCGCCTCTACCAGGTGTCTCACAGCGCTAGTGCATAGGCCTGTGGTGGCAAACTGTGGCTCGGTAGCCGCATGCTGGCCCTCGCGGGTCCAAGTACGGTATGCGACTTTCTGCCATTTGTACGCCCCCCTACCCCTCCCCGCATAGTTCTGCCTCTAAAGACAAGCTTCGCTTACGTTCTATAATAGACGCGCCCACAGGCAGCCAAGTTTCAAGGTGCTTGCTTCACGAATCGTAAAGCACAAGCAGAAGCACAATGAGCAATCACTGCATGAATGGCATTCAATGAGACCACTGTGTTTGGTGGATGAAATAAAGAAAGTCGCAGTTTCGCCCGAAAGGCGAGTCATCGATTGCGATAGCAAGTTAGTGGACAGCTATACGAAGTAAGGGTAGTAGCATTATCGGCCCTATAAACTTGTAAACATAGGCGTACTAACTAAATTAACAAGCATGGTGTCACGCGCGTACAAATAAATATGAACACATCTCACTCGATGACCGCAGAAACTCGCTGTCAGAACGCTGCAGTGAGGAAACGCGGCAGCATCAACGGGCGAATTGATCTTCTTGTAGCCGCTCGCATCAACGGGAACGAAATCACGAAAACACAGCGCAGCGCGAACTCCGTACCGGCTACAGATGGCTTTCAGGGTACACCGGCCCGGCCGGGCACGCGTCGCCGCTCAGGCCGGCCGGAGTAGCACGTGCCCCCCACTCCTCCCTGCCCTCCCCCCGAAACACTGTGCTTGACAGACGGCGGAGCGCTGACTCCTCGCTTTCGTCTGTTGCGTGCGTGGCATTAGAAACATTACCGTGTCCGCTATTCCTGCAAACCGGGGCGGTTTGGCCAGATTACCGGATGGTCGGGGGGCGTAAACGTGAGCGGCCAAAGCGGTGCAGCCGCCTGGTGTTATAGAGCTCAATCAGACAAACACAGAGCTAAAATTGCAGTAACCTACTTTATTCTGCTTCGCTGCGGGTGCAAATTTTTGGCAGCGGCGTAATTCTGTTCACAATTACGCCGCTGTCGGAACCTTACGCCCCAGCTAAGGAGAATATAGCAATTGGCTCTGTGTTTAGGTCATCCAGGAAAAACAGCTACGAAGAGAAAGGTGATACACGGTAAACATTTATGGACATAGGCGCCGACTAAGGGGGGGGGGGGGGGGCTCCGGGGCCCAAGCCCCCTGCGGAGAGAAGTGGTTCTTGTGGGGAAGGAGAAACGGCTAGCGCTATTTTCTGCAACCCATGCGGGAGCACGGCTCAGCAGATTTCCGGGAGAGAGGGCTCAGCCTCACCCCCCCCCCCTTCCCCGGTCGATGCCAAAGCCCACTTCCCCACCCACACACACACAGCTGAAGTGCCATTGCCAGAGCTTTGTCACCCACATCATTTGAGGTTTTTTTTGTTGTTTCACTTGCCTCGACCTTTTCACTTGAAATTTTAATGGGGCTAATAGCTTACTGCATCATTATTGGCGCAGACGTGCACGGATTTTAATTCACACTTTCGCTTTGTTCCTGTAAATCCTGGCGATAGGAGGACCAGCGCACTAGAAGCACCAGTGGTGGCTGCCTCATCCGTATTTTTTCACTTCAACATTGTTTTAAATTTCCACTGTAAACACCATGCACATACAGAATATATTTAAATATACACACAGTACAATGTTTATTATATTTTTGACAGAGATGTAGGTAGCCAATTAAAAATTATTGCTAAAGGTATGGATAGCCTATGCCTCCAGAATGAATATGTTGCTGTATGTTCACGACGCTTTAAAAGGCTTCGAGCGCGTTTTTGACCATGACTTTAGTGACACGTTCGGCAGAGTCTTTTATTGACGTCGTGTGAAATGCACGTGAATGTTGTGTGTCAGTATTGCTTCTCTTTGAAGTAAGCAATGCTAACGACTCGTGAGGCAAAAAACATTTCTAATAATTTACAACATTTATTAGGGATGGAAACAACGTCACTTGCATGCAAAGGTTCCAAACATATACAGGGTGTCTCAATGACCTATCATTCACGAAGATTGAAAGAAACAGCAATGCGTTACTCGAAGAAAACCTAGTGCATATTGATTGCAGTACAGCGGAGTAGCTGCCAGTAAACTTTTCGTTACTGAGATTTAATTAGGTAATTGTAATCAATGATCTAACTCTAGACGTAGTATCTTAATTATCCAACTGTCAATGAGGCATTTGAAGGCACAGCCAAGGGACATCTAAATGCGGTATTTTCAACAACGTACCAATTGCGTACTCATTTTTTTCCCGACGAATAAGTAAACCCCGCGAAATATGAAGAATACCACGAGGCTGCACTCCCACTCGAATCATAAGGCAGCGCCCTCGAACAGGCTGCCTCTGAGTTATAAAGGACACAAAGAAAAACATCGTGATCGATCTGGTGCCTTATCTGCCGCGCCCCGGCCGAAGTAACACGTCGCGTTTAGTGTTGGAAACAAGCTGTGATTCATGTTGTCTTAGAGTAGATAAAGTGCACGGATGTCTTTTTTTTTTTGTCACAATACCTACTACCACAAAAGCGAATTGACAACATCAGGGCAAAGGTTTAAAGGTGCGTTTTGTTTCGTCCCAGTAGCCATCTGTTTCTCTATGAGCGCAAGGTAAATATGATCCTTGCCTTGGGAGCTTCAAACGGCAACAAGAGGAAGACCGCAGATATATGTATCAGTCATGGAAGTGTGGCGCAGTAGACCAAACGCATCGACTGTCATCAGAAATTATGAAAATCTGAGACAAACCAGCAGCTTCAAGAAACAGCGGCGGAGGACTCCATGTTTCAGTCCTAGCCTACACACGGATGTTCAAGCATTTAGGGTCAAAAACCCTCATGCTAGCGTGCGGGACATGGCCGCCCAGGTAACAATTTCCAAGTCACCAGTTTGGAGGATTCTAAATCACTCGGCCATTCCCCCGTACCTCCTTAACCAGCACAAATGCTTACAAGATCGGGACCTGTAGAATCGTCTAAATTTCTCGAATTGGGTCCTCAGAAAAGATGATAAGTCACCGGACTTTTTGAGCAACATCATGTGCACAGATGACGCCAATTTTTCACAGAAATTCTTAGGTAAATTTCCATAATGCACACTATTGGAGGGACTCCAATCTACCCTGGGTAAAGCGCAATCGGCACCAGTACCAGTGGTCGTTCACTGTGTGGTCCCATCGGTCACATCTTCTTCAATCACACGCAGACTGGACAGCGTTACGTGGACCAAATCCTTGAAGGAGTGGTGGATGAGTTTCCCAGCGAAGTCCCGCTGTCACGTCTTCCACTTCTGTGGCATCAGCAAGATTGGGCATCCGCACACAGCAACAGCCGAGCACGCAACTGGCTGCGTACGACTTTTTATGAGCAAAGATTGGAAAGTACGGGCCTGAAAATTGGCCGGCTAGCTCACCTGACCTCTCTCCACTCTATTTCTTTCTTTTGGTTTATGCGAAAGAACGTGCTTACATGATCAACACGGACGTCAGATTACTTCAAGGCAAGGATAATGGATGTCCGCCGTAGAATTACGGCGTCGGTCATTAAGAAGCCCACTGGAGATGTAATAAAGTGGTCTCAGTATACTGCGTAGCTGCAAAAGACCTATTTGAACAAGTCCTCTAGGCTGGTGTTCAGCGGAGCAAACGAATTGATATATGATAGGGGCACACTAAAATCTGATTCTTTTTGTGTGTGCAGACATTCTGATTGCCAATCAGCTAATTTATAAGTGGTATATTTACTTTCTTGAATGCATCGTTGTTGCGTTTTCTCTGCACATTGGTCGCTTCCCGGTCTGTTTATTTCGCTTTTATTTTTTGACAAGAACCTGTTCTTGCAGCAAGTATACACGTTCATGAAAAGTAAAGTGGTTACTTTAATTTGGCTTTGGTCCGCAGCAAGTTTCTGGCGCGAAATGTAGCTTCGCGCGCACTCTTTCGGTGTGGTGCGAGTAATGTCGGGATTTTGAAACATTCTATGCCTATTACATTGCTTTTCGCATTTCGTGCGTGGTCAGAGCGGCCCTTCGGCCACGTTGTCAAGGGGCTTTTGTTATCAATGCGATCAATCGGCCTTGAGAGGCGGGTAATAAATGTGACGTAGAAATGAGAGGAAGGAATAGCTGCGAAGCCGCGAAACGTGCTGTTGGTGCTTCTTCCGTACCATTATCAAGGTGATGCGCTGCCTCTTCGGATTTGAGACAGGCAATGCAGCTGCATTCAATCAGCTTTCCTTTTGCTTTCCTTTTATTCCCTTTACGCCTTTCCCCAGCACAGAGTAGCCAGCCAGTACTTACACGGGCTAACCTTCCTGTCTTTCCTTCCCTTTTGTCTCTCTCCCTCTCTTCAATCAGCTAATTTGAGGGCGCTACTTTATCATACGGGTGGGAGCGCACTCCGATGGTATTTTTCATACTTAGTGAGATCTCTTTGCCAGTCGGAAAAAAAAATTGCACGCAATTAGTACGTCGCTGAAAACAAACACCGCATTTAGATGTCATTTCGGAGTGCCTGCAAACGCTTCAGTGACACTTTGAAAATTAGGACAGTACTTTTCTAGTTAAATAATTAATTAGGATTACTGAATTAAATCTCAATAACGAAAGAATTACTGGCGGCTTCTCCACTGCACTTGAGACAATATGCACTAGGTTTTCTTCGAGTAACGCAATTGACTGCTCTATTTTAAAGTCTTGGTGCATGATAATTGGGTAACACTGTATAATTCACACAGTAACAGAAATGAGGCCAAGCCGGATTCACTCGAAATCACAATCAACAGCAGTTATGCGCAGGAGCGCTTACACTCGGACTCACAGAAAGAAAAACAAGAAGAGAGAGACTGCAGTTTCGTCGGAAACGCGAAGAAGGAGGAGGAGGAATAAACTTTATTAGTAGAAATGAGCCGACGGTAAAATCGTCCGAGGTGGGCGGCGTCCCTAGTCCAGGATGCCGCGGGCCTGAGCCGATAGCTAGGCCCTGCTCACCAGGCGATGCTGGTCTTCAGGGCTCGAGCTTGTCAGCTGGGCCTCCCACTGCTCGACGGTTGGTCCGGTGATGGGCGGTGTTGATGGGTTTTGTTGACATTCCCATACCATGTGGTAGAGGGTATCGGGCGTAGAGCAGAAGGCGCACTTGTGAGTATAGCTCGTAGGATTCATGGCGTGTAGCAGGGTGCCGTGCGGGAATGTGCCGGTCTGTAGTTTTCAGAAGATCACCGCCTCTTCTCTTGTCACCTTGGGATGCGTGGGTGGATAGATCCTCCTACCCAGCCTGTAGTGGCTCAGGATATCGGCGTATCTTTTCGGGACGCTATCTTGTTGGTCTACCGGTGCTCGTGAACCCTGTGGGATAGCCCGGAGAATGTGATCTCGGGCAGCGGCATTAGCCGTTACATTACCCGCCAGGGACTCGTGTCCCGGGGCCCAGACAATGTACAGTTGTGGAAAATTGTCTCGTTTCCCGAGGATTCTCAGGGCTTGTTTGGAAATGCGGGCCTTTTGGTAATTTCTACATGCCGTTTGTGAGTCGGTGATGATTGTGATTTGATCTTCCTCTCGCTGGCCCGTAGTGGCCGCCAGGGCTATCGCCGTTTCTTCCACGCAGTCGATGTCTGGAGTGCTTACCGAGGCCGCTGCTACCTCTTGTCCTTGGCAGTTGATCACGCTGATAGCGTGGGCCGCTCTGTTATTGTATTTTGCCGCGTCGGTGTATCAGACTTCTCCTTGTTTTGGTCCTTCGTAGGCCTTACGTAGAGCTTTCACTCTCGCTCGCCTCCTTTCTCTGTCGTATTCAGGTCCATGTTTCTCGGGATGCTGGCCACCGTGATCTTCTCCCTCAGGGGTAGAGGAACCCGCTGTTTTGTAGACTCATATGCGACTGGGTAGCCCAGTCTTATTAGCGTGTCCCTACCCGTGCGGGTGAGCTTGAGTCGCTCTATGTGGCTCGTCTTGTGGGCCTCTACTAGTTTCTCCCAAGTATTGTGGATGCCCAGGCTTAGTAGCTTCTCCGTCGACGTCGTCGGTGGAAGCCCCAGTGCCAGCTTGTAGGTCTTTCGTATTAGGGTGTTCAATTTGTCTCTCTCGCTGTTCTTGAGACCCAGGTACGGGGTGCCGTAAGTGACTCTGCTGATTATCAGGGCTTGTTTTAATGTGATTGTGTCCTGCTCTTTCAGGCCGTACTTTTTGTTTGTCACTCTTCGCACCAAGTGCGCGACTTGGGTAACTGTCGCTTGCAGTTTTTTAATGGCAGCGAGACCAGCACCGTCCTTCTGGAAAGTGAGGCCCAGAATACAGAGTGTGTCCACCTTGGATATGTTGATTCCATGTAGTGTCAACGTTGGGTTAGGTGTCTCCTGCGGAGGCCACCCTCTTGTCCTCTTTTTGAGGATCAGGAGCTCCGACGTTTCTGGCGCGCATGAAAGACCGCAGCGGTGTAGATAATGCTCGGTCCTGTCGATGGCTTCCTGCAGGGCGTCTTGTTTTTCGCCCACCGATCCCGTGCACGTCCACATGGTCAGGTCGTCCGCATACATTGTGTGACGGATACCCCTGACGTTCTCCAAGAGGTTCGGCAATCCTCTCATCGCTATATTGAACGGTAACGGGGAAATCACCGACCCCTGGGGGGTTCCTTTCTGCGGTATTTGGAACTTCTCGGTCCTGAGGTTCTCCAGACCTATGGTCGCCGTTCTACCCGTCAGGAAGACCCGGACGTAGTTGTATGTCCGCCGTCCGCAGTTGGTATGTTGTAGGCTGTTTAGCACTGCTTCATGTGAGACGTTGTCGAAGGCTCCCTTCACGTCGAGTGCCAGGATGGCACTCTTGTGGCATGTGCTGAGGCCGTCGATGACTTCTTTAAGCTAAAGTAGAATGTCCTGGGTGGAGTGGTTAGGGCGGAAACCGAACATAGTGTTCGGCAGGTGTCCACCTTCTTCCAGGTAGGGCGAGAGACGATTGTGGAGCATGTGCTCGAGGAGTTTTCGCGCGCATGACGTGAGAGAGATCGGACGCAGGTTCTGTAGGTTGATGGGCTTGCCGGGTTTCGGGATCATTGTGACGTCCGCGTGCTTCCAGGAAGCCGGTATGCTGCCGGTCCCCCAGCTTTCATTGATATACTTTAGTAAACTCTCCGTCGTCCAGGTTACGGAGGGTCTTGGTGTTAATTTTATCCCTGCCGGGCATCGTGTTTCTTGTGAGATTTCTTAAGGCTGCCACGATCTCCGACTTGGTGAAAGGTTGGTCTAAATTCGAATCGGCTTCCCCCTCGTACTCCGGGTGAATGACTGGCTGCGTCTTCCGTTGTTGCTCGTCTCCGATGTATTTCCCGGTGATGGCTTCGAGCACTTCTTCTTCGGTTCATTGGAAGTTATGTATAAGTCTTTGCATGTGTTGCCCCGTGACAGTTTTTGATTCCGTTTTCGCCAGAAGGGTCTTTAGAATGGCCCAGGTCTTTCGGTTGCTGAGGGTTCCCTGTAACTGGTCGCACACTTGATTCCAGTTCTGACGTCCGAGTTTTTCAGCATACTCCTCCGCCTGCCGCGAGACTGCGGCAATGCGGATCTTGAATTTGCGGTTTCTCTTCTGCTTCTTTCATCTCTTCAAAAGTCCTCGCCTAGCCTCCCTGAGGTGAAGTAGGTGTGGGTCGACTTCGGTATCATCCGCAGTGAGTTGGATGGTCTTTGTGTACTTGGTAACCAAGTCCATCACATTCTTGGTCCACTTCTCGATGTCTTCTAGGCTTCTGGGGTGTTCATCTTTCCGGAAAGCAGGCCAGCCCGTAATTTTGGCCTGACCTAATCTCACGGGGGTTTTGTGGTGCATAATACGCGAAGCAGTATTAGTAATAGCCAAATATGGGACAATTACACGAAGGACGATTACACCACCGAGAGGACTCAGGCTGTAAAATTGAACTGTCTCCTACTATTAGGTCTTGTATATACTCATATAACGCCATCACTTCAGCGCTCAATTCTCCGAGGTCACACAAAGTTTCTTCAAGTGCAAAAAATATACATATGTATACAGATATGTGGGTATGGTCGGGCCCCAGCCCCCCCCCCCCCCCCCCCCACCCCTGAAGAATGAAAACTCTCCTCCTATGTTTCTGGATATGCCAACAGTAACACGCAGCACTTAAAATTTTCATAGCGAGAATACAGGCTAGAAAAATGAAAACATTTTTCTGTTATCACTGGCATTCCAACGTTGTATCGCGTGATAAATGTGAGTCGCCAAATGTTGGTATACCGCAATGCGGGTTGTACATTATCCGTTACTTCATTTGATTTTCGGAATCGCAGCTTATGTACACGCCGGAAAATTCATAGCAGAAACATGCGAAAAAGAAAATACACCGCGAGTTTTCGTCAACATTGAAAGGTCTGCCTAGTTCGGGACGCCTGCACTCGTTTTCTAGCAGTTCACTGCAAGCAACGATATTTCCAATTTAGGAGCACGGTGACTTGAGCTGATTGGTATGAATTCTTAATTTATACAGCGCAAACTGATTATGATGAACATGCTCATGATTCCTTATTTAGTCGCACAAACTGATTGTGTGGTATCATGCCGTTAAATAAGGAATCCTCATTAGTCATTTCGTCCCTCCTCTCCGTCTCCGTCTTTCGCGCTGTAGCAATTATGAAGGATTTTTCAAGCTTACTAAAAATATTTCACAAACTTTTGCAGTTTGAGAAATATATAGGATTATTGTAACATGTATAAGTGACATCGAGTGCATTTTCGAATGGTTATTTTCTTGCTGTTTTTCTGTAATGGTGTAGAATAATATTAAACAGCGTAAAATTGGTATTAATGCGCACAGTGCTGCAAAACGAGGTCATATTGATTAGATGAGATTCACAAACTTATATGCAAACGTAAAAAAAAGCTATCTCCAATTGGCACGTTACGTTATTGGAATAGCGCAATTCCAGGGCAACATTTTCGAGGGTGCGATAGGCTTCTTTTCCGATTTGTTACAGATGCAACCCTAAAATATTCCGGGGCGATGCATATATTGGAGAAAGGAGAAGAGTATCGTTTGTGTGCCATAGCAAGCCTGAAAGTCCACCTGTATGACGAGACGTTCTTAGAGAAGGCCTCTTAGTTCTATGCTTTACGATCTCTTCTCTTACAGGCTTCCCTTATCCGGCAGCGTTTGGGTAGCTGCTTGGATTTCTGCAAGCGATATTTCAACCGGAAAGTTGTTCGGTAATAAGGTGGGCTCAGAAACTCCCCAGAAATTTGTTTGCGAAATTTCGCATCACTAAATAATAAATTAATCAACGATTTTAAGATTTGCACAGGAAATCGCTTTCATATGGTTGTGCTTTCAGCTATAATGTTTTGCAGTCGTGCAGTTTTGCAGTTTTTCTGTACTACACTCTCAATAAGGCGGCCTATTTTTGGTGATAATGCTTTTTGCTGTATTTCGTTACCGTACCCCTTCGCTAACGAAGTTAGACAATTTATGAGCGCAATTTAGCCCTTTTTGCTCCGCTTACCATGAAGTTAGGCCGTTTTATATGTCCGATGTTTCTGGAGAAATTGTAATTAAACCCTTAGATATATTATTTTACACGCTGTTTGCTTATATGTGTAATTTACAAGCTTGGTCAATAACCTATGCATGTACAAATTCAATTTACAGATCAACGTTATGCCGTAAGTTATGATACCACGCCACTAGAGCGTGACGTTATTTGCGAAATACCTGTCATGTGTGCGGCATGCAGGTTCAGTCTTTTTTTTTTCTGCCTTTTCTTCGACCACGACGGGGAGGAATCCACGTACAAGTACATCATTACTCGGCGCTGTCATTGTTTCTGACTCAAAATAAAAGAGACGTTTAGAACAGAGCATGCTACAGGCCAATGGAGAACAGACCCTGTCACAGGCCAATGGTATACCATTGCCCTGTGACAGGGTCTGTTCTAAATTTTCTTTCTGTTTATATATTGTGAAAAACAATGACAGCTCAGTAATGTTCTGTTTTGTAAGTGGTTTCCTACCCGTAGTAGTCGAAGTAAAGGTAAAAAATCAACCTACATGACGCATGCGGACAGGAAGCTCACAAACAACGTTGGGCTTGGCAAGTGCAGCATTCTAATTAGACTGAACATTGCGATTACAGAAGCTGCACTTGCCGGGAAGCGTGAGAAGCAGTCAGGGATCTTTGAATGCTATCGTGTTCCACTCTTAGGCGAAGCTTAAGCATCCTCCAAGTTTTTGCTTGCGTACGGGGGTATGAGCCATTGCTGGTGCTGATAATTTCTTGTTTTGAGCTTGTTTATTGGAACGTGCGCTATTCTGTACGTTGTATGTGAGTGATTAGTATGCACTGTTCGCTTCAATTTGTCGAGTGCTTCAGCCTCTGCATTACAAGGGGGATAAACCGCTGCATTAATGTTTGCTTAAGGGGGCAGGGGGGGGGAGGGGGGGAGCCATTGCCGGTGATAATTTTCGTTCACTGACGGACACGAAAGATGCGAAACACCGAGAGGCTACCAGCTTCGCTATAAAATGTTTGAAGATTCCGCTTTCAAAGGTTTACATGATGCAAATTTCACGTTCATACACAGTACACCCATGTGACGTTTGCTGAGCGTTAGGAGATTAAAATCTAGTAAGATATGTTTACGCGTGAGAAAATCGCATTTTATCACCATGACTACATGCGAGATGCATTGTGATCGTGCGTATCATACGAGCCCTATCTAGTCGTCTCCTTCTGTTAAAAAATGCGCATTAACCGAGGCAAAATATTTGCCAAGAAGCATGTGCGAAGAAATCAAAAGTACGTGAAAGGACGCTTCATCTTTCCTAGCTCACTCACACTCGCAACTGTTCATGCCGCATTCATATCATAGCTAAACGTCCGTTTTTCAAAGCTCTGTAGTCTAATATGCAAGCATTCTTATTGACCTGATAAGAAAGCCAAAAGGCGCTGTCCGCACAGCACACGAACACCCCTTATTTTCCTCTTGGTAGTGCAGGGCACTTTTATATAAGATATTCTCGGAGGATACTCTTTTCACGTGTAGCACGCCAAACGCTACCCAGTCCCCTTTTGCAGCGATTCAGGCATTCGGCAGCACGCTGAGTGCGTCGTGTGGCGTCGGTGACGGCAGCTCCATCTCGGTTTCCCTGCGCAAGCTAACCGCAGTAAAGATGTACAACTTATATCGCGATAATAAGCGCAAAAATAGATATCCCGCAGCAAATAACCTTATGTCTGAAAGGGGAGAATAGCTACACTAAAGGCTACACAAAGCGCCCCCTTTTAACCTTCGCGTCACTATTCTATGCAAGCAGTTTTCTTTTTTTCTGTATGCAGAGGACCTGTTAAGTATTTATTACTGTGACTTTGGTTAAACTCACAATATGCGATACTATCGAACATTGTGCCGTCGCGCGGCAGTCTGTCCACGCACGTAACATTTTAGCTCTTGGGAAAAAAAAGCAAGCAAAGATAATGCAGCGCGCACTGCGAGAAGTTGCACGTCACGTCACGGCACATTCTCCTGTCGCAAAGTGACTGGGTGTCATAGCAACTCAACTTCTTTTCTGCGTAAAAGCGCAACCTTCTGTCTGTATTATAATGCCAGCTGCAGCCACGTTTGTCCCATGACACGATCGTCTCATCAAGCCCTACCACCGTGAAAATCAGGTGATAACTGTCGAGTAAGTGATGATTTACAAGCAGCTCTAATATCAACAAGTTTCACAGAGGGGAAGAAAAGAAATAAGGGGAAAGAAAGAAAAGCGCCATAGACCAGGCTTTTCACCGTAACTCGCTGAGAAATTATCATATTCACTAGGCGAATATTGATTCGTAGAGCAGTCAAGCATTTCTTTCGTGCATGCGGCAAATCCTCCGCCGATACTGGCAGCGCGTTCCTGCAGAATTCGTCATGGGCACGCAAGCACACGTGCAGAGCACTCCTCCACTTGTTCATTTCTTTGTTTCCGGCACAACAACAAAGTCATATCTGTCTTCATTGTTTTCCCTGCACTATATCAGTGCCCAACCCTCTCCTATGCTTTCCATCTCTATATCGGTCGGTGGTACCTGAACGTGAGAGAGGGAAGATGCCTGCGCTGCGAATAATACACGCCTCGCTTTGGAAAATACGCCCCCCGGCGCGCCCGTAACTCAGAAAAAACCCGCCACGATAAGCCTGGCCTATTAAGCACTCGCTCAGGCATTCAATGAGCTCATTCTTCCAGGCGAGCTCTACTGCGGCACGTGCGAAAACTCCACGATGAAAGGCGCCGTTATAACCGCGGCTCTTCTGGTACTCGGCATGGCGGTTGGTGAGTTCAACAGTTCTTTAGCATCTGTCACGGTCTATTATTCCACTCGCAGTTCACTCCCTTACGTTCTGCACGTAACTCATGACATTTGATGCGTTCGCTGATGTGCTTTTCTTCTGTAAGTTATGCTAATGGAACTGTCTGCTCGCAGTGTTGCCATAAAAGCCAAACGCTTTTGTTTACCGACGTCGGCTCGAAAATGTTGGTTTCAATTAGATTTCCGAATAGTCTGAACAAATGAAGTCAATATTTCAGAGCCAGGCACGCATCCCAGCGTCTGTCCTCACGTGCTCCGCTCCTTGGAGCTCGCCATTGTCTTTGTGACTTCACCATTCGTCACTGAATTTATTTTATTGACTTTTTTTTCTCCTTCCTTGCGTATCGGCATTCATCTCTTTCTCGCCATTGCCGTTAGTACGCAAATATCACCGCCCAAGAACTCCGCACAGATGGTTAACCAGCAAAGCTTGAACGTGCGGCCCCGGCGTTTATCACTGGGCTAATCATCACGGTTCATTAAACGACGGCCTGATAGGCTGCCGGATCCTCGGTACGCAGTTGGTGCTTGCGCTCGGCTGAACGAGCCTGTTCATGTGCCCAGGCTGCAGCATCGGCACGGCGTAGACGATCGCGTTCCCGGTTCTGCTCGCGGCGTTGCTGATCGAAAGCTGCCTGCTCATCAGGAGTACGTATGACGCGTGGCCTACCCATTTCGGAAACTGCTGCGTGCACGCTCGGCTGCTACGGAGAGCACCTGCGTCACAACTGGCGCCACCCCAATCGCGCGTCGCTCTTCTCCCTTTTTTTTTCGTGCATGCGCATGGGTTTGCACCGTAGGAGTTTTCGGCGTACAGACGACAGACGGATGGACGAATCGGCTAGTCTAGTCTAGCTAGGCTAGGCTAGTTTACAGCTTCGCTGAAAAAGCGGTTTGGAGCATGCCCTTTCATAGGTATCGAGTTCAACGTACTTTTTCCTTCTATATTCGAACTTCACATCTTATGTTGGGCTTAAAACCTTCACTACCCTACTATGCAGAAACTCTACCGACCCCGTTATATTCATGTAATATGCTTATTCTGTGACTTTAATTTTCGAACTTTATTTCATGAAACGAGAGCTACCGAGGCCACAGGGGAGCGAAGACGGGATTTTCTTCTGTTGGTCCGCTACCAACTCAGTGTAAACTAAATGCAGCAGCTTCTAACGCAACAGTAAACATCTGTATTGGTTGTTCAGCAAAGTACCTCGATAAATACAAAGGCAACAGGCGGATACTTCTTGCCTCTGTGTAAGGAGGCTTGATGTTACTGTTATTAGGTGATCTTATGCGTAATTCAACCTACTATTTGGATCGCACCGATGGCGCGAGTTGTTGTGGTCGCACCGCTGGTGCGATCGGTTGGGAACTCGGCGCTGACGCCCGTTGTTGCACCTGGGTCGCAAGCCCCAAGGGTAGCGTTGGCCTGGCGGCCTGGGGTACAACTGGAAGCATCCGAAGGTCCCGGCAAAGCATGAGTCGACTGGTAACAACAAAACAACTTGTTTATTTTAACATCGCAAAGAGTTGGCGGTCAGGTTGACCGAAGTAGAGAGACGGGAGAGCACTTTACTCAACAGAAGAAATCGGAGCCCTCTTTTTGTCGTCCGGGGGCAGCTGTTTTTATACTCTCGCAGTTGAGGGCAAGAAGGAACCCCTCAATAGACGAGCACGTGATTGTACAATGGGCTAAGGTGACGCACACTGTCGTAGCGCCGCCGGTCGGGCACAAAGACTGGGAGGAGAAGGTAACTTCGGCTCTCGTAGCGCCTCTGGTCGGGCACAGTGACTGGAAGGAGAAGGTAACCTCGGCTCTCGTAGCGCCTCTGGTCGGGCACAATGACTGGGAGGAGAAGGTGACCCCCTGCTGTCGCATCGCCGCCGGTCGGGCACAATGGCACATACACTCACACACGCACATGAAGACACGTGGCATCGGAACATGCCTGGAAACGCCTGGAAACGCCTGGAAACGCCTGGAAACGCCTGGCGGGGAGCGTAGCGGCGACGCCGAACGGGCCAAAATGTCTGCCGCTTTGTTGCAATCGCGCCGGCTAAACCGCGCGTCGTAGGCGAAACGTAACACTACGTTGCGATATTCCTATTCGCAACACTGATTCTCTTCTTCTCCAACTCTCGGCTTTAACCAGAAGACTTCTCCAGACAAGCAATGGAAATTTGTCAGATCTGTATTCTCTCGCTTCGCACAAAAGTTGGATACTATCCTTAAATATCATTTCTTGTTACAGTGCGCAGTGATGTCCAATCTACTCACAGTTCTCCTTTCCCAGAAACTGACCATTGGTCTGGAATTTGTCAGTACTCTTTTCCAGCAGCTGTCCATTTGTCTTGAGTTTGGCCGCAGCCTTTCCTGGGAGTTGTTCATTGGTCTTGATATTAGCACCAATCTCTCCCATGTCAAGACTGCAGCAATCATTAGTTGTTGTAGGTCACCGTTCCCTCCCGCCTTCGTTCGGGCCCGCAGACATAGATCGGCGTGAAATCCACACCTGCTATGCTGAAGCTGTTCGTTCTCACAAGTGGCCTTACACAGGCTCTTTGGGTTCACACTTGGAATTTTTTGTCGCTATGAACAGTTGGCAGCACCATAGGGCGCATTTCTGAGAATTCACTTCTTCCGCATCGAGTTAAGTGAACGCCGTCGCTCGGAGGTTATGACCCCCACAGAACTATGCCTTACAAACCACCGGCGGCGAACACCATTCCAGTAGCCAGGCCCGCTCTGTCCCTTTTGACGGCTATACATCAAGCCGAAGGAATGCGCAAGTACGGTGCGTTTCAAGCGGTCTCTAGCTGTTTCACAAATTTAGCCACTGACTCTCGCTGCAGCGTTCCTGGCCCTCCGTCGCCAGCCCGCTCGCTGTTCAGTCCGCCGAACACTGTTTACGTCAGAGCTGGTTTCGCGCCAGCTCGTTCGGCGCGTTGCGTTCGGCTTGACAGTCATTTACTGTGTTTGTGAAACAAAGAGTTGAGTTAACCGTATCCCGCTGCATGCAATTATGTAGCTACTTTGCAACTATACTCCGAACAACTTTCTGCGGCAATGAAGAGAAAGCTACAGGGCGGAGCTTCTGCACATTTCTTACTGCGCCGCGTATTCCGGCACCGGTTGACAGCTGTTTTGGTTTCGTGGAACAGATACTGAATTAGCGCAGCTTCAACGTGCGCTATTTCCGGATTTGCCCAAACGCGAAATAGAAAAGCAGCAAAATAGGTCAAATTTAACGCTCAGTTGTCTATTTTCTCTCATTTTAGTCTTATAAATAATGGCATTGTTTTCTCCGCCCTGGCTTAAACTAACGCAAGCGAGAATGTGGGTCTTTTGTCGGGAACACTCTTACCATTGCGCTCTTCGCCTCCGTAACAACTCCTTCATTGCCACAGAAGGTTATCCGCGAGTATAATATGTAGTGCTTCTACTACAATGACTTCTGGATTAAATTGCTCACAGTTTCTCGAAACGAAGTCAAAGCTCGGCCGCCGCGTTCGTTTTAGGTAATAAAGTCCACACATCTTCAGCGCAATTCGACGAATTCAGTGCCGACGACTGGGCGTTCTCGATGCCCAAGGCACAGCAGATTTAACGTTGTTTTGCCCCTAATTCACCGGCTTATGGCGATCCTTGGTTGCCGTGACCGCACTGTGCGAAACACAAGGAGGCCGGAACATTATCACGTGCTGTGATAAGTCGTAGAATGCCATGACGAGTCCTTATTGCCTACTCACGTGCAGCCAGCCAGGCGATCGGTTGCGCCAATCCTGCACCTTTCAAGGGCAACTGGGTGATCGGCGTAGACGGGAAGGAGTGCGTGGCACTGGTCAAGGAGAAATGCACGGGCCTTCGCCAGTATACCACTCACAGCTGGCGCCGCGGCAAGCACGTCCGCAGCAACTGCAACAGCGTGCCGCGCTGGTCTGCCATCGCCACTTTTCTGGACGGCAACAAGTACAGGGGACACGCAGCGATCTTCGAATCCTGCGCTTCGGATGGCATTTGGGTAAGCTACTGAACACATTAGCACATCTATTTAGACTCTGAGTAGGTGTACGTGAATGACAGCACCAGACTAGAGCGAAATCCTGAAAGCCGGCAGGAATTTGAAAATGCAATCATCAGACGATGATGAATTCTTCACCGAAATTGTTCGAGCCTAATGAAGTTTGCGTGGAGGCAAACTGAAACTTTGAGAGCGCACTTCACAGGTTGGTCAACCCGCTGTACCAAAGATAATTGCAAATTCCCCGAATAAATAGGGGCTTCACGATCTTACAGAACGTACTTTATGGATCCTCAGTATACACACAACGCCCACTCGGCTGTTGGAAAATTTCGCTTTGATTCGTATCCTCGCGTACACTTGCGGCGATCAATTAAAATGTGCTGCAGGCTTAACCACGATCCTTGATGAGCTTTTGAGAGCTCACGTACGTTGCCGCGTGCGTGTGCATGAGCCTGCACAGGAGATTGCCAGCAAACGTTTTCTCGCTCACTTTCTTTCTCTCGATCTCTAAAGTTACAACCTTTGCTAGATCACCCCTACTTTTTCAGGTGTACGACCAGTGGAACACCTCTCCAGTTGACCGCCGCAAGATCCGCTACGGAAACTCGAAACCCAACTACAACGGCGACAACTTCTACATGATTGAGCTGTGATCAACACGGAGTTCTATTACGAGGCGACCACTGGGCAAACCCAGTGCTACTGACAATCAGTCAAATTAAACAAAAATCAAAACTTTTCATGGTACATGCAACAATATGGTGTGACAAGGTGTACCTTGCGTGGTTAACCGCTTCTGTTCGCAAGCGTATCAATTTTCACATGTGCATGTATTCATGCACAGGTGTTCCAGCGTGTACAATATTGCCCGCCGATCTAAGGCAAATGTGACGTTACAAGGTGCCGACATTTGCTTCGCCTGAGCGTCTTGTCCTTGGAAGGAATTCTCTCGGTAAACCGTTCTTCAACAACTTACAAACCGCTCTCTACACAAGAAACAAGATGTAGGCGCAACCTTTTCCACAGCCAGTGGCTTCACTGGACTTTTGGTTCGGTTCATTTAGCCTTCGCTGTTCGCCGCACATGTCTACACCCTGCAAATTACCTATAGTCTCGGTTCCTGCCTCTGCATAATGTAGCGAGTTTATGTTAGTATTATTGCAAAGCAACACTACTTACGGTAATTTCAAAGGTTCCCGGCGATAAAATTTCGTGAATGCATAGACTGCAATGAAATACCTTCATAGATAACATGCAGGTGCGACGAAACAAAAGATGCATATGGCCTCTTCTATTTGGCTGCCGTTTCTGCACTAGTTCCGGAAGTGCAGTGCTTTTGTCCTCGATTTTACGGTGCAGGGCGCGCCGCTTGCCCCGCGCTCTTCGATGTTACTTCGTGCAATTCATGTTCTGCACGAGTTCACGGATCTTTTGCACTCGCTACTATGGAAGTGCAGGCATCGTACAAGCTCTCGGTAGCAGACGACATGGCGCAGCGCTAGTGGATAATCGTGCGCAGATTTAAATATATATTGTTGTAGTTACAACAGTTCGTGCAGCCGGCATAAGAGTTTGAGGCAGAAGTTCGATGCCTGAATGGGTGTAACGACAGATTTGTAAAATCACGTGAACCTTTAAATTGCTTTTGATCGCACGTGCTTTTCTTGAAACGCGTTCAATAATACAACAATATAAACAATATACCCCCGCCATTTCGTTCTCACTACGTAGTACTATCATGACAGTGATTACTGCGATATGGAAAGAAAATACCGGCCCTTTCGCTACTTGCATGTTTGTCGAAAATGTTCACGACAAGCCTATACACTAAGATTATGGGAGCTGCTGCCAGCTTGTAGAAGCATGTCCGCACAGGAGGCCAAACTTTGAGCAGAGCATACTTGAAAGCAACCCGTCTTCTGAACGCCGCAAGCAGCACCAAATAAAGAAAGACGCAGTTTCGCCCGAAAGCCGAAGCATAGATTGCGATAGCAAATGAGTTATGCCTTATGGGCAAGTCTTTATCGCAATAAAAGAAAAAAATCAGTTGACAGCTATAGGAAGTAAGGATAGTACTTGTTTCGGCCGTATAAACTTATAAATTTAGGCATACTAAATAAATCAACAATCACGTTGTCACACGCACACAAGGAAACAGGAGCACATTTAAGTTGAGGACCGTAGAAGCTCACTCTCAAAACACTGCAGTTGGGAAACGCGGTAGCAGCAGCGAGCGAATTGACCTTCGTGCTGCCGCTCGCATCAACGCAAACGAAGTTGCGAAAACACAGCGCAGCGCAGACTCTGTATGCGTCGCAGATGGCTTTCAAGCTACAGCGGACCGGCCAGGCGCGCTCGGCCTCCCGGAGTGCAATGGCTACGATTAGGTGGATGTCTCGTTTCTCTTAATTAATGAACACATCTCACTGGATGACCGCGGGAACTGTCAAAACGCTGGCTTGAAGAAACGCGGCAGCAGAAGCGAGCGAAATGGTACTCGTGCTGTCTACCGCTTCAACGTAAAGTGAGCGCCGAGAACACGCAGCGCACACAAAGCTACGCGCCGCCGACGCACCTATAGACTATGCCCCCAACACAGATCGCTCTCAAGATACGGCCGCGCGACCGTGCGCAACGCAGCTCCGCTCCCTCTCCCTTCCCTCCAGTGCATCGCAACGTTGGGCGCCTCACGCATGACGGCGCGCTTTCTCGCCGCTTTCGTCTCTTTCTCGCAGGCGAGATCGAACCGCGATTGTCGGCTCCCCTCGCACATGCATCGTAGGGCTCGCAGCGACCGTGTTGTCGCCCTTGTACTTTATACGGAACAACACGGCGACGCCTACGCTGACGCCTGAAAATACTCTTGGAGTGTCCATATAATTACTATCTCATAATATGAAACATAAACGAACACTATGTTATGAATATCAGAAATTTCAAACTACCAACCTATAAGAAACCTGCAACGAGCAAGTGAACCGAAACAGTGGCAACAGGAACAAGTAGGGAATCAGCAGCGTCAATTAGCAAACAAATTCGCGCAACTGGCATTCCACTTGAAATCCGGACGAAGAACCATAGTTTAGCAGTGTTGCCCGTTTTTAAGCCTTTAACTACCGCTCCTACTTCTTGAAGAAGGTGCAATGGCTACCGGGCTGACCTTATGTTGCAGCCACCGTGCGACATACCACTTTGCCTCCTACGGCTGCTATATGTACCGGTTACTGTTTATTCGCTGTAACGGACGGGAACCGCTGTGGTAAACTATAATGTACACCGGTAAATTCAGCGCATGTGCAGTCGTGGCAGCCAGTATCGGTAAGTCGGCAGCGCTACGCTAAATCTTGCGATTGGCTTCCATGGCTCCTACCGGCGCGCCTCTGGTGTCACGAGCTTCGACGCAGTGGCAGGAGTAATCGAGCCTGCTTACTAGTTGGCAAATGATGATCACAGTAAAGAATTTTCATGCCGTAGGTTACGCTTTTCTTTCGAATCACGTTTATGTACAGGGCACGCATGCACGGCAAGCCGCAGAGTTACTACAGCGAGTGCCGAGAACTTGACAAAATGTGAACGTGAAATTGTTTTTTGAAAAACCAGCTTCAAACGGAAGTGTGGCTCGTGAAGCCTCTTTATTACTTTTGTAAACCCCAGAAAGCCTGAACACCATTCCGTCCATCAAAGAAAATGAAAACAACTTGCTCACAGGTATTTCTGGCCACGGAGAGTACACTGGCATGAACAAAACAGCGAAAGGATAACTGAGTAATAAATAAATGAGCATAGTAATTACTTATATAGCAATTCATTCGCTGAATTATTTACCGCTGAACACTCCCTGCAGAATATCAAAAACGTTGGTATGGGCTGTACATATGGCTTACAGCACTAAATAATTTTTCAGGAATCAAATTCAGCCTATCAAAAATGATACGTTGGGCTTTGCAAGGTTAAGAAGAGACGTTGTGCTTTGGAAAGCGCCAAAACAATATGACAATAAACAAGTGCTGCACAGACATGTGCCAAGAGGGTACAGAAATGGGCAGATATAGTGCCAGCGCCCCGAGGATTGAGAAGAGGCGGACAAGCCAACGTAGGCATTGCATGTTAAATAAAGGCGCCAGGTCATTCTTGAATATCACAAACGTTGTACACGAACAGCGCAAGTTCAGGGCAGTCGAAAAAAAATCACCGAGATGGCTTTTCTAATATGCAGCTGAAGCAGGCCAAGAGCTTCTTGACCTTCACGAGCAATGAAGCTTGCAGCAGCAGTCGGGAACAAGGGCCAGTGAACATAAAGGGCGTAACTTCACTGGTACAGCTGCGCATTGGAGGCCACGTTCATTAACCACCGTGTTCTATCGCCCTTGTGCAGCACCGTGAAACTAGAACGTTATATGGCAGTAACTGTCAGCTGGTGACGATGGCAAGAACTGGGAAAGCAATGGAATCGATAGTAATAATTACACTAACGTAAGCAGGCCATTTTTTTTTCTCCAGGAACGTGCTCAAGTGATCTTACAACCATTGCTTAAAGACCGGGAGGCCTTACGTCAGCAAACGGGTTCCGAGTGCGTCTATCGGGACGTCTCAACAATAAAGTAGCCGTTAGAAACGCTTTCGCTAGAAAGCTTGACGCCAGCATCACACTGTTCCTACAGCACTGGCCTTTGTCAGTCAGAGGTGAGCAGAACGCCAAAGGCTTACCGGCTAAGTACCACGAATGAATATCACACTCAACCCTTGTAGGGCAATCCTCGTAGGGCGGAACGGTGCAAGCAGTGGAATCAGCGTCGGAAGGAGCGGGCCATATTGCACTAGACGTTCGTTTGCGCTGCGATGATAAACAGGCATGTAAAAAAGGCGTGGAACGTACGGATGAGCAAACGACCTATGGGAATATCTGTAGTTACTGTAAACTATGAAGACCGTATCTTGTATGGCATTTTCCAGTAGACAAGCTTGCTAGACGTATAATAGGCGTCGCCACCGAGTATAGCGTTTTCCTTGCACGCCGTCCAAGCAGGGCAAGTGATGTCAGCGGGCACGGGCTGTCCGTTGTCCTAGATGCTCATTCATGGTGCGATGATGAATATGCGTGATCAATGGTGCTGTTTGGACAGCGGTGATGGGCTGACGCGGCACAACGTAAACTAACGGTCGATGAAATCCCTATGGACCACATCTTCCATGACACGCTCCAGGTACATAATCTTCTGATTGAGCTGGTCCAATGCTAGGTCTTGATTGGCCTGCATGATGTCCAGGGCTATCTGGATTTCTTGGAGGAAGCGAAGGATCAGCAGGAGCCGAAAATCGCGGCCGACAACGTTTGCAGCACCGTTTCCGGTGGTGTCAGCGGGAGGCTGGTATCCCCGTAGGTCACGAACCATTTCCATTAGGTGATCCGAGGACGAATCCGTTTCAGCACTGACGCTCGGAAGCAGGACCATGGCTCTCGTGGTTTAGTCGAGTTGGCTACTTAGCTGCGTGTTCTGCGCGCCAGCGGATAAGCGTTTGATGGGTCCTTTCCTTCAAATGCAGTTTATGTATAGCGAATGTCGGCGCATGTAGAACTACACACGCGCGCCTGTAACCATGTGTAGATGCGGTGCACTCGTATCGCGCGATAACCCGGCTGGAATGTGGCAGTCCTGTGTAACCGACCAAAGTTAACACGTGGTATAGACGTGATGACACGACAACAGCCCAGTAGCGCTGTGATTAAATGAAGTGATAAGGTTTCGAGGGCCCAGTTTCGCCGCACCATTGCGCTGAGTTCGCGCTGCACAACGTTTACAGCATCATGTGAGCCTCTGACGATGAGTCAGCATAACCGCATAACAATGGCTAGTGAGAACATCACATGAGAAACAGCCTTTCGTGTGAAGCAATCACACAAGTAATGTGCACAGGGCGTCGCCTAAAACAAATAAAATGGTCGCTCTAAAACCACAGAAAACAATTCACGTACAAACTACTCTGAAAGTTGTTTAAGTATGCGTAAGCATTGTGCCACTTGCTCATCTCCACGCAGCCCGGTGTCATTATCAATGTCATGGAACTTGATCCGGCCACTGCAAACGACAGCGCTGCGGCGACACGAACTGGTGCGGACGGTGGCGCAAAGTACATTGATGACGCAAGTAAAGTACTGCAGGTGGCCGCGCCAGGTGCGCTGATGACGTTCCGATCATTATAAGCCGTTATCGCTCATTAGCGCCTCATCCATCCGCGTCGAACCATTATAAACCCTGACCAAACGTACTTAGGCGGGTACTGCGTATAGCACGGCTGCGCGGACCGTATCTTGAAAGCGATCTGCGATGCAGACAGAGAGTGCCAACTGCTGATAGCTTCGCGCGCTGTATTATCGCCGCTTATGTAGCATCGAAAAGAGACGCGCGGGCCCGTATCTTGAAAGCGATGCGCGAAAGGCGCAGTGTGCGGAGAGCTCCGTGAGCGCTGTGTTCTCGCCGCTTCATTAAATCGATAAATCAATATCGATTTATCGATATCGATTTATAAAATCGATAAATGCCTCGTTTCTGTATTCATCAGAAACATCAGATTATAACATCGATAAATGCCTCACGTTTCTATATTCGTCGCTTTGTACTGACCGGTTTGCATTCGAGGAAGCTTCTTTATTTGTGCAGCTTTGGCAGGAACTTGAACCACGTTGCTATACTGGGCTGATCCCGGAGTTGGTGCGATGAAAAATGGGCCCATGGAAACATTGTAATCCGCGGTAGTGTGGTTCATTAAGGTCACGTGAAGGGGACAAGTGTGAGGGGGCTTTCGCATCTTGTTGATTTGATGGACAGGCACGTAATCGCTATGCTGTCAAACGCGTTGCAGGAGGTGAACAGTTTCGTAGCACCTAATTTAGCCGTTTCACAAAAGCTTCGTTTCACGTAGGTTCGAAAATGTGCGTTGGATATGCACAATTACTAAAGCAAATAGCTTTCTTCTTCGCCCATTTTTGTTGTTGGCGATCGGTGGTCGTCGGAATTGATGTTCGGTGGTCACACTTTCACAATCAATACAAAGGTGCCGATGCAAAGGGCGCGTGCTCTTGCGCAACTGAGTTGAAGTGGCATTGATTCAGGCTAGTTGGTACGTCACACTGGGAACCTCGGTAGGAATAAAAAGGCAGGGAACGACATAGAAACGAAAACACACGAGTGCCGTATGTTGTTTCAATGCATGTACTTCCCTTTTTAAGAGCAAGCTTTAGCTAGGGTGCTCCTATCTAAATACACGTAACAGGAGCATTTATTTTTCCCGGTAACCACAGCACCAATATTAACGACGCTTGTTGCATTTAAAAGAAAACATTAAAATCTGGGGGAGTTTGTCTCGAATTTTCGATTTAGGTCATTTTTTTATTAAAAAGTGGCAAACATCGAACATTTCTAGAAGACGACACTATCAAGTTTACAACTCTGTAACTCCGCAATGAAAAATGATATCACTATTATGTGAATTGTATGTAATAGTACATCTAAAGCGGACAAAATTGGTATGCTACACATGAGTCTCAAAAATTTAGTAATATCGAAATACAGCTTTTGCAGAACCCTTGTACACAACGTAACAAATTCACGTAAGATATAAAATGACACATCAAATTCGTCCGCTTTCAATGGTCTAGTGGATGCCGTTTACCGAACCGTGATATTCATTTTTGATGCAGAGCTAATAATTTGTAAACTTCATGCTTCCATTTTTTCAAACCATCAAATTTTTAAAAAATATTTTTAACGAAATTCAGCCACTAAATCGAAATTACGCTTCCAGCAGTCACTATAATTAAACTTTCTCTCTCAAATACACTAAATTTCACTAAAATCGGTCCAGAAGTTATCTCACAAAAACGTTTTTTGTGTTTTACATGTATTTGAATAAGCCGCGTCGCAGTTGGGCCCGAGCTAAAGCTTCCTCTTAACAGCGGAGCTGTTCTAAGTCGAGCCTTCGCCATTGGGTGGCATGCAGGGGGGCAGGGGCCAGAGCCAACACCCTCTAGAGAACTTAAGACCTTCGCTGACCCTCTCCCCTGGAGCTACGTCACGCAAAAGAGGCCTGCATAGAAGTTCCGTGCTGCGAAGCTACGAGCAGCGCACCTGTGTTGAAAATGAAGCGTGGAATATGTACAATGGTTAACCACGGCTATTCGGAGAAGACCGAGGGGATGACGGCGGCGCAACAATTCGATTAGCTCCAGGAACCCTGCCGCTCCTTGAATAGCTTCGGCGTTAAACAAGTCCCGGCATGCTCGGCCATGCTGTTGCATGCTTCCGAACGCAGTTTTTTTCTAGACGTGACCAGCACTTGTGCTGTGCTTGCGATTGTGTGTACTGCGAGTCTTCATTGCCCCGGAATGTGGAGTGTCATGCCAAGATATGCCTAATAAGTGCTGCGTGCCCAATCGCCGGAGCAATTACAAATCGGGGCAGAAAAATCATGTCCAAGTTTCCGCAAGATGAAGAAGCCCAGAGTGCCTGGATTAGGGCGCTTCCACGTGCAGACTTCATTCTATTAGCGCTCTTCAGGGTAAGATGTTCAGAACTTGTTTAAATAGTTAAATTCTATTCTATTCTACTTTTGAAAAATACGTAAAGGTTAATTGCTCAATTATAGAAAGTGCGTTTACAGAAAGTGATGATTCCTCATAGTTCGACGCCTGCGAGGATGGACACAAATGTGAATTTGTGTTAAGGCACCTTTTGTGGTGTAGCAGGGATATGTTATTGAAGAACTACTGCTTCAAGATGAAAGACAAGATATTGGATGCCAATGCTAAGGCAAGGAAGAGAAAAGTCGGAACACTGCGCAATAAGGCAGCTGTTTCCTTGTAAATATCTGCACGAATGTTTTATATCTCATTTCTAAACTTCTTTGAGTTGTTGTAAGTTAGTGGACTGCAGTAATTAGTGCGTCGAAAGCGAAATTATTCCTTTAAGCATAATCTAGATTGGAATAAGTACATGTGTCCCCAGCACTAAAACTAAAACTTAGACATCTTGAGCTCCCTGAAATATTAATCGCATGGATAACAAACTACCTAACAAATCGCCGCCAGTTCGTGGAAATTAATAAGCAACAGTCTGGCTGTCTTCCGGTCACCTCGGGAGTTCCTCAAGGAAGTGTCCTAGGGCCACTGCTCTTTTTACTCCATATAAATGATATTACTACTTCAATCCATCCCAGCGTGCAAATTAGGTTGTTTGCTGACGACTGTGTGCTTTTTAGGGAAATCACTTCAATCAACGATCAAACTGATTTAAATGCTTCTCTAGCTGGCATTAGTGATTGGTGCGAAACATGGGGCTTAACGCTGAAAAGACGGTCTTTCTTCGCTTCACTCGTCAGAGAGCTCCACTAACCTTTAGTTACGCGTTACGTTCGTTGCCCTTGCAGGAAGTAACAAAATATAAGTATTTGGGCGTCACAATTACTAACAACTTATCATGGAATTTACACATTGATAATATCTGTTCTTCAGCCTTGCGCAAATTATATTTTTTGCGACATAAACTTGGAAATTCCCCACCTAACGTAAAACTGCTTGCTTATTATTCATTAATTAGACCTAAACTTGAATATGCATGTGTTGTTTGGGACCCGTTTACTAAACAAAATATTAAATGTCTCGAAAGGGTACAGAAAAAAGCCGTACGATTTATATATTCTAAATTCTCTCGCTATGATTCCCCCTCACAAATAATGCGTGCTAATGCCATCGAAGTCCTTAAGAAGCGAAGGCAACACTTAAGAATTCGATTTCTTGCCATGCTTATTAATGGAGACTTATCAATTAATCCTGCATCGTATCTGTTCAGTACAACGTCTAGGCTTACTCGACACCACCATCCGAATTCACTAACACCTTATTTTGCACGGACGGATGTATTCAAGTTTTCTTTTTTTCCCCGCACTATAACAGACTGGAATAACTCGTTGTTGCCTGTTTCAATTGATTGACTCATTGTATTACCGTTGTGTCTTACCACCTTACTTGATTGAATAATGCATTGTAATATTGTTGTGTTTAACCACCCTGCTTGGACCTGTTTTAGGTCTGCAGCATGAAATAAATAAATAAATAAAATTGTTCATACGCAATTGTGAAGCTTATCGAATGCGTTACATTCATCATCGCCGCGCCATAAGAACCATAAGTACAAAAATACAGAGGGAAAATTTTTTATGGATTCAATTCATTTGAACTAATAGGTATGAAGTGTGGGGTATAATAATAATAATAATTCACAAACAAAGTACATTCCAAAGACGACAAAGCGCGACGCCATAAAAGAACTGCTAGCATCAATACCTGCTCAAACTTTACAAAGCTGTTTTGTATCTGTGCCTCTAAATAAATGCTTTGTAAGGGTTCTGCTGCTCATTCCGCAGTTTCGACTGAAGGAAAAGTGTGGAGTAGTCAATGGAAGCATACTGCTGCTAGGTGAACCAAGCCACAATCCCTTCATTCAACCCGTATCCCCAAGCGCGCCGCCGGTCTCTTCTCCGTGACGTCACTCGCCGAGCACTCAAGCCTTCTTGTCTAGGATGTCGTGGCAGAGCGCGCGCCGGGGGAGGGGGAGGTGAGGGGTATAGGAGCAGGAGTTCCGCCGTCGCGCGCCCTTTCGCCCCGTGGATTCCGTTCGGCACGAGCAGCAACGAGAGCTCGCACGAGAGCGGCAGCGCCGACGTCGCGCAAATCGCGAGCTTCGAGAGCGAGAAGCGGAGAGAAGCCGCTACCGCAGAGAATCGAGAAGGGGAACCGCAAACCAAGCGTCGGTGGAAGCAGGCCAACCCCCCCCCCCCCCTCCTCCCCTTTCAAGAGATGGCAACCCAAACCAAGCGCCAGCACAGGCAACCCCCAACTTCGAGACTAGGAGGCCGAGCAGAGACGTCGAAGCAAAGAGATTTCTCCCACGGAGGGTGCCGATGAACTGTGGGCCTGCAGCTTTATCAAGCTGTCGAAATGACAGCTATTTCCGCACGCCTCTTCGGATCATTACACTGTCATCATCATCAGCCTGGTTACGCCCACTGCAGGGCAAAGGACTCTCTCATACTTCTTTAACTACCCGGGTCATGTACTAATTGTGGCCATGTGGTCACTGCAAACTTCTTAATGTCATCCGCCCACCTAACTTTCTGTCGCCCCCTGCTACGCTTCCCTTCCCTTGGAATCCAGTCCGTAACCCTTAATAACCATCGGTTATCTTCCCTCCTCATTACATGTCCCGCCCATGCCCATTTCCTTTGTTTTTTTTATTTCAACTAAGATATTATTAACTCGTTTTTGTTCCCTCGCCCAATCTGCTCTCTTCTTATCCCTTAACGTTACACCTATCATTCTTCTTTCCATAGCTCGTTGCGCCGTCCTCAATTTAAGCAGAACCCTTTTCGTAAGCCTCCAGATTTCTGCCCCATACGTGAGTACTGGTAAAACAGCTGTTATGCACTTTTCTCTTGAGGGATAATGGCAACCTGCTGTTCATGATCTGAGAATGCCTGCCAAATGTACCCCAGCCCATTCTTATTTTTCTGATTATTTCCGTCTCATGATCCGGATCCGCAGTCACTGCCTGTCCTAAGCAGATGTATTCCCTTACCACTTCCAATGCCTCGCTACCTATCGTAAACTGCTGTTCTCTTCCGAGACTGTTAAACATTACTTTAGTTTTCTGCAGAATAATTTTTAGACCCACTCTTCTGCTTTGCCTCTCCAGGTCAGTGAGCATGCATTGCAATTGGTCTCCTGAGTTACTAAGCAAGGCAATATCATCAGCGAATCGCAAGTTACTAAAGTGTTCTCCATCAACTTTTATCCTCAATTCTTCCTACTGCAGGTCTCTGAATACCTCCTGTAAACACGCTGTGAATAGCATTGGAGAGATCGTATCTCCCTGTCTGACGCCTTCCTTTATTGGTATTTTGTTGCTTTCTTTATGGAGGACTACGGTGGCTTTGGAGCCGCTATAGATATGTTTCAGTATTTTTACATATGGCTCGTCTGCACCCTGATTCCGTAATGCCTCCATGACTGCTGAGGTTTCGACTGAATCAAACGCTTTTTCATAATCAATGAAAGCTATATATAAGGGTTGGTTATATTCCGCACATTTCTCTATCACCTGATTGATAGTGTGAATATGGTCTATTGTTGAGTAGCCTTTACGGAATCCTGCCTGGTCCATTGGTTTACAGAAGTCTAAGGTGTTCCTGATTCTATTTGCGATTACCTTAGTAAATACTTTGTAGGCAACGGACAGTAAGCTGATCGGTCTATAATTTTTCAAGTCGTTGGCGTCCGCTTTCTTATGGATTAGGATCATGTTAGCGTTCTTCCAAGATTCCGGTACGCTCGAGGTCATGAGGCATTGTGTATATAGGGTGGCCAGTCTTTCTAGAACAATGTTCCCACCATCCTTCAACAAATCTACTGTTACCTGATCCTCCCCAGGTGCCTTCCCCCTTTGCATAGCTCCCTAGGCGCTCTTTACTTCTTCCGGCGTTACTTGTGGGATTTCAAATTCCTCTAGACTATTCTCTCTCACATTATCGTCGTGGGTGCTACAGGTACTGCATAAATCTCTATAAAACTCCTCAGCCACTTGAACTATCTCAGCCATATTAGTAATGATGTGGAAATAAGCGTCATTGTCATTAGAAAGTTTTAGAATAGGGGTCCCAATAGTTTGGGGCCCCAAAGAGCTTTGCGGGTGTTAACGTTAGGGCACGCAGGAGCGAAGAGCTTTAGAATAGGGCTTTGCGTTTGCGGATGGCGTCTTGCGCTGACAGCGCCACAACGGCGTCAAAGAAAAGCTATTAGAAATAATCAATTATATTATTTTAAGACAAGAATAGTAATTTTCACTTTTGTCTCTTCGCGTTTAATTAGAATTTAGAGGTTATTGTGTAAGCAGCAAGCAATTATTTGCGCTTAGTTTTGAGTAATGAACTATACGTGCCTTCACCCGCCAAGCTAAGCTTTGTAGGCCTACGAGCCATAATATTCATGATAGAATTCGGAATCAGCGGCGTCTAATGAATCAATAATCATAACACACGCTAGTTGAAAGAAATCGATAACCGCAGTCACTTCTCCTAGCTTGCGAACTTCACGCGTTACCACGAATCGAACCCAGTTTGGTGCTGGGTTATAGAGCCGTCGCTTCGATGGGTGCCGCCATGTTTGTTTACGCAAATCTTTTCGGGAAACTTTTGAGGCTCCCGCTAAATCAGCGAAATAGCGTGCCCGACGCAAAACCCAAACGCAGTTTGTGTCTCGCGCATGCGCAGTGGTTTCGACGCTATTTCCTTGGGGCCCCAAAATGTTTGGCACCCTTATTCTAAAACTCTCTATTGTCATTGTCAAGAGAGAATTCCTCAACCGTGAGTGAGGCCACAGCTGGAAGGTGTCTTATAGACTGTTTTTTGATCACAACCTCATACAAACGAACAGTGTGCGCAATCCGGAACCGATGCTCGAATCTAGCAAAACGACGACAACGAGATGAAAATCGCGCTAAACAAGTGTTCAAACTTGATAAAACAACCACCAGCTTCGCTGTTTTGACAGCTTTCACTGCGTGCAACTGACTTTGCCTTTTTTTCCCTGTTAATGTTACCAGTATCAGTTGAAGGGCGCGCTTGTCTTTGAACGCCAACTAACAGACGCACACGCCGGCCGGGCGCTATAGTTTTGTAGCGTGTGAAAGTTTAGATACTGTGGTGAAGCGCTCGGGAAGGACAGGGGCACTCCGTGTCTGTACAGACGTTGACCCGTCGCTCAATGCGCCACCAAACCCAACTGTAATAAAGCTCGTTTGCGCTGATCACAGTTGCATTCACCTTATACAAACGAAGGCAAGACGGGCGGAGGGTCGGACGGATGAAGGTTGAGGGTGGAAAAGTTGCCACACATTTGATTTGTCGGCGAGAAGCATCGCACTGCGTTAAATCTCCGAGAACATGGGTGGTTCGCGTGAAACGTAAGGAAGACAAATGCTGCTGCATATATAAATTTGGAAATATGTCGTATGCAGTCGCTAGGGACGCGAGAGTCCGCACCTATGAAGGCCATATTATCGTCCAAGCGACGGTGCCATGACAACTGTTTTTGCCAGTTAAACAAGCAGCAGCGTCTACTTAACTTCCGCACATTATTTGTAATCGATGTTACTAGCTCCACTGCAAAAAAATGAAATAAACTCCGTTATTTTGCCTGGAATTTGGAGTTAAACCTTGAATTTTACTGGATGCAGCTATGTCTGTGGGACACGTACGCCACCATAATGTATTTAAACAACACTTTAAAATTAAGGCCATTAATAAAAGTATTGTGTCCCTTTGTTCTTTTTATTTCCATTAAATGTTGCTAAAGGTTCCATTAAATTTGTTTTTCTACAACACTTAATTTTTACGGGCCTATCACCTTTACGCGAAATGATTGGCAGCAGATGGCCACCGTCAATACTCCAATAAAAGTAGCGGATGCATTTTTCTTGTGGTCGTGTTTTTTTTTTTTTGAGATCGCATCAAAACGTTTCGAGAAGTTTTATAAAATGTCATCCTAATTTTCTTCGCACGATGAGTTGCCATGGCCTCAGTCAAGGACTATCAATGCTCCGGGATATTAAAGGGGCCCTGAACCACTTTTTACCGAAGTGGAGAAAGACATTTGTAGTGAAGATAGGCTATTTCAGAACCACTTTGCCGCAGAGAGAGAGAGAGAAAAATCATTTATTCAGACCTTCGAGGTGGTTGCTCTTGAGGTCGAGAGGGTGGTGTCTTCATTCCAGGACTCGACCATGGCTGCCCGACGTACTTGCTGGACGAGAGCTTCTTGTCCCGCCAGGGTATCGCCGGTCAGCTGTACCTCCCACCGCTCAAATGACGTGTTAGGCGTCTTTAAGTGTTGAGGTTTGCCTCCGCACCCCCACGAGATGTGAAAGAGTGTAGGGCGTGTGTCGCCGCACCAGGGGTAGATGCCGCGATATGTATGTGGGAGCATTTCACTGTATCTGTGTAGGTTTGGAAATATGTTGGTCTGAATAAGTCGGAGAGCTACTGCATCTTCACTACTGAGCTTTCTGTGATGCGGAGGATAAATCCTGCGGTTGAGTCCCTGGATCTCGAGTCGGTCGCAGTAATTGGACGGCAGGGGCATGAAGGTAAAAGGTGGGGATTGATGAGACGATTGGTCTTGCCCCGCTCGGTTGATTAGCGCTCGAGCTAGGGCGTTCGCCCTTTCGTTCCCCTCCAGACCCGCGTGGCCTGGCGTCCACGTGATTTGATGGTATTCTTGCAGGCTCGGGCCTAGAATCTGAGCCGCCAGCAGCGGTGTTCGTCTGTTGGTAAAGTTACGGCAGGCCTGTTGCGAGTCGGTAACGACATGGACTTCCCTGCCTACCCTGTCTTCTTGCTTTATTACCAGCGCCGCGGCTATGGTCTCAGCCGCAGCTGGGGTCTCTGCCCTTACGGAGGCCGCGAGGATCAAGGAGTTGTCTCTACCGTCCACGGCGGCTACCGCGAAGAGGCCCCCTACAGGGTACGCCGCCACGTCCACGTACGTTACGTACGGGTCACCCTTGAATTGTCGGCGCTGTCTGTCGACGCGAGCCTTGCGTCGTCTTTGATGGAGTTAATGACTCATGTGCTTCGGTATTGGGTTCGCCTTGTTCTTGCCTCTGACCTCAGGCTGAAGTGATTGTTGCCCATCGAGGGCACGGAGCTCCGTTGCCGTTCCGGTCCGGTGGAGGATGGCTCTGCCCGGCGCCGTGTTCTGTAGTCTGGCCTTTTGCGAAGCGAAGTCCGACAGCTCAGCGAAGTTGTTGTGGATCCCGAGGGTCGCTAACTTCTCGTTTGAGGTGATGACAGGGAGACCCAGGGCCGTTTTGTACGCGCTTCTGATGATGGCATCGACTTGTTCTTGGTCGCGTTTGTTTAGCGAGTGGTAATGATACGGCATGCTGTACGTTATTCTGCTGATCACCAGAGCCTGGACGAGGCGAAGCGTGTCCTCTTCTCGCATGCCCTTGCGGCTTCTTGTAATTTGTTTTATAATCCGCGCGATCTGGTTGGTGGCAGACCTTAGGGTTTGGATGGTGCGGGAGGCTTTTAGGTTGCTCTGGATCCAAAAACCTAGGATCCTAGTCTTATTGCCTTCCGTGATCTTCTGGCCCTCAATGTAGAGGTCGATAGGGCCGGGGAACAGCAGAAGCGGAGTTTTCGGCAGTCAAACATGACCTCAGCTGTGCTCCCCTTAATTCCTCCTCCAACACCTTGCACTGCGAAGGCTACGGCGGAGACGTCACCCTGGCGCGCAGTTCAAATTTCCAATTTGGTGCCTATACCGCGCTAAACCTAAGCCAAACGCGGCTGTCCTCAGAGAGCCCCAGTGCGCTTAGCCTCAGGACTCGTGGCGACACCTCGCGGCAGCCGCGGTGCCGCCGAGCGAAGCGACCAATAGCAGCCGCGTATTCGAGTGTGCGAAATAGAGCACAGAGAAAATAGCGAGGATCATGGGGTTTTCGAAACGAGAGAGTTCCACGGACCGCGTACGACAGCAGAACTTGGCTCAGATGTTCACAACAGCGGATGTTACCCGTGGACTATCTCATTTCATCAAGCTCGAGGGGTGTTTCAGGGCTCCTTTAAAAACTGGTAACCGAAGCTCTGATGTATGCGCCATATGAATATAAATCATCATCAGACTATTTTTATGCCCACAGCCCGACGAACGCCTCTCCCAGCGATTTCCAATTACCCCTGCCTTGTTCTAGCTCACTCCAAATTGTGCCTGCACGTTTTCTGATTTCCTCCCAGCACCTAGCTAACTATCGGCTGTCCTCGACTGCGCTTCCTTTCCCTAGACACCCATTCCGTAACTAATATCTTCCCTGCGCAATACATGGCCTGGCCAGCTCTATTTGTTTCTTCTAAAGTCAACTAGAATATCGCCTACACTGCTACCTTCCTATGTTATATCATTAGGTCTAACTTTTTTTTCCAGCGCTCTTGCACGGTCCTTAAGTCCTTGTCAAGCTTCTTTGTTAACCTCCAAGTTTCTCTCCCATATGCTAGTACCGGTACAATAAAATCGTTGTACACTTTCCTTTTCAACGATAGAGGCAAGCTATCGTTGACGGCTATCGGTCCTTATGTGGCAATACCTTCCGCATGCGCTCAAATCCATTTTTATTCTGTAAATATTCTTACGATCGGGATCCCCTGAGGGTAATTGACCAAGATGAACGTGTTCTTGCGCAAAATTTAGAGGCTGACTGCCAATCACGAATTCTTGCTCTGTGGCCAGGCTATTGAATACCTTTGTCTTCTGTATATAAATCTTTAGACCTACTGTTACACTTTCTCGGCTAAACCACTGTGCATCCAAAGCAACCACTGTGCATCCAAGACAAAGCATCCTAAAATTTCCACTGGCTTCCACTTTTCTTATTCATGAAATTTGTTTAAAGAAGCAAAATTGAGGAACTGCCTACGTAGGATTACTACCAGGGTCATCTGCCGGAAGTGAAAATAACCAACCCAGTGCAGGCATGGCTTCCGAGATTGACAGCGCAGTGCTGTGTCGAGAATCTTCGAGGGCATGTCATTCGTTGGATGGCTTGGTGCGAATGCCGCGTTCCATTACAGCATGCCGCCACCGCTCTTCCGCTGCACATGATCGGAGAGAAATATTGGTTTGTTTCATACACTCTTTGGCAAAGTTACACCCTTTGGCTTGCCCCTTCTGCCACACAACAATAATCGTTATCTGCCTTGATGCGTTTCCTTTCTTTAACGCTGCGAGCCCGGAATTTTCCAGTAACGAACGGCACGCGCGTTATCAGAAGGGGCACTCCAAAGGGTGTAAACTGTTCTATGTTGATAACGCGCGTGCGGTTTGTTACTGGTATGTACCGGGCTCGCAGCGTTAAAGAAAGGAAACGCATCAAGGCAGATAACGATTATTGTTGTGTGGCAGAAGGGGCAAACCAAAAGGTGTAACTTTGCCTAAGAGTGTAGTGTGCGAATTATTGCGGCTATTTTAATTGTAATGCTCACGCAATGGGTCTTAGAACCGCGTACGGTTCTTCGCAGGCAGGTCCGTGCGGTCAGAGAAATCTGGAGGCATTTTTCTTGAGGTGGTCTTGTTTCTAAACGTGGAAGAAGGAAAATCACACTCTTAAGAACAGTTTACACCCTTTGGCGTGCCCTTTCTGCCACACAACGATAATCGTCATCTGCCTTGATGCGTGTCCTTTCTTTAACGCTGCGAGCCCGGAACTTTCCAGTAACGAACGGCACGCGCGTGATCAGCGTAGAACAGTTTACACCCTTTGGAGTGCCCCTTCTGATAACGCGCGTGCCGTTCGTTACTGGAAAGCTCCGGCCTCGCAGCGTTAAGGAAACCCATCAAGGCAGATGACGATTATCGTTGTGTGGCAGAAGGGGCACGCCAAAGGGTGTAAACTGTTCTTAGAGTGCAGGAGAGGCCCTGACGTCATTCTTTGTGAAGCTGCCCGAAGTTGGCGTTGCCCATGGCGTTGCTCCGCCAATCCGGCCAGCTCCCCTCTCTTGTTTACCTTTCTCGCGAAACCACGCCGCGCTGCGCGCAACCGGGCTGCTCGGACGCGCGCGCTCCGCAGCAATACTAAACAAAAGCATGTAATGGCGATGTCTCGATGCATCACCGTTGCTGAAGTGATGTTGAAAGAAGTTCATAACGAACTTCCCAAATTGGGCCGTGAGGTCGAATCGGCTGCTTTCACCGGCTTTTATGAAAATAAACATGCTTTATCAGGCCAGCCAAATGAGCTGTTCTCATCAATCGCAGGTACCGGCCGCTGCCCAGTTCTTGAGCGATATTAAAAAAGGTCACCTTTATCGCTCCCTTCTCGTATTTCTCTGCTTGGACTTCCTGGGACTCTCCGACGGTCTTGCGAGCTAAACGTCTGGCGATACGAAAAAAATTACCCATTCTCGCTGCACTGCAAGAACGCACTGGAGTCACGAACGACACACACATTTGCGATCCATTAGGAGTTTATAAGCACAAACACATTCTCGCTTGAGGAACCATCGTGCTTCATTGAACAAACTTCAGGCGGCCGCGCATCACTACGACAGCGCGCCGGCGAGGTGGCAGATTGTCATCTCTGACTCCATGTTTAGATTCGTTGACTGCGGCCTGAGGTGCTTTCTTACCACGGTGTGAAGCATCACGGAATCAAAGTTTTGCGATAGCCGTTGCACGGTGCAGAACAGTACGCGCGTAGAACCGGCCTACATGCGACCTTGCAACAGCCTTTTGTTGTGTTCGCAGGCGTACGTTCTGTGGAGCCTTGCAGACTCTTGCAGCGCATCCCCTAACCTTTACTTCCCTGCGCTTCTCGCGCGCACAGATAAGATACACCTGTGGTAGGGAGGATTCGTTCCTTAAGTCAAAGCAGCCGCTTCTTTCCCATTTTCCAGGATGAAACGTCGGCTGGCAGGCGCACGGTGCCGAGGGCAGCAAAACGCACATATTCTGCGTAACGCTGTATCAGCACGTGTATTGAGGTACACATGTGCAGGTGTGTATAATATACCTCGAACGCGCTCTGTTTAAAAGACTTCGTGCTGTCGTGAGTACTGCGAGGAACAAGCAACAGTTAAGCAACATGTGTTTTAATATGCACAAAAGCAAGTTGTTACTGAAAACAAACTATGCATTCATAACGTACGTTCTAGTGCCTCAAATGCACCATATGCGCTGCCAAATGCAGGAATCACTGACCTGCAAGGCGTTCATTGTACAGATTCTGAAACGCATCGGTTTTGGCCTGCGATGGAATGTTAGCACGATTCCGCCAAAGAGGGCAAAATTTCCTGCGGTTATTCCTTCGTGCGTTGCCATTGCCGTGGCGCGGTACATTACGTACAGCGTTGCATGCGCGTTCATTTCACGAACTCTGGTTCCTCCTGTCCCACCTGGGCACAGCAACATCCGGGAAAGCACGGTCTAGATTACGCAGCGCAGCAAAACACGGAGGCCACACGGCGCCTTTGACACGGTACGAAACCTACACTCTAAAAAAAGTTTGCACCCTTCGGGGTGTATATCTGCCACACAATAATCGTCATCTTCCTTGATGCGTTTCCTTTCTTGAAAACGCCGCGCCCGCTGCTTTCCTGTCGGGAATGCTATGTCATGCTGATAACGCGCATGCCGTTCGTTACTGGAAAGTACCGACCTCGCAGCGTTAAAGAAAGGAAACGCATCAAGGCAGATGTCGATTATTGTTGTGCGGCAGATATACACCCCAAAGGGTACAAACTTTTTTAGAGTGTACGGAGCAACACGTGTGAGCGCACAGAACCATAACAAAGCCGCCATTGTGGCCCGAAAGTCGTGGCCCTACATCAAAGAAATAAAAAAGGCAAAAAGAGGAGAACCTACTACGTCATTTCCTCCACACTTCTCTCCTAGCGCGCGGAGGGGGTATGGCCTCTCCTCAGTTTCCTTCCTCCATGTTTCTAAATATAACTTTGCTTAACCTATCGGGACTTTGTCCCGGGGAACCTTGCTTCTAAATGGCTCTTTGGCTAAATACTACGGAAAATGACGTGCTTTGCTCCGTTTAACTACCACTTACGCTTCCGTCAAAACGGAATCATCGCGGTTCTTAGAGTTTGTACTGGCGAAGCGTCAATTTTTGCCGTCAGCGGCTGACCAGTGTCCCTGGGGCGCACGTAAAATATAGTTTGCTGCTTCGCAGTGCCAGGGCCGTCAGCGACAGGAGGAGTACGCGGATGGATGGATGGGGAGTACGTGTCACAAGGCACGCTTTGTGTATGAGCCGCCCTGCCATGAACAAGAACTGCAGTAGAACCTGAAAAGGAATATTTTACACTAAAACGAATTCGTTCTAACAACGTGTCAATATTCATTGGTCTGCGGCTGCTAGAGCGGCGTCTACCTAAGCCCCTACCCCGCCGTGCTTCGCGCCGGGTTGCTTCGCTCTCCTTCGTAGCAATCCGTGCGTCAGGCCTGGTGGGGAAGCTAAAGAATTACTACAGAAGTGTGTATATATATATATATATATATATATATATATATATATATATATATATATATATATATATATATATATATATATATATATATACTTGCTGCCATATGATTCAGCGCATTCCAAAACTGTAAAAAGAGCTATAGCGTCGCACTGTTTGGAATCGTCTCTTCAGAAGTCGTGCCCGCACCTGATGCAGACAAGTTTTGAGAATCAGGCCAGCCGACTTGTGGCGGCGGGGTTCCCCCATTCGGTTTTGATTGCGGTGGCTGAGACCCTCTTTCAGAAGCTAAAACTGGGAACACGAGTAAAAGATGACCGTCGGAAGACCGACAGGGCTTTGGTTGTGCCGTACCTGCACAAGACTTCGCACAGTCTTAAGAAGGTAGCCAACAGGCATGGTGTTTCCGTTGTTTTTTCATCACCCAACAAGCTGGCACAGTTATGCCCACGCATCTGCAACTCTAAAAAAAGAGGTTGCCAGCTAAAACATGAGAAGTCGTTCATCAAGTGTGCCACAGGAGTGGTCTACGCCATTCCCTTGAAGTGTGGAAAGGCTTATGTCGGCCAAACCGGCCGCTGCATTAATGAACGCTTGGGGGAACATGCCCGAAATTGAAGCAACTTAAAGGACAAGTACGCACATTTGGTCGCGCATGTAATTGGATGCACAGGATGCGAGGCTCGTTTGGGAGAGACGAAGATTCTCGGCAAAAGTGCCGACGCGACGACGCGCGTCAGTTTGGAAGCGTTCTACATACACAAATATGGCAGCAAGTGCGTAAGCACCCCTTCTGTATCGGTTTTTGCGGCAGAGCTTCATTTTTTGGAAGCGGCTGCTTACTGATTTCATTGTATCTTAGTATCCCTCGCCTTTTGTTAGTGTTTGTCTACTTTTTTCGTTTTCTTGTTTCTTCGCGTCTGAATGCGTTGACTGCTTGCACGTTCGTTCACCGATGCGCATCGTCATTTTCCCCGATTGTATCACTCCCTTCCCCCTTCACTTCTGCCTTTCCCCTTATATAAGGCACCCGTCTTCTGTTAATAAAAGTTAGTTGACAGTCAGCGCTTGTGTCCTGTCCCTTATACTTTGTGGTTGCATGTGTTTGCGCTGTAAACAGTTTTCATGTCACATATATATATATATATATATACAAGAATACTGTTCAACACGCTATTTGAACTAAGCGCCTACCAATTACGAGCGCAGTAGTATGACCGCTTCGCCATAACGCACTTTTTTCTTATTACACGGAAATAAGACGTAGAGACAAGAGAAGAGAGAGCTTATCCCGCACTATTTATCCGCGGTCGCGTAGTGCAGCTCGGCTAGGGACAAACGGGACGGGCAATGCGCGTCCTCCTCCATATTACTGCATTACCGACGCAAAAGCACATTTAGAAGCAAGATTCTCCAGCAATAAAGTCCCCCAATTTCTCTGATCGTACGGACGTCCCTGCAAAGAACCAATCCCCTCAAAACCAGGGAACTGGGCGATAAAGCTTGACACATAATCGCTCAAACTACGTCGACCACGCTATATTGTAAAGGTGCAGATATATTCGAAAGCAAAAAGTAAAGTGAACTGTAAACAAGACAAGTTACTTATTGCACCATCACTGGAAAAAGAAATATCAGAGGGCGCATGCTGGCCAACAAGACGCTCTTCTGGTCAACATCCGTACGTTCTTTTGTTGCCTCTCGTTCTTTTTCTCATTTTTTTTTCACATTCAGCTACCTGTTTCTCTGTGCAGGTCACATTTAGGATCTCACTAGCCGCTTTATCTGTAGGAAAGCGTGTGGGAGGCAAGAGTATAACCATTTTGTCGCGCGGTATACCGATTTTTGTAATTATCTGTATGCAGGTGACGGTCAAACGGCATTAAACCATTTGAAGGTAGCGCTATTTGTTATCGGCTCTTCTTCTTCACTTTGTTTCATCTGCGGTCACTAAAATAGCATAATGAACGGTACCTTGGCAGGCTTTCCTGCTGTGCGAGTGTGTATTTAAAGAAAAGTAGATATGAGCGTGCCCCGCCTTCGCACCAGGCGTCATAGAGCGTGTGATGACCGACAGGCGCACATGATGTACCCAAATCATCCTGATAGCAACTGATTCTCTAAAACATTGAGTACAGCTTTGCCGGAATCGTGCTGGAATGCAATGCATCGAAACTGGATTTGAAGAATGGTAGAGTGCACACATTCGCTAACGAGTGATGAAATTAATCGTTCACTTGTTGAATACTTGCCTTCGTGTCTTGCGTTTCTACGTCCAATTCGTTTTGCGTAGCCCAGTGCAGCAAGTTTCGAACGCAACTCCAGCGATGTAACGAGGGAAGACGAGCACTTGTTTGATTTAACATAACTGAAGAATGAATCACGACACCAACAATAGCAAAATGCCTTTTTTTTATCAAACATTCCTGTACACGGTTCCTACCGATATGTCTCGTTTTGTGACCGACAACGTTGCAATTAAGGCACATGAAAATGCTTAAGGCTATTTTGTACCTATGGTACTCTAAGCAAAGTGAGGCACATTACTATAGATGCATACTGCTCTGTCATAGGGACAGTGCATACAAATGCCACGCGCGTAATTTCAATTGCCATCGAAATACTCTAACTCCAATCGCTGCATTGGCAGAAATGAATGAAGGTAACCGAGAAGATTGATATAAACGGTCTCAGGTTTCGCGCGCTATACTGCGCACACAAACTACTGGTTGAAGGGAGAGAAGTCCGTAGTCTGCTGTGTTCGCTGTGCGCGATATGCGTAAACATGTCACACCAACTATAATGGCCTGCCAGCAGACCCTTGTGGTGGTTTCAGTGGTATCTTGAGTGCGCACATACGACGTACACATATAACTTATTTGGCTTACCTCACACGCGAAGTGTGACATCAATCAAGCAGACAGCCTTAAAGCAACACACGCAGAAAAGACATGTTGGGCTCGTAGCACCACAGAATACCGGGTGTTATCCGACTTGCAAGTAGCACGAGCGGCGTTAGCCACTTATATCACAAGGCACAACACAAGACTGTGCAGACAAGGCACGCGAGCACAGGATACCGCCCTAACGGTGTTTCCTGTCATGGTGGCAAGGCCGGCATTTCTCTGCACAATTGAATGACCAGTCAACAGCTTTTGTCAAGAAGGCCCCGCTGGATTGGGCTCTAGCATAATTTGTCATGGATGCTCAAAAGCAAGCCACGGGTAAATGGCACATAAGTTACAAGAAGGCGCAGTGCGCAGCCCAGAAACGGATCTGACACGTTTCTGCTGAACCAAACAGCCTCGAGGCTGTACGGAGCCGCACGCTGGACACAACACACAAGGCCAATGCTCGCTGCCACCCTTGGCCTGGTCAGTTCGTCTGAGTAGAGCTCCACTGGTCCCATTCACTAGCAAATGTGTGCGCGTCCCGACATCACCGAATACATCCTTGATTATGGCACGAGATAGTTATTTAGCACACCGACGTTTGCTCTTTCGATTCCTGCTCACAGCTCCCGCACGATGCCTGACGGTCTTCCGCACTCAGGAGGTCTTCGTCCTCCTTTTTTCCACACCCTCCTTCCGCTTCTTCACATTTCGTTCCACTCTTTGTCTTCTGCAACTCGACTAGAGCCACACCCTCGGAACCGTCCACGACCACTGCGGGAATTTTATGTCGCTGCGAAGCCGGAACCGCCGCGTCCGAGTAGAAGCCGGACATGCGGCCGCTGTGGTACACGAGGCCCACCTCGAAGACTACGGCAACGAGCAATATGGCGACTGACAGGAAGTGGTAGGCGTAGCGCAGCCGGTCCGTGTCGTAGAGCCAGCAGACACCCGGCGCGCCGCACTTGTCCTCCCACACGAGGCAAGCAGAGTCGAAGACAGCCCCGTAGAGTATCGGGTACGGAATATAAGCTGCAAAGAGGTTACGGGAAAGTGGCGTTGGCGTTGCAGGAAAGCCAAGACATGCCGGTAATGCCGCGCATTTCACCACCTTAATAAGCCCATCTAATCGCTTCCACTAGGATTCTCTCTGTTAAAGCCAAACCAGCTACAATTTATCTTTACTTCGTTTTTAAGAGCAAGACACTGTCCACGAAGATGGCTCGCATGATATTGACTTATAGAACAATGATGACTGTTAAATGGTAAATCGTTTTCCGTCTTTACAAAAAAATCGAAATGATTGTTTTTATTCTAAAGGCAGCATGTCACGCGATTACCCTCTTTCTTTAAAACTCGAAACATTTCTGTTCGTAGGACGTAAAACGGCACCTATGTGCGTAGCATGCCTACCGCATTGCCCTTCGACATGATGCACGGTTGCGCGCGCAGTGGGTCACGAAAGATGTGTCCCCGACCAAGCTTCATGCATAATTCATGCTTTGCTAAGCGTTTAAGAACTATTAACTACCACTGTCGCGCTGCTGTTAACTGTCTGTAAGGTTACAGGGATCTCGTCAAGCTCATCTGTTTCTCATGTATGAAATAAAGATATAAATATTAATTGAAATGAAGAAGAAAGTTATTCTTACGTACACTGCAAGTGAAATTATTCTTAGACTGTCAACTAACAACGCAATGTGAAGTCTGTTTCAATTATTTGTGACTGTCTGCTAACACTGAAAAGCCATTGGCAAGAAAGTGGCGCTGTTTACACTGCAGGACATTCAGCTTTACGTGGGCCATTCGTGTCACTGACTCGACGTGAATCAGGCCAAAACAAGGAATTACCTCTCTTGATATATAAGCAACCCCGCTGTGCCAGGAACAGAATTCTCTAGCACAGATAATGGGCGTGACACTTACTAAAGATGCTGCTCAAGCCTTCTTGGACGCCCAGCGCCATGGCCTTCTCCTCGCGAGGAATACACCTGCAACGGTAACACATGTGTATCGATCCTATAGGTAGGCACGTCGAAAGCAGCGATGCCAACAACATTCTCGCCCAGTCACAGCCCAAAACAGTCCATTTGCTTCATTATGTAAGGGTGAAAACGATCAATTCCTCGGGTTTTGTCCTTTTTTTTACGTTTTGGTTATTCCTAAACGTCGTCCTCATTATTTTTTGAACTATAGCCTTCATCTACCGCCTGCGATAATGAGTCAACGGTCAGAATGAGAAAAGGGAGAACAATGTTCTGACACGGTACCGAAATTCAACATTGTGCATTTCCTAGAATACAACCTTGATGGACCCAGATGGCTCGTTGATAAGCTCTTCGGTATGTCTTTAAATAAGCAGCGGCAAATGATCGCCCTTGTAGTAAAACGTGTGCGAGGCATTAGACTTGGCGAAAATCATTTCAGTAAGTTTACCGGGAGAATTTGCTGGTCATATTGGGTATCTACGTCACTGAAACGACATTAAAATGTCGCTCACGCTCGAATAGGGCAAACTTTTCTTTAAGTTATCTAAAATCTCGCAATATCTGCAGACTTTCCCACTAGACTACAAGCATCGCTCTCTGCTGCCAGTCGTCTCGTTTGTCCTGTCCGACCGCGAGGTTTCCGCCTGGTCTGTCCGTCCAACCCGACGATACTCGCTTCTCGTCTAAAGACAGAATTGCTACGTAGACATGTTCCTTGCCCCCAGAAAGCCTAAAGATGCAGAGCGGCAGATGCACAACGTTGTGTTCAACATACAGTGTGTTGGGGTTATTAGCAAAAAATGCGTTAGGCGCAGACGGAATGTACGGGCAGACTTCCCAGCCACGGCAGTTCGAAAGGCATGCTGCCCAAAGTACGAGCAGAGTCGAATTCTGCCGCGAGACTTAGTTCACTGACACAGAATCGCTATGCGGAGGCAAGAACGAAGCCGCGGTTTCTCAACTTTGCTGGACGAACCATGCACGCAAAGAAGCAAAGTGTTCTCTCGAACGGCGAGGACAAAGACATGCGATCTAGCAGCAAAATTCGAGCGATAATGAAGCGTACAGTAAGCGTGAATTTTGCTTTTCCTGGTAATGTCATCTTTAAAAAATGCAGGTTAGAGAATAACGTACACGCTACATGCCTCGTGTACCCGCTTACCTGAGCCCGACAATCGTGTGTCCCACGGTTGTAGTGCGGACGATGAAGCCGACAAAAGACGACAAAGCAATGAACGTCAGCACATTGCCGCACGTGTCACCGGTGCACAATCCCAAGTACGGCGTCCAATGGTCTGCGTCCTGCTGTTCCTGCTGTAAAGGTGGCCTTGGAAAGCACGAGCATTCGTCGAGGGTCACCTCACCTGGCTCCTGTGGAAAAAGAGCGATAAGGAGCTACTGGAAAACTGCGGTCTCGATCAGCCTGTTCTGCTTTCTCAATGCAATACCAGTTCAACAATTGAAACTTCGAAGAAACTGTTGCTGTTGCGTAGGCGTAAAGTATGGGATGTCGAGCCAATACATCTATCCAAAAATTATTAACTAGCAGAAAATAGAAGGGAAAAAATTAAACAAGTCATAAACAGTAGAAAAAAAGAGATGACAAAACACCACTAAGTCTGCCGACTAACACAGAGCCTGACAAAAAGAAATTAACAGTAGCGCGCGTCTAGCCGTACAAAAGGCAAACACATTACCCGTGCTTTGCCCAAATGATTAAAAGAGCGCAACAATTCTTAGAATTCAGTAACTCGCTAATTCCCTAAGTTCAAGTTTTGCGAACAGCAGTAATGAACACCCGACTCCTGGATGCTTTTGGAGACTCCCACGTGATATTGAAAAGGACCCCAACGCTCTTTCTGGTACTACTAGAAAACATCAATAGAACTGTAGTGGCCGCCGAAATAATTGTGCAAGCCCTTTGACAACTTTTAAATGCTGTACACACCGTACGGCTTATTTTGTCCCAAAATAACGCACATGCCACATAATTTTCAATCACGAACTACACGACAATTATCAAACTAAAGCTTGCAGCTCCGTACGAAACTTAAGCCGCGGGGCAAAAGCCACCTCTAACCGAAGGCTGGGCAACACATACGAATCAGTGCGCTGATTACAGCTTCCGCTGCTTGAAACGCAGCACGCGGGAGGAGCACACAGATTCGACACTCACTGCCGCAGATATCTTGGTGCAGCCTGCGTGACACGGCGAGAAGAAAACCTTTTGATTGACAGGGTCGCATACAGGCTGGAAGTGTCTGGTGATGCAACTGCAGTTCTGGCTACAAGCCGTCTGTATTGCCGACCTGAAAGAAGGAAAAACAAAGGCCGGCATCTTAACAGCCAGCGCTACAGTGAATGAATGAACGGGTGCATTGGCGCTGGCACCGCAAAAAATATTCGCGCGACGATTACGCATGTGTAACGCGAATACTTAAGCGTTAGCTGCGGTGTGGGCACGGTGTAGATGCGGGCTAAGCGCTCTCGCTTCCGATCTCGAACTCGGCAAATCGCTTGGGGGTCTGAAGGCCCTGCTTCCTGCATGGCAATTAGCCGTAAAGAATGTTTTATAGGGTTCTGGTTTTAATTATACGTTCCTCTGCAATGTTTGAGTGCTCACCGGCTATCTAATTGTTTGTTACTTGACTATTTCTAATAATTATTTTTAAGGCGTCTTTCTACAGCTCGTTCTTCAGTTGCGGGCCGTCCATTGCCGTCCGCAGTGCAGGCTTTGGCAGGGTGCCAGAAGGTGTTTCCTTTGGTGGAAGCGCACGTGGCTGAAGAACGAGCTAAGGAACGGCACTTTAAAAAAAAAAATATTTTCGCAGATGCATGCCAATCTGACAACTGATACATCAAAGAGCAAAGCTGTATTTGTGAGTTCTGACAGCCTTCGGAAGTACTATACTCAAGTACAATTTTCTGTGCCTATGAAGAAAATTAGCTATACGGGCGCTAAACGCGTACAAGTGATCGCGCTCTTAAAAAAAGTCCCACGTTACCATCCACATTAGCTTAAGATGGGGAAGAGAAAACATTACCATTTCATTTACAACAGCAACAGAAGACAAAATCCATTACTGAGTGTTAAATGTGACTTATTTTCTGTTTTTCTCTTCCGGCGTTTGGGTAAATGCGAAGCAGACGCATGTAGAAGCTACGCTGATTTCAATATTTCCTCCTGGAAACAAAACGCATTGTTAGACGACTCCGGACTACTTGGAACAGTAACACATGTACGGAAACTCCACCCCTCTAGCTTTCCGTGAGTACAGGAAGTCACTGTTCTTATTCATTCAGGCCACACCGCCCACGCTAGTTGAGTTAATTGTTCTAACAATGCGCCGTCTTCCGTCACCGCCGCAGCCGTACACACAGCTGGGTGACCTCCAATGTGGAACCGTTGAAACGCGACATGAGAAGGAAATATTAGAGACTGATGTGTTAGAAAACTGCTCAAAGAAGTTGTTTTCTGTCGCGTGCGATAAGGCGCAAGTTAACATTTATAAGTATTCACAGTTATGTTTCAAAACAAAGAAGCGCTTGTTTTTGTCTTCCCTTCATGTGTGCGTTGCCTTTTTGTTGCGCTAGCCTTCCTCATCAGGAAAGCAACACTCTGGGACTCCGACGCAGGTTGCGTTGCTGGCTGTTTGATACGTAGCCCGCCGCCGCACGCTGGCCTTCAACGCCACACAAAATCTGCGGAACTTCCCCTTAACAACTTCGCTCTAAATAGCTCCAATTCTTACGCTACATCTTACTCTTGCTGGAGATTGATTAGGCATACCTTAAGCGACGCATATACCTGCCATAACAGTGTTCTTCTGCTTTACGCGTTACAGCCCACTTCCTAGATGCGCCACAGAACCCAGTAAAACACACTTTCTAAAGTGACGAACTAATGTTGAAGAGGTGTGGCATAGTCATCCGCTTCCACTGCAGCAGCCTGCCAGGCCATCTCCATCGAGTCACGTACGGTGTTTAAGGTATTACACTCAGCTCAGGGAGTAGCGCAATTATCATAGCCACTATCCCACACTAGTATAACTCATCTGGATGTCGCAAACGAACACAACTCGTTTGCATTTTGCGCTATTGCCCTGCTGCACTACCAATTGGTCGAACTGTCTAAAGGAAGTATACGTAATCCTACATATACTATAATTAACGCAAGGCGTTCTAGTCAAGGACAAACTGCATTGAAGTACATGGTTTCCAACTATGTGGGCATCTATAGACGAAGTTACCACGGCGACGATAAATATTGTGTTTCTCGAAAAGAAAAAGTGGCTTTGCTGACATTTCTGTCCACGTGGTTCGGCAAGTGCGTAGTTTAGCGAAGGCGTAATCGGCGTTGTGAATGACCTCGGTCGACGCCGATCCGCGTCCTTTGAAACATGCTGAACATCTAGGAATGACAGGTCCAACACACTAGCGCGATAAACGTGAATTTCATCTCAATTCCGTCCTCGCTGGCGCCTGCCATTGTTTCGTGCGGAATAGCGCTGTTTACCGTTTTTCATTACCCGTGGCCGGAGACGGTGCTGACGGTGCCAGCGAGCCGGATGGCTTCGCAGCCTATGAAGGCGCAGGCTACGAGACAGGCCAGCTTGACCACGTCGCAGAGCGTCGTGTAGAGCGTCACAAGGCGAGGCCTGGGCCTGAAGGCGTGCAGCGCCAAGCCGCCCATGCCCAGTCCCAGCACGTTGGTTACCATTAGTACGGGACCTGCATAACACCCCGCAAAGCTCCGATAAGGAGCAGCAGAAGAACACTGCGCGCAGGACGGTTGCATCCAATGATATGACCGATACTCACGTATATGAAGCACTATACTGACCATACTCTATCGCTGATATACCCAGCCAAGCGGTGTCGCCCCGTAGGGACACTGCTGCCTTTCTAGTGTTAACAAAGGTTCCTGAAGGCAACTGGTTCTAACACTATATGGCAGCAATGTGCGTAAATACCGAACGCTTCAACATTATTTCATTTTTACCAGCGCGTGCTTTCCACAGTAGAATTTTACTGATATTCCAACCCATCGTCTATTTGTGCCATCTATAGTACAGAAATACAAACGTAATTCACCATGGTGGCTACTATGTTGGCAGCTTAAATTTACCGGGTTTTCCAGGTTTTCCCTGACTTCTTATGACAATTGCCTCGCACTCTTCAAGACCACACTAAACCGACTGCACTCCAGCAGAATATTTTCTGAAACAAACTTTCTTGGACCCTGGCGACATCCATCGATGACCCAGAATGCTCTACAGGCGGTACTGCAGTTTTTGAGGAACACCGGCCTCAATGAGCGATTGTAGTATGCTGCTGTGTATCCTGCTGTGTGTGCGCAGTGCTCAATCTCTCTTCCTCTTTTCCTCTTTCTATTCTGCCTTTCCCTTACCCCCAGCGCATCATAGAAAACCGCATGCTTGTCTGGTTGACTTGTGCACCTTGCCTCACTGTTTTTATTTCTCTCTCTCCCTCGCAGTCCATGACATTCCATGTTCAGGCGCAAGGAAAAAATTGTGGCTTATAGCTTGCCTACTTACTGTGCCATGATAATAATTTCATCAACTGCTACTAATAAACTGTACGTCAGCCGGAATGCACTGTCATATTTGATTGAATCATGTTTGTCATGTTGTTCCAACAATCCAGCCAGGCTCATACACCTGAAACCAGTAAACTAAATCATTATTGGCAGATTGTGCAGGTTCAGTTGAAAACTTCGCTTCCTTCTGGCATACAACTAGCTTCTCCAGAACCACTGTAAGTGCCAAATTCCTTGATTCAAAGCAATTGGAGTGAAAATCTTTTTTTTCTCCTGAGTTTTCTAGAACAGACATATTCCTTGAAAATTACAGTTTCCCCTGACGTTATACACCCTGCCATTTTCCGCAGACCAAACAACCGACATGTCTCCGGACGTAGCGGCCAGGTGTGTACGAGCGCGTGGGCAGGTAACACTGGTATGAAGGCGGACATATCATTTCTTTTTTCACCACGTGATAGTACCGACGTCATGCACAATGCAGCACAGCGACTCGTGCCTATCTTAGGTAGCGTGTGTAGTATGTATGACAGATGTGCCATATATAAAGAAGAAGAAATGACTTCTGAAACTAAAAAGGGCTGGTTTTGCGACCCCGTGTTCACCTTTCGTCTGGGCTTCTGTGCAACGCATCTTATCAAACAAGAAGCCTGCATGCTTTGAGCAGCGACTAAGGTAGCAAGCCTGACATCACGAAGTACATTACATTGAATCGGCTTTCCAAAGTTTGTTTATCAAGTGGGAGCGCCACCTCACTAGATAGCAATATGTAGAAAGCGTAGACGTCATCTTATCCAAGGGATATTAGCACAGCACTCACAGGTAAGACTGTTTAGGTGGCACTACAACACAGCGTCAAGCTTCCAACAAGAACAAGCAGGTAACATTTCCGTCCACTTCCTTTTAGTTCCAACATCTGTCAAAACGCACCTCCGATGAGGATAGGAAGAAAAATGCTCGCCGAAGATAGCTATCGTCTAAAATTAATCTTTTCCGAGTCAGTCAAAAGTAAAGTTTACGCGCACCCTTCAGATATGGTGTAAGTTAAAAGCCAAACGGTGTGCCCGCCTGTGCGGCCGGAACATCAGTTCAGTGTGTGATCAGCTTACCGATGAGAAAGCTGGCCTGGGAGGCGGACGTCCTGAATTGGACCTCGACGTACTTGGAGCTCATCATGGAGTGGCCCAGGGTCGCGTTGTTCGCCAGTAGCCAGTACACTAGTCGGAACACGTAGGCCGGGTTCCTGAACAACGACCTCAGCGAGCGCCAGAAGCTACTCGCTCCTACGGAATCCACACGTACGAGCACAGGGTGAGCACAGGTGATTCATTCAAACAATGTTCTACAAAAAGAGTATGCAGGTCGGCAGCTGCTACAAGCCGATTGATTGATTGGATTGATTGATTGATTGATTGATTGATTGATTGATTGATTGATTGATTGATAGGGTTATTGACTGATTGATTCCTTCCTTAGTTCGTACTTATTAATTCATTTACTCATGCATTCATTCACTGAAGGATTGATCTAACGACCCAAAGTACAATTGATATTATAGCGACGATGTGTACAAGGCTCGCAATTAATTTTAGCCGCGTGAGGTTCTCTCATTCGGGAAGCTATCTTCTCAGCTGTGCATGTATTCCCGGTGCCGCATACACAATCACCGTCGCCTTAGCGTTTACAGTGGCAGTTACAACAATGTTAGCGTAGCACAGACTGGTCCTGCCTTTATGCGTCCTCTTTATGAGTAGACGTGCTTGTCCTGTCTTTATGTCCCTCCCCTCTGGCTAAATTCAATAATATCAGACTGTTATAGCTCGCCGTACAACGACTGACCATTGGCCTTTTTTGTGGGTTCTTCTCTTGCAGCAGTAGCAGTAGGTGAAGCCGGCGGCGACAAGTAGCGCGGGAAGAAGAGCGCGGGCAGGGCGGTGGCAGCCAGACAAACACCCAGCGCCACGTATCCCATCCACCAGGCACCAACCCAGCGGGGGTCGGTCCGCTCTAGCGCCGGGTCCACTGCGAAAGCGCATGCAAGGCGCAATGATGAGGCTCCGCTGCATGTGCGTACGTACACCCTACGACACACACACCACGACACAAAAAGTGAGATCGGTAAACGGTGAGTGTCACTAAGAACTTCCCTATTTTTTTATTACGACAGCAATAATATGGACAGTTCAGACGCACTTCTGCCGTCGCCGAGAGGTTCCGTAAGAGTGAAAGCGTGTGAGGGTGAGCCGGCGAACGCGGTTCAATCTCGCATGCGAGAGCGAGGAACGCTGCCCATATACGTGCCCTCTTCTGTGGCGCGCGAGGCAGGGGGCTCATACGACGGAGGAGGGGCGTTTTTCTCCGGCGGCTGCTAGGGTACCTCGATGTCCTCCTTGCCCGCCGCTCCGTACAGAATGGACACAACCGCGGCGTCTACTACGGCATTGGCCACGCAAATCGCGGTCGCCGTAGTAGAGGCCTTTGGCGCACGCCGTAGGGACGCGTTGCCGGCGCTCGTGTGTCTTGAAAGCGACCTGCGACATGGCCAAAGTGCGCGCCCACACGGGCCTCATTTTCAAGCCGATCTGCGATGTTTGCAGCGTGCACGTAGTGCGGGTAGCTTCCTATGCGCTGTGCTTTCGACATTTCATTCGCGTTGAAGCGAGGGATGCACGAAGGTCAATTGAATAGCGGCTGCTGCCGCGATTCCCAACTCCAGCGTTTTCACAGACAGTTTCCGCTGTCATCGAGCGAGATGCGTTCATGTTTACCTGCGCGCGTGACACCACGCTGGTTACTTCAGTTAAAACACGCTGACCGGTTAGTTGGTTTGAATCCATGATAGAATGTGTAAGCGCGACTGAAGAAGGACGTCCTCGTTGAGTCACGCTTACATACTCCATCATCGATGATTTAGTTTGTAAGCGAGTGTTTACAAGTTTACATGGCCGATAAAGCTACTGTCCTTACTTCGTGCAGCTATCTACTAATTTGCTATCGCAGTCGGTGCTTCGCCTTTCCAGCGGAACTGAGAATTTTTCCTTTTTTTTCTTTTTTTTAATAATAGTCTGACCGGAGATAATGGGAGGCTATTTCGAATGGTCTGATCAAGGTTTTTCTGAATGTTTCCATCATAATTGTGGGAATGCGTCAAAGATTACGTTCTTTATTTATGTCATGCTACTTATTTTAGAGGTTGCCCTATTCGGTATCCGTATACGTATGGTTCCCGCGTACGTTATGCGTGTTATGCACCCTAATGATTTATGAATCGGGGCATCATTCCTGGGGGAGATGTATAGCGCTGTGGCAGCACTCACGATACAGATATACGTCAACAGTTTTAATGCGAGTAACTGGCTTAATAAAAAAACGGTTTGCAGTACAGGGCGAGAAACACAGCGCCGTTCGCCAGACGTCTTTCTGTAGTTCGAGCGCTGTGGTCTGTGACCCTCTCTTCGTCCTGTTGTTTAGCGCTGTTTACAGCTCGTAGTTCGAGTCATCTGTGCCCGTCTCCCGTCCGTGTTCTCCAACTGACCGAACCCCTCGCACATATAGTCGAGGAGCGGAGAAGGGTCAGCTGCGAAATGCAGCGTTGAAACCCGATCCATCGGACGTCTGGCGCGTCACGGTGGCGCCGGGCGGGTCTGAGTGGTTGGCCCTGCAGACGGCAAGGTCCGTTGCTTGTTAGCGAGACGAGCCAGCGCCTTCGTTTCAGCAGTGCAGGAGGCGATTGCACGGCAATACATCCTAAATGCTGCTGACCGCTGTTTCTGCTGCGCACGAAATGAGCACCGTTCTACCACTTTGAAACAATGGCCGTGCAGTGCGGGAAACACGGTTGAGCAGACAAAGCAAACACATCATACGTGCTGTCGCTCTCAGTTGGAGCTACAACGCGAAAGCGCATCGCAAAGCCGTCGCGCGAGGTAGCTCATGCTCAGCGCGATAGCTCACAGTTCGTCGGTGCAGCCCTTTAAAGAATAATGCAATGCATCCAACCACGCGCCGCACTCGCCGCTGCGGCTGCAGTGAAGGCGTGAGCGTAGTTACAGTTATTGAAAAGCGAGAAAATATCCGAGACCCTCATTCGCTCTGAGGTCCGCAGTTTTCCATATCAAAGTGAAAAATAGTTGTGCACATATCCCGTAATGTCTTCCGACACTGCAACACAGCCAGCGTAGCTCCACACAGACAGTGACTATACAGGGTGTTCATTTAATTTTATTTTTCTCTCTCTATATATATTGACACGTGTACTTATCTTTATCGGGCGACCACGTTTCGCCGCTTAACAAATGTAATCGCACAGCGAGGGACGCGCCTGCATGTATCCGACGTTTCTGGAAAGTTATCGATGCTTCTACCCGGCTGTCTGTTGTCGCCGAGCCTTGTGTTATCTGATTCCATCGCGTAACGCGAATGGTGTAGAACATTGTGGAAGGCACGCGGGTCCGAACGATTAGTCTGGAACATTCGACGACTGCTCTATAAAAGCCGACGCGCTTGACCCGCTGATCAGATTTCCGACGATCGCCGACCGCGTTCGCCGCTATCATTGTGCTATAAGTGTAGCCTGTTTTTGTGGGCACAGGTTCGCCCAATAAAAGCTAGTTTTGTGTTTCACCGTATTGCTTCTTTCTTCACCGTCACTACCACGCGACAATATATATATATATATTTTTTTTTGCTGGACCATATTTTAAAAATTGCTTGTGGCAGATAGCACAATCCTAACCCTTGATCTAAATAAAGTACTCGACGAGTAAGCGCCATTACTTTTACGAGAAGACCAAAACATTGATTTGAATAACTAAGACAACTAGGCTAATGAAGTTTTTACTTAATTAACTTACTGCATGTATTGAAATCTACGAATGTAGCTAGTGAGCATGGAAGGCATATAGACTTTGAACGAATTCTCAAGACTACGCCAATTTCGGGGAATTCATTTTCAAAGTGTACACCCAATTGCATAGGCGTCCCATTTACTTTTGTACTTCAATGCATGCAGCAGCGTTTTCTTTAAAATCAAGTAAGTGGAACAAATGTGCATTTCGGCCACAAGTTTGACGGCGCACATCTCGAAACCGGTGCCACGTCTTGAGAATTCTTTCTAAGTCGATATGCCTTGCATGCCCAGCAGCTACAAGTCGTAAATTTAGATGCACCGTAATGAATTAAAAAAGGTAATAAACGTAATTATGTTAAATTATTAAATTCGGAATTTTTATTTCTCGTAGGACTAATGGTCGCCTGACTAAGTAACTTATTTAAAGGCTTAGGATTGTTCTATCCCCCACAGGCAATTTTTTTAAACATTGGCGCAGCTAAAGAGACAATAAAAAACGCCTAATATATATATGAGCTACAAGCATTCAGGCTGCGAGGATGACCGGATGCCTGACAGCGTCATGAAGCCCAAACAAAAGACATCCGACATTTCATCAGCAGCGGCAAGACTGTTTAAGTGCGCGTACTGCCCGTTATGATATTATATTCGTCGCGCAATACGATAGTCGGTGAAAGACACAATGACTAGGCGCCAGGATGTTGACAATAACATCACGCAGTGGTATATTTTAACTTCCTGTGATGTTAGCCGTCGCTCCGCCGTATACAGGAGTGAAGGAAGGGCGTTGGACACGCTGATAAGGGGTCCTATAACGTAAAAATATTCCAATATGTTTTTGTTCCAATCTCCTAACGTCAAATTTGCGTAACCGCCGACGCAAGCATCGGACGGTGAACCGCAGGGTTGTCTGAAGAGACCAATCAAACGCTGTCTTCATTTATAGGAGGTCACTTTTGTATGCTTCAAAAACGAATAACATTGCCTACTATGAGCGGCCTGTCTTATCTAACTGGCTGACAAGAAGCGAGGAGCACGCTCAAGTGGACAGGGTTTCGGTGGGGCCGAGCCAATGGAATAAAAATCGATAACCGGATGAAGAAGGTGGTGCCGGCGTCTGCGATTGGTCCGCTTTCCCTTACTGAGCTGCGGTGGCTGGTCGAAAATCGCGGCGGCATGCAACGCAAGGTTCAGAATGCTGCTAAAACGGATCCTCAGCAAACAAGAGTTGGCAGGGCGAGGTCGTAAACGTGCTGAAAGTGTTCGAAAACGTTACGCGGCCAGGCAAAAAGATTTATTGTATGGAAATAAACCCATGCTCTCAGGCAAGTGCGAGTATAGCCAGTGCGTGAGCGATCGGCGGCGACCATCTTTTTATTCCTTTCGGAACGAGGCAGCATTCGGCCATACAGAAGAAAGTTCAGTTGTGTTCCGCGTATTAATGCATCTTTAACGCGTAAGTGTCACTATGACGCGGTGAGTTTTCACGGTTTCGTGACGTCGCGTGACAGACAGGTGAAGTGGGTGCGGCCCTAAAACTTTTGACCAATAGCCGAGGTCTAATGGCGAAGGGCGTCGAATCAGAAAGAACTATATTTCTTTTGTTCGGTCCAATCATGCATAATCGGTGTGTACACGTCATATCAGATGGGGAGCTATCGCGGTTTTTATGACGTCGCGTCACAGAGAGGCCACGTGGGGGTGGTCAAAAAAAAGTTTTTGACCAATTGCCGAGGGCTTATAGCAGAATTGGAATAGAAAAGTTTGCAATAGTTTTACATTATAGCGTCCCCGTTTTTGTCACCGAAGTACGGCGCGGAAAGCTTAGCTTCTTTCCGATTTGCATCTTGTATGCTTTCCGAAACTCGAAATTAAAGATAGCTTTTTTTTTTGCACTCGGTGTTTAGACTGTTATGGAGGCTGCTTTCCAAGGGAAGGGTCCAGAGCGAAGGCAACAAGTACTCGTAGATATGTGACGCTGCATCGCGAAAACACGCCCCGCTTCAGGACGCCCTCTTATAGTCGTCATGAGGCAATTTGTCGTTTTATAGGCGCATGTGCAACTGTTTTACGGGGATGATCTAAATGATCTCTCTCTCTCTCTCTCTACGTCGCGTGGTTTGTTGCGCGGTGTGTATTGAAGGAAAGAAATTATATTGAGCCATGTAGGCCAGTTTCCTTCTGATACAGCAAAAGAGACTCGTAAAATGCACCGTTTCTTGAGCCATCGCTAATAGCGGTCAGGCTCATGGTCCGGTCGAAATCTACAGCACTAAGTGCCTTTCGGCGGCTTGCTTTAAAGGGAAGCTATTAATGCTACTACAGAAGCACTCGAAAGCAATATAAGCCAGTTTTCACGGTTTTTTCGAAAAGAACTAAATAACTGACGAAGCGCTTATATTGCTCAAATGTGGCGAATAATATGTAAAATATACAGGCAAACATGAAAGTTGCTAAACCTGCGTTTTCTGCCCGTTTAGAGGCGTTACTTCAAAAGTTACTCCGCTTGCCTGAGAGGACCAATAACAGCAGAGAATTCACATTTTCAGGAAATTAGGGCCACTCTGTGGTTGAGGTGCATACCGAAAGCTTGAAGTGTATAGGTTGATTATGTGCTTCGAAAATAAGTACTGCATACTCCTCCTCGCCCAAAATTTTATGCATTGTGCAAGGCATATAGTTTCCATTTCTTTCTTTTCGGTCTTCTCTACTAACTATGCAAGGCACGATGTTCACATTTCGTTGAAATAGGAGGCAAGTTATGAGTGACGAACGACGAATGTGTCATCTGTGTAGGCTATTTGTAGCCCTTCTAGAAAGTCACTTACTCAGGCATTCCGCAGTGTCACGCTGATGTTATCCGCGATATTTTTCCGGGGCCATAACATAATTGCACAATACACCAACTTCAAATTGATTCACTATAGGAGGGATGTTATGTGAGACGAATTTTCATGTTTCTTGCTCGAACAGAAAGTAGGGCAATACTTACAGAACCCAACTTTTTTCTCTATTTCCACACGTGATCCCAGCATTGTACTTGGTTTTTCCGGTGTTCTCGATGAACGATGAAAGCCCCCATGTTTATATTTGATTAAACTAGTGGGCTGACTATAGCGGCTCGAAGTCCATGGACTCGGGCTGCATCTTCGGCTTGCCGGACGGCCTAGAGCTGGTCTGCCAATTCTGAACTTTTGAGAGCCACCTCCCAGCGGCGGCGACGCCGATGTAGAAGCACATTTATCCAGCGGCCGTGGTAGAAGGTCCCCGGCGGCTCCCGCAGCCGGGGCGGCGTCAGGAAGAAGCGAGCTCGAGGCGGCCGCGATTATGGACGCGTCGCGAACGGAGGTGGTTTCAGTACCGTTGTTGCCGGCCCATTCCCACAGCATGTGTCTCAGCGCTGCTCTCTGTCCGCAAGCTTTACACGCATCTGTTGAATATAAACCCGGGTAGCAGTGATGTAAGAAGGCGGGGTTAGGGCAGGTGTGTGCCTGGAGCAAGCGTAAAGTTGTGGCCCCGTTCCTGTTTAATTTATCGTGCGGTGGCGGGAATGTGCGTCTTTCGAGTCTGTAGTGTTGGGTGGGGTCTCTCAACGTGGTTAGGCGATCGCCATACGCCCACTGTGACTCTTGTTGCTGCATTTCTGTCGCAGTGTCCCGATCCGGCAGGTCCAATGCCCCACTCTCGGAGGCGGAGGCGGCGACCACATAACTTGCCGCTGCTCGGCGTGTGAGACTTCGAGCAGTGGCGTGGGCCGCCTCGTTGCCCGCGAGCGGGAGATTGGTTTGTGCCGGTGCCCAAAGCAGGAAGACCGTATAATTTTGAGGTTGCGAGGGCGATGATGAGTCACCGTCGTCACAAGTTTGGAGTATGCGGGCCGCTTCCCGCGAGACGCGCGCGAAGCCGCGGATTCGCGGATTGCCGCCTGCGAGTCGCTGATTACGATCGCAGCGTTCGGCACCGCGGCGACTGCTAGGGCTATCGCGGCTTGTTCGGCTGCCTCCGTGTGTCCCGCGGTCACTGTGGCGCTCGCGAAGCACTTACCCGTGCGGCCTACAACCGCGATCGCGTGTGCGCTTCTCCCTCCTCCATACCACGCAGCGTCCGCGTGCACCGCCTCGTTGCTGTTGCCTAACTTCTGAAGGTAGCTTGCTCGTTTGTTGCGTCTACCGGCGTGGTGCGTCGGCTGCATGTTCTTGGGAAGCGGCGGGATGATCAGGCGGTCGCGGACCGAGGCCGGAACCGCCGTCTTTTGTCCACGCCGAGTGTGGTACGTGATGCCGAGCGACTCGAGGATGCATCGACCTGTCTTTTACTTCGATAATCGTTCGTATTGCACAACGTAGTGCGCCTCGATTAACTCGTCAAGCGAGTTCTGAAGTCCGAGCTTTAGAAACTTGTCGGTGCTTGCGTTGGAATGGAACGCCAACCGCTCTCTTGAAAGCCTTTCGTACCATGCATTCGACCTTATTTTTTTTTTCGGACCCTATCCACTACAGGTAGGGGGCAAGATAACGTTATGCGGCTTATCGCATACGCCTGCACGAGACGGATCGCGCAGTGTCCGCGCATACCATTGCGTTTATTCGTGATGCGACGCAAGAGTCGGATCGTGTCATCTACCGAACGACGAAGTCTTCGCACCGTCTCTCCGCCATGGCCATTTGCCTGCAGGTGTAACCCCAGGATTCTAATTTTGTCTACGTGCGGTGCGGGAGTACCATCTGCCAATATAATGCGTATTTTGGAGTATTCGCGTTGCTCGTCGCGCAGGGTTTTCCGACCTTTCCTTATGGGTTTGTCGATTAAGAGTTAGAACTTGGTAGCCCCAATTTAACATTTATTTTTCCAGAAAGTCCATGGCCAAATTGGACGATGCAGATTCACTCCGGGCGCGAGAACTCTCACCTGGCTCAGTTTATTCACCATATTCCAACTGATCACGGTGTACGAAAGGATAAGCGTATTGGTGCAGTGACTCTCAGCAAACCACTCCGGAAACAGGGCGGCGCAAGGTCCACGTCAATATGTAGGTTTTTATCGGGGAAATGTTTCCTGTTTATAAGTACTAGCAAGTACATGACCCTTCTCAGAGAACCCGTGGCTTCGTCCATCTGCCCATAATTCCGTCTGTTCGTAATACCAGCTGAGTCGCATCGAGCGTCCGCACATGCGCGTGCTAGTGTATGTACCAGTATTGCACAGACAGTGCTCCCGCTGTCTTGACTTCGGGTTCACAAAACGTGGAGCACCTCCACCAAGAAGTATAAACGAAAGGCGCTGACCTGACGCTAAGGTCATATGCGAAAACGAAGTCATTAACAAAGTGTAGAAGTGGTACAAGCGAAGACAAAACGAAGTAATGCTTTATAGCATTCGGACAGTCTTATCTCAGTACACATAGGCGATTTTCGTTGCCATTCGCCGGTAGAAGAGACGCATTCAAGCGTGATGCATTGCTTCAAAGGAGGCAGTCACCGGGGTCGCCTTGGAGGAGAGTCGTTTGTCGTCCTAGGGCTCCCCTTTCGGAAGTAAGTTTTCCTTCCTTCTTATAGCAGGCGAATACTACAGGTTGCTGTGGCCACACCATAAGTACCAGGGGGGGAGGGGGGGCAGGGGGAGTGGTATTCCATAAGAGTCCACCTACTGGATTGTCCATTTCTGCAGCTACTTATTGGCTAGGGCCGCTCGTCTCCTCCGCTCTCGTAGAGCTGCATCTAATCAGCAGTGGCCCAAATGGACAGTCCACTAGGTGGACTCTTACAGAATACCCTCCGCCCCCCGGGTCCCTGGACTGTCCCCCCAATTATAGGCAAAACATGGAAAGTGCCACACTGCAAACCACGAAATACGTTTTTTTTTTCCCAAGTAGATGCTAAATTATAATAGACAAATAGTGATATACCTTGCGGACACAACAACCAACCCCTTCTTTATTAGATGATGGATCACAACAGTGCCTCTTTGTCAACAAACTGTCGCTCCGCATCGTAACGCCCATGCCTGTTCACCGGTCACACGTGCACCTAAAGCACGGAACACACCGGAATGCGACCGCAGCGGTCATGAATAGAGCCGGCGACCTCTTAATTAGCAAGAGAACGCCGCGGCTACTGAATCAACACAGGTGGGTGGTAACCAGTCACAGGCGACTACAAGTGGTACAGCTTGCGCTTACGGTTTGCATAAGACAAACATGTGTCAATATTTATAACCGCAAGGTAGCGGTCGCTATATTACTTGGCGATTATAACGAACAAATTCCACGTACATCGACTCACATCGAGGGTCCTCGTAGTAGCGCAAGCACAGCGAGCCCAGTGCGTAGCCAAGCGTCGGTCCGGCCAGCTTCAGGATGGCAACAGTGGCTGCGAAAATGAAACGGCAAATTAACGTTCTCAACTGAGGAGGGAATAATTCTACAAATGCACAATATTCCAAAAGAACTGTCCCGATTGAAGAGCTATGCTTCCAGTAACAGGACGAGGCGTCCACCAAGTGTTACGAAATAAATGCCGGGCATGCGCTGTACCATGCAGCACACACTCGTTTCAATATTATCACATTTATCATATAGTGTACATGTGAAACGTGAATATATAAATATGCTATCTGTGTATGCTATCTCATATTTAGAGATTTAGCTGTGCTATGTTCTGGCATAACTTTTTTTTCTAGAACTCTATCTATACTTCCTTAGTAGCTAGAAAAAAAAGAAGAAAAGAAACATCAGCGCACTGCCAGAATGTATAGTATATGTTCCACAAAATAACGTGGAAACTAAAATATTTATGCGCAGTGCCAACGAAATGTGGCGAAGTAAAAATTAATCACGCTGTTTTCGCCGTTAGCTATGACTGCCAAAGTTCGTCAGCATTGCATTGACTAAATTAGCAATAATACCACTCATCGGTGTTCACGTACGTATATTTTAGAACGGAGAATAAGAAAAAGTTTAAAGGCCCCAGTGGGATGGAGCTCTGACTGTCATGCCGCATGCGACATATATAGATATAGATTTATGACGCATCTGTTCGCTTGTTCATTCCAGTGCCTTCAGTCCAGTCTCTATTTTTTTTTAGGAAAGCAAAGTCTACTCGTCGAAGAGGCATTGACAGAAACTCTATTCTGTCAGCGCGACGTTCCAAGTAGCTTACAACGTTATTTAGCCGACTGCAGAACTGAAAGCGCCGCCGGAAAGAGCTTGCGTAGAACAGCGTCGCCTTGCTCCCTTCGATGTAATCAGACGCTCGACGGAAGGAAGTTCTCGATCGCACGCCCGGCTACGCGACGCACGAGGGCGTGAGTCAGCTCGCCAATCACGCGCAATTGAGGTTGAGCTGCTTACTCACAAATTGCTTTGAGAGTGATGCATAAGGGGGGTTGGTTATTTCGGGGGACGCGAAGAATAAGCTCTAGGGTGCCCACAAGAGCAGCCAAGCGAGGGAGAAAAATATTCCGTGGTGATGTAGCGGTAAATGCGGCAGAAATGTGGGAATCGACGATTTAAACAGCGTTCACCAAATTTCAAATTGTTGTTCAGGGGCTTAATAGACACACGTCCTCGGCCTCTTTGAGGAGTGAAGTGCAACGGACAGTAGTCCGGAGCAGCCCACCGCCAGTTGCACTATATATATATATATATATATATATACCGGCTTTCCACACTTCACACACATAGACCTTTTCCCACTTAGACACACTGTTAAGAACGGCCAGCTGCAGTGCAAGTTTTGCCGGCCAGTTGCGACTGTGGCGGCAACTTTCCTGGAGCGTCGCCGCACACCTCTACCCACGGCGTGACTAAGTCGACTGTGTGTGAACAATACGTACGTCCTAGACTCTCCGTCGCTGGAGCCGAGTTTAACGAAGTCGCCATTATGACTAAACGGGCTCGGCGGACCAACTATTGTCACTGAGCCGCGGGAACGTCTACTGACACCCCTTCTCACGCGCCGACCAAGACGCCAGATAATGGGCGGCCGGCGGGCGCGCTGTAGCTCGGGGAATAAATGCCCCTACGGTGCCGGGTCGTCTCCCCTACGGTGCCTCGTATCCCCTATGGTGCCTCGTCTCCCCTACGGTGCCTCGTCTCCCCTACGGTGCCTGGTCAATTCACCTACGGTGCTTGGACGGCCGTTTCCGTCACCTGGGTATCGGGGGAGGACCGAGTGTTTATAAACTGCTGTTGTGCGGCTGCTCAGGACATTCTCTCTCAAGCAGTCATGTTAGACTGATGTACTTTCTCAAACAGTCATGTTAGATTGATATAAATACTGTAAATAAACCCTTGTTCCTCGTTCTCGATGAGAAGCAGTCCTTCCCTTCATCAACGTCCTCAGCGTGGATAAGTTGGACGACGGCATGGGCCAGCTACCTTCTAATTCATGCCCGACTCCAATCTTGACAGCGGATCACGAGCGATGGGATTGAACCCCCAATCATAACACCTAATGCCAAGGCATTTTAAAACAAAGCAAGAAGGAGGGGCAGAGGTGTATAGTGAATGGGCATGCTGCATTAATACAAAGAAATGCAAGAAAACAGAATAAGCGGACAGATAAATTTACGTAAGGTGACCCAACAGCCAAGTGACCGTGCTATCAAGGCACTTCACATACCCGTAAAAGCCCGACTGCGAAGTGCAGTTATCTGCCCAGCTGTCTCTTGTGACATAACTGTTTGCCCTCTTCACGCACGCTGCCAGCACGAAGTATTTGTTCCACGAACGCGATGGCTACCTCGGAGCTCAATGCATCAGGCGCCTTCTTCCTTCTGTACTTGACACATATTGCCCACTAACTACCAACTGGAAAGAGTAGAGAGACATTGAAATATGGCAATACAACAGTAAGAGTTACTAACCTTGCTGATGTATCTGCGCTTACAGAAAATGAGTTTTCACTTTTGCAGTCCAATAAAAGCATTTGGGCTTTGATGGCAGATAAAGCATCGGTGGTAGTAGGGTAGTATATTATATTTCTAATCGTGCGTATAAACAGGGCCAGTGGAAAAAGCTTATAACATAGTTGAATCGAATAAGGAAAAGCGGCGTTTTCCTATGAATGGCGACGACTTGACAACCCGCGGCAAGTTTTTCGCAAGTATCTGGTATATCATGGAAACACTTCGACAACCACTGGCAGTATTTGTCAGGTATCTGGAATGTAACTGATAATGAGACAACACAACTTCTTACACGCACCCCATCGGCAACCAAAATTTCTTTAATCCGAAAAGGACTTGCAAGTTATCGATTTGCTGCCACAAACGTTAGTGGACAGCTTGCGAGTTTCGCCGCCAATCATCCAACACGTTTTGCATCGACTTCCCGTTGTCACAGCTTTAGTAATACCGTATCCATCGCCATGCAATCCGTTCGCTTTATTGCTTCGCTGTACCTCTCCTCTTAACATCGCAAATACGGAGGTTGCGGATGAGGGCCTTCTCTTTTCTCCACACGTCTCCAACGCCGAGATTACGACGATTTGGACTAGCTGGCAACGCTAACAAAACGAAACAAACAAGGCGGCGCGAATATCGATCCTCGGCTGAAAGCGCTATACCGCAGGGTATCGCAACAGCCGTGTTGGAAAGCCAGAAGACGGACTAGAGATAAGAAAATAATCGGTTTTTATTTTTTCAGCTCTTCCACGCCAGCCTGAAAAAAGCAACCCGACATTCATCGCTAAAGCTTAAGCAGTGACACCCACAGGTAACAGATTTTTGAGTCTCCTCTGATCGTTTTCGGGTCGACGTGTCTTGTCAACATGAGCTGTAAGTCACACGCAGCCGTGATACTGTTGTCAGTGGTTGGTTACGTAAAGTGGCCGACCTAAAGCGACCCTCATCAATTTGTCCTATACATTTCTTGCACAGTTTCTTTTCTTTCCCCCTTTTGCCTAATTTCAGGTGAGCCTTCGAAAACGCACCAACTATTCCAATTGTCTTCGTCGACTGACCATGGTTGGCTCAGCGAATTTCCGCATGCTTTGCTTATGCGCAACCAAGGAACAAACAGAGCTGGAGCACTGAAACCGACTCCATCACTTTCAGTCATTCCCGCTCGCACTTTAGGATGTTTACAGAACGACGGTAACTTGCCAAAGATTGTACCTGTCCTTAATACAAAGCTCAGAGAGCGTCACGGAGGCAAGTTTTTCGTTGCGCCTGTTCAGACAATGGCACCCTTCAACAGCGCTAATAAGTGGTGGTCGCTCCGCCGTATTTATCCCTTCTTTCAGGTAATCTTATGCAGATATTTCAGCCTACGAAATTGCCTCGCTAGAGATTTCGTTCATTACCAGAAATATTCCCAAGCGCCTGAGTTTCGCGAAATCTTTACAGCACTAACTTAGCGATATGAATTGGCCAGGAAAAGTAATGATAATTTTCTTCATTCTTTACTTTGCCATCTGCGCAATGAAGATAAGCTTGCGCTCCTGAAACGATATATTCCCTCGCGGCAAAACAAAGTGATCGATATTTGTATGGCCTGTGCGCACAGTCATCGAATCTTATATGCCCAGCCATACGTTTTCAATATATGTTTTGCATCATAGCCTTCTAACATAGCTTCCAACATACTTACCTTGCGCTAGAGTGACAAAAGCTTTCATTACACATCCATGAGTTCTCAGTGAAGAGTCGGACATGAATGTAAATGCAGGAGGTTTGACTCGAAAACAAAGTAAGACAGAAATATACTTACGAGAATCTCCGAGACACACCTAGTGCCTCATCTATGGACAGTCCTCAACGACGCTGACACTAGCCTTGACTTCTAGCCGTAGCAAACATCAGAGAGATAGCAGCGATTGAGGGAAATAATGCCCACACGGTACGGCCCGTGAGCCGTAAATGCTGGAGCTACGCTGAAATTACAGGGTCATGAGTGCACGCGTACGTGCGTGTGCGTGTGTGAACGCTTTGACAACCATGATTCTTCGTTTTAGGTAATGCAGTCGAAGTACAATTAGTCGCTATTTTAACTAAGTTAACAAGCAGTTTTAGTTAACGTAAGCGCAATAGCGGGGCTAAGGGAAATAACGTTAGCGTTTCTCAAACGAACTTTGCAGAAACCGAGTTTTAGTGTAGCGTGACAGCGTAGTTTACGACGCTATTCGATTACACTTTAAATTTCGCATGCACATTAAGTGATTCTATCGGTTCGCCAAGCATTGCGTGAGCGTCCGAAAAATACGAGAGGCAGCGCAATGTAAGCCGAGAGCGCAATGTATATGGCTTTCCATGTTTGTCGATCAGCGACGAAATCAGCACAAAAAGTAAAAGCTGTTGACCATAGACTCCAAGATCATCCGATCTCAGAGGCCATATGCTGTCGTGCATATGTCCCGACTTTGTCGCTGCCATCTCGGAAATTTGTTATGCTTCGACGCGTTGGAAACGAGAAGCGATCTAGAAAACTCCACAAATTATCCATAATACTCTGCCGTCGAAGCGGCCTGATACTAAGCGAAAGCCGTTTACAGAGTCATTTTTTACGAACGGAGTTCAACAAAAGCAACGCCACATTAAGTTCGAAGCGAGCGGGCTGGGACCGCCACCACGTTTTATGTAAACTACGTAAACCACGCAAACGCAGTGACATTAAACCTGAGAAATACTGGGCGTACGCTAAACATGATGGGTCGTCTAGCGTTCTGCGCATGTGCATTTCGATCCCGCTAAAGCCCGCTGTTACACTAAACGCGCTAAACTCAAGCTGTCTAATAAAGCTCCTGGTGACGCAACTTTGAACTGAAGGAGAGCCGTCTCCCGATTCCTGCAGATGTATGCATGTGGCTTTCTTGCGGAAACCGGGTTCCTATGTGGGTTTCTCGTAGAAGCCCAACTGCGGCTAATCTCCAGCTGGATCTGGGAGGAACAGTTATCAGTCACGCGAGCTTCACAGCGGCAGCACCAGTGCTACAGCACTGTTGCAACATGGCCTGGCGACATCCTGTCACTCGCAAAGCAGCTTCGCAACAACCTGGTGAGGACAGCGTTTTTCGCAACACTGCATGCACGTGGGCACTCAGAGCGCTCGGAAGGCGCCACGCCGCTCGAGTGACAAAACGAGTCTGACGCAAACTTTCACCGCTTTTGGCAGCCACAGTATATATTGCACGCAACTCCTCCGTACAAGCATAGCAGTCAGGAAAAAAAATTAATGAGGCAAGCTGCTTGATGAATCCCAGCCAGAACTGCAGATAAAAAGATCTTGCCAAGAAAATGTAACAGTAAAGGAATAAACTTACTTTCTTCCCCTAAATACATTTTCTGCATTTCATTTACTGTGATTGTCGTCCAATGTCAAATACATGCCCGTTTGGTTATACTTCACACAGCAGTGTAAGCACGAACTGTAATGTCTAGACGGCTGGACACAGTAAGCCCTATATAACGGCAAGACTGTTGTCGCAGCATTAAGAATGCACTACTGATGAGCAAATTAAGCAGCCGTGAGAACCTAGTGAAATGAGCAGCTGTAGGTTCTATAGAACGCGCGTGCAAAACATGAAAATCTTCGATTGTTACCACTCTACCACTTTGTTTGTGCCTTGTTTTCGTTTGTGTTAGTATTAATTTCTTATTGTCGTCTAATATCGTTCTGTGTGCAATGCGCCATTTGGAATATCCAGATGCAGCCCCGCTGTTTCGAGCTTCGCTTCAAAAGTAACGCGGCATCTAGAATCCATTTCCCTGGGTTCTCAGCTTGCGCACGGCATAAGAGTTCGCAAGTGCTTGGTCAAACGATATGCACCGAGATAGCGTGAAGTGCCCTTTTGCACGGTGTTGACGCAATTCGATGCACAGCTTGAAATGCCGGTGTTGTTAAGAAGGAGCGTGACTCTGCTACACTGTTGAGAGTGAGATAGGTGATACGCTAAAATACTTACTCGCCGCAATGGCCGGGTGCGGACGGGTGAGAAGTCGTAGCTCAACAGCGTACGGAGAGGTTCTTGCATTACGAATAAAATGGTCGACCTGTCGGAGCACCGAGACTATTGATCCGCGGACACCATTTCTGCAGTTCTTATGTTTCTTTGTATAACGACTCTCCTCATACTTTGCCACGCAGCCTACGAACCGCGATACGCGTGCGAGCGTCCGCCTGTCGGTGCGTGTACAGAAAGGATGCCACTTCGCGATGCCGGCCGATATGGGACACGTAGTACGGCTCAGCCCAGCCACCCCAATAATAGCCTGACCCATGCGACTATATAAGCAGTTAAAGCTGCCGCTCATCCCTAGACCAGCAGCATTCCATTAGCAAACGCTAACCATCGAAGGCTATCGGTAGCGGAAGCCCATATTCCCATGCACTCTCCGTGGCGTACTTTGAGGAGACGAGCGTCGTACGCGAATTGCGTTGTCCTTACCAACAACACCCCCCCCCCCCCACCTATTCAATGACTCATTATGACAGCCAAGCTAGCGGCGATTAATAAAATGGATAAAACCCCTTGAGCACACCTTATTTCGGCTCTAGAAAAGGAAGAGTTTTTGTTATTTTATAATATGAAAGGGGGAAAAAAGAGTATTTCCTGTGAGATTGTGTTGAAATTTCTCCTAAAACAACAGTACCCACGAGAACGTTCTTGTTCGATTTCTCATTTCCTTGAGCGTCATCTGAACAACTTCGAGTAAAGTATTATCGTTCTGCATACTATTAAAATTTCCGCCTATTCCACGCAGCACCAGCGCAAACGCGGCGCGGATTAGCGTAGCCCCAGCGAAGCTTATTCAAAACAAATCTTCCAGTGATAACCGCCGAGCTGCCGAGCGATAACGCCGCGCCAAAGCGCCCTCAGTCCACCGACCTAATTAATCCCACTGATGGACAAAGCCGAGAGAAAACTCGGCACTTATCGAATTCCAGCACACACCTATCCAATTATTATCCGTCGGCGCCTACTATACTCGTCACTCTGTGCGATTATCCGCGGCATTCAATTGCACTTCCCTTCCCTTGGTGATCAACCTGCCGCGCTAGGCAGACAGCTAAAGCCTTGACAATAAGTGTTTTGTCCCAACGAACAGCACGTTCTGGCTATGCCCCAAATGGCCTCTTCATTTCCGGTTAGATTTCTTCATTTTTCCTCGAGCCCCTTCTGTTTGACCTTTCAAGCCTCTCGAGCGCTGCTGCTGATACTTGAACAAACTGACTGGCAGTGATAACGAAAGGCTCAAACACAGCGGACTTGCGTTCTGTGCCATATCTCGGAGGCAAAAGGTTTAGAGTTCTCGTACACTAAGCAGGCCTTTATCTCCAAACGAGACGTCTTGGACGACAGCCAGCGCACCTGTATCCATTGTGGAGCGCTCTGACCTCTGCGCGCGTTATCGGCGCGAGTGCACTTTGCTAAGCACTCGCTCTACAGGAAAAGCAAAGCTGACATGCAACTGCCTTCTTGTCTTTGGTAGGAAACTTGATAGCCAAATATAACAAGATAGACAAAGCCACTCAGTGGGAAGAAAATCTGGAGTAAATCCAACGCCTCTTAGTACACCTCTCGATTCCCTTCAGATACCCGCACATGCGTCACAGGATTTGGAACCAGAAACTAGGAGGCCCCGTTTTTTCTTGTCTTTTTTTTAATGCACACCCAGATGAGCATGCATTACTGCACCTCGTCCTACTTATGTTGCAGGCTGACCACAATGGCCACAATTGCTTCAGAATACCTACCGTAGACTGTTCTTTAACAATGGTTGTACAAAAAGCATTTCAGAATCCGAGTTCTTGTATTAGCTACCAAGTTTACTGCACTGTATTAGAACGGCAAAAGCCACCAATTTTGCATATACGAACCATCGCTGCGAGTGCAGCCGCGCTGTCGCCGCTGCATCCCAAGCTGAACCCGCGTGCAGCAACCGCAGCGAAGCAGACAACATACACACAATATCCCAACAGTACTTCACCCAGGGCTAACCTTAAGAAAAGGGATTTACGCAACTACGTTCTTTCTACATAATGCAAATTACTTATATTGTATTCGATGTATTGTACCACTTTTATTCTGTAAGCACTAAATGCTTAGCATGTATATGCGTCGTATTGCACTGTTTGTTTTCACTTTCCGAGAAATTTTATGTATAAAGCCTTTTCTATTGCGATACCAATTGCATGGACATTCCAGCTGCATTTCCCCCGCGGTCATCGCTGTCAGCGCCAGCGAGATGTTCCGTATAATTTTCAAGCGCGATAACATCGTGGCTGCACGCCGTATGCTGCATGTGCGAGTGAGAGCGTGCGAAGGTGAGCCGGCGATGGTGGCTCGATCTAGCGCGCGCAAAGCACCAGGGGCGACGAGGGGGGCGTTCTACTCAGGTGGCGGACGCGTGTGGCGCGGCCGCGCAGGCCCTCTCTTGAATGCGATCTCCGATGGAGACAGAGTGCGCCGAGTGCCGAGATAGCTGCGTGTGCGCTGTGATCTCGAGGCTTAGTTCTCGTTGAAGCGAGAGGCAGCACGAAGGTCAATTCGCTCGCTGCTGCTGCGTTGGAGATGTGAACACATCTCAATCGCATCGATTGAGATGTGACCATGTTTGCTCGTGCGCGCGTGACACCATGCTTCTCAATTTAGTTAGTAAGCGAGTGTTTAAATCTATACCGCCGATAAAACTACGATCCTTAATTCGTATAGCTCTCTAGTAATCTGCTATCGCAATCGATGCTTCGCCGTTCGGGCGAAACTGCGACATTTTTTTTCTTTATTCTTTCAATATATGCATATATTTGTGAATAACGCTGCCATGTAGAGAACTCTGAGCTTTCCTCGAGCTGCTGCAACAACATTTTGCCCAGGTGTCCCTCCAGTTCTTTGTCCTGGTAAATAAATCATTGATTGATTGATTGATTGATTGATTGATTGATTGATTGATTGATTGATTGATTGATTGATTGATTGATTGATTGATTGATTGATTGATTGATTGATTGATTCGTGTTAACCGCAGTCATTGTACTAGCCTCAGCAGTGCACTTGCAATGCCCTTGAAACGGGGCTGTCGCAGTGCTTTTGCATTTATCCTTCTGACTACTCTGCAGGTACAAAACAGCAATCTTTATGAAAATCAATTTAAAAATTTTTTTTCATGAGAAGTCTTAAATATATCAGCTCACGTTGTTCGTGTCAGCAGAAAGTTGAAAGCCGAAGTGACGTATGCCCTATTATCAGTGCGCTGTTTGAACACCACGTTTCTCTGCGTGGTTGCAGGCATTTCTGGAGGAACCACCCTTCACTGTTACTCAACTTTCTCCTTTGCAGTATTGAGTTCCATAACAGAAAAGCAGCTAGCGCTCAGATTACCTTCTTTTTAAAAGTTTTTTTTAAATATTCGCTCAACTCGCTTTTCCACAAGACCGCAGTGTGTTCTAACGATCGTATTTCTGACCTTTAAAAGCTTTTCCTTTGCTAAAAGATGCCGCAAGTCAAGTGCATAGCCAGAACGATCTCGCATGTGTTACAATGTTTCACCTAATTATCATAACTACACATCGCCCCCTGAATCGCCCTGCAGTTGTGTACATGTATACAATACGCATCTCAGCGTGTTGGCAAGCTGTCGCCGAGTCCCTTGAGCTGTTGGCAGGTACTAATAATAAAAAGAAAGAAATAAGTACAGTACTTATTCTCAGAAGCCTAACCGGCGGCGTCTGCAATCGTTGTGTGGGAGCAGTGCTGATTTGGGGCTCATACGACACGATTTTTAGAGCAAATCTGTTTCGTGCAAACAAAATAAAACAGTGTACCCCGCTTTTAGGCAGTGTAGGCAGCTTTCGCGTCGCACGCAAGATTAAGCAAAGTCACCGTCAATGGCACCTAGTGAACGCGAAAAACCTCGGACAAGGCAACTGATAAGCTGCTGAGATAAGGCGGTCAGTGACCGTGAAACAGCGAGAAGGTCACTAGTCAACGTGTTCGTCTATCTTAATAAGCACGCGCACCAGATCGACGATGGAATCACAAACCCAGCAAAGTACTTTCGCGTCGTTTCCTTTCGTTTTGTTGACGTTTGGTGCGCCACTTTAAATTAATGATAACGTCATAGCAATTCTCCCAAGCTACTATTTCTCCGAGGGACTAAATTAAATTATGGAGTTTACCGTCCCTAAACTCCCCAGTGAGTTATGGCAGGCGTTGTAGTGCAAAGCTTCGAAGAAATTTCGAGCACCTGGGGTTGTTTAATTTGTACCTAAAGGACCCGTACACGAGCATTCTTGCACTCCGCTGCCCACGTGCGGAATGTGGCCCCTACGATCGGGTATGGAACCCGCGACGTCGTGCTACTGAGTGCAACAGATCGTATCCAGAAAGCTTTTCGATCGTATAAGGACTCCTTGTCATCGGCTGCTTGTTTTCGCTAATGAGGCATCCAGCATCAGCATTGGCTACATACATTGGCTACATTCACTGCTAATAACAATTTTAGCGTAAGAAGTTTATGTATGTACGGGCCTATCCCTTTTGGATACGGCTCCAAGAAACTGCCGAAAGTGCGAGCGTGAAGCACCTAATCTCCGTAGTTGAATTTAGCGAAGGCGTCTCGTTCAGGCTGAGGAGTGGTAATGGTGATTCGTGTTGTACAGGCACCCGGGACTTTCTAGGACACTGAGCAGAGTTTGTAACAGTGTTCCTTGCAAGGACAAGCGGCGGCGCTCTTTTGCTACAGAAAGTCACACCTGAGGCTTCAAGCGCTGAGATACGGTCTCTGGCATAGGATTTAGACGTCGTCGCTTGGCGCCGTTGTATTCGGAACCAAATAAAGCTTTTATTATTATTATTATTATTATTATTATTATCTTGAAAATACAAAGCGAGAATACTTCCGTGTACACAATATTTTGCCAAGGCGGGACTGCATACGATAGCTGTTTATTCATGTCCCTATATATACTGATAGCAAAACAAAGAATATACCTTATAGTAACATTTTAGATATATCTCTCTAGTTCCTCTCTGCCTACAGAAACAGCAGATATATTGCCATCATCATAGGGTAGTATGTAAGATTTTGTGCAATTTTCTCGAAGGACATCGCCAACCTAACTTGTCCAGAACACTCTGAGTCTTGACCTCCTCAACAACAATCTCGTACAACGATCTCATGCAATGATTCAGGTACGAATTGTGTCGGCCGGCTTCCCCGTAACTCAATCCGCTGCCTGAAGTGAATTGTAGTGGCGGCGTTTTCTTCTTCTCTGACTTCACACATTTACTAACAAAGACTATCTATCGTACGCGCCCTTTTTAAAAATTCACTGAATAAGTAACCTGAAGGAGACTGTCATAAGCACATGTATATACATGAAAGACGCGCGTGAAGACGACGCCCAACGCACTTCCCTGACCAAGAGGCCCCAGAAACCTGTGTCTAACCTGTAACAAGCTTCTCTTTATAGACTGCCCAGCGTAAAAAAAAAGGAGAATGAATGAATTAATTAATTCATTAATTAATTGTGTTTTGCTGATGTTAAATATATTCTACGCGGTAGATTTCAGATCTCGTAATAGAGGCAAAGGGCAGGGGCAGGAAAATGACGATGCATCAGACCTCACTCAGAAGAGCGCACCAAATCCGCTAAGATCCACGACTGGACATTTTCATTCATTTTCGACATTTCAGATGCGTAGAACAGCAATACAAAAAAAAAAAAGCTGTTGACTGAGGTCGAGGAACCTTTACAAACTGCATGGGATACGTAAGAGAGCTGTAAATAAAAGTAGGATAGCTGTAAACACGTATGGCAGCTGTAAACACGAGCCACATCATTTACAGAGGTACGAGCATGCGCGTCACGTGACTAGCAGGTACTAGGAGAGAGTTGTTTAGGTAGTGCCTTCACGATGCAATAGTTGTACTTCAGCTTACACTGGTGGACGCACAGTTCAGCTGCAATAGCTTCGAGCTTTCATGTCGCAAGGCAAGACGGTTCATACGGGGTCTCTCTCAGACTGTGCGTGCAGCCTATGCGAAAGCTGCACAACGCGCAAACGCATTTCGCACGCCAGTTGCCGTCTGAAAAAAAAAAGGTTATGTATAAAATATCTGGCAATAAAAGCACGTATGACAATTCCATTCGAACCTGGGTGATATTATTGCCACCCCTCGAAGACGCAACCCTCAGGCTAGGGCGTCGCGCAAATGCTTGTGCAACTCAAGCCTCTGAAATTGTGCTAGTCTTCTATGGATTACTGAAATAACTATATGTAGGAGCGCTCAGGACCATAAGCGATAGAGCTGCAAGTTGTACCATGGTATTTGCTTTTCTTCTCAGCCCAATATATCGGCGTGCATTCGACGAAAAGGTAAGCAATCTGCCTAGGCCTGTGGGACTCAGTACTTTATCTCACATATTACATTCATCCTAGTGACTAGATTGACAGACTGTCTCCGGTAAACGACATGAAACGTCGATAGTCGGCAAAATGGTTACGCCTGCTTACGTATATGGGGCACATTTTTTCTTGCATTACGTTTGTCATGAAAAATGCGGCTGCCTCGGTCGGGAATAAAGCCAGCAAATCTGTGCTCCGTCCCGCTGCGCCTGGTCGCTTAATTAAACATGCACGCCCAGAAACATTTCACAACAGCTACACGACCCACTTCCTTTAGGCAGTGACTCTTCTCCCGGCAGCCGGGACAATGTTTGAAACGAATGTGTCCCAGCACTCACCTCCTATTGGCTCTTGGAAAGGTAGGTTAGGTTAGGTTAGGTTAGGTGAGGTTAGGTTAGGCTGGTTAGGTTGGGGCCCACCTGGAAGCTCTCGGACACGCCTGCAGACGGTTTTCCTCGGCAGTTTGTCACGTGACTTCCGAGGGCCTTAGAAGGTGAGCGAAACTCGTTTCGGAAATTCTCCCGGCTGCCGGGAGAATAGACACTGCTTTCCTTTTACGCACAAACTCTTGCATAGACAAACTTAGCACCTTGCTTCGGTCTCTGAAAACTATCAGCACCTGTACACACCTAGATACCGCGCCCGCTTCTTATTGTTGTTGTGCAGCGACTGCAAGCATTCTCACCGAAATGCAAAGGAGAGTTTTTCTTCTTCACGCTGTCATCCACGTACGTGCTCCCAGAGATGAACAGCACGCTGTACGCGGAGCCGTAGAAGCAGTTGGCCGCGAACAGCACGGCCGTCACGACGGCGGACTCCGGCATGCCGCGGCCCTCGCAACCGGGCTGCGGGAGCGGCTGCACGGCGTCTGCCGCCTGGCAGGTGTCCAGGGCGTCTCGAGAGGCAGCGCCGACGACACCCAAGGCGAGCCCAGGCCCGTACAGGAAGAATGGCAGAGCACTAACCGCGCAACTGACAACGAGGGCCACGATGGCACCGAAGATGAGCAGCGGCTTGGACACGGTGCGCGAGTAGTGACCCACCAAGAAGCTCACAAAGAAAGGGCTCGCGCTGTCGGCAAAGAGGATCACCGTGATCGACCAGCTGGAGAGGCCGTACCGTCGCTGCAGCGTCGACATGATGGCGAAGAAGTAGTAGAAGTGCGCACTCTGCAGGATGCTGACGGCACTGTACAACAACGTGAACAGCTGCGGACGCGCGAACACCTGAAGCGCCCGCGGCCTGAAACGGCCCACGCCGCACAGCCGGCTGGCGTCGTCGGCGTCGACGGCACCAGCGTCACGTACTTGTGCGGTGCACATGGTTCTTCTTGCTGGTGCACGCGCGCGGAGCGCTGCCTCCGCGAACCCGCGCGATGACCGGAGAACACGCGGACGGCAGGATCACACTGTTGCTGCTGCGGTGGCGGCTGCGGCGCTGTGCTACATGGAAAACAGCAGCAGAAGGAGCAGCAAGCACGACGCCACTTAAGAGAGACAGACTGTCTGCTCTCGGGCGAAAGAGCAGGATCGCCGCGCACTTCTCCACATGCCGTTCAACGCCGACACACTCACTCCGACTTGCGGGCTCTCCAGGCGCGGAATTGGATGGCTGCCCGCGCGCGTGTTCTGCTGGGCTGCTTTCTCTCTTACTCTTTTGCTTTCAGCGGCGATAGCGGAACCGCAGCGACAGTCAGCGGGACGAAAGCCCCCTTTGCGGCACTCGTCGCCGCACTGTTATCAAACTTTTGTAACGGTGGCGTTGTCCGTATGATGGTAGACACGAGGCGTGTCAGCGAAGGGCGGCGTCGTCTGCTGCGACCGCGTTCTCCAGCGCCGCGAACGCCTCTCCAGTCTCGTGATCACGTGTCAGGCAGCGTTGCTGGATGGGAGCGGCGCAGCCGCGCGGCTGCGGCGCAAAAGCAGTTTCCCAACTAGCGCGCTCGCCCTTTCTTTATTGCCTCTGTTTTGTTTCTCCTTTTTTCGGAGCCGCGCTGCCAACGAGCGCTCCGTTTGCGTTTGTTTCGGTGATTCAGCGCCGGCTGCGTTTCGAAGGCGACCCCAGCGTCCGCTCAATACGTCCGCTAGCGCTCGCGCGCCACCCTGCGCGGTGGCGCAAACGGGCGCAACGGCCGCGCAACCTCCGTTCTGGCTTAGTGATATACCCGACGACGACATTGTTTTGGTTCTCCCGTTGAGGAAGGAAGGTTCAGTCGCGTGACGGTTACGTGTGGCCGGCAGCCATCGGTCGATCAGGAAATGTCGCTGTGGGAAGCTTCACTTGTTCGTACGGAGCAGGAAGGGGATGATCTGCCTGCCATTTGCACGTGACACGCGTATTTCATCTTGTTTGACTGGAAGATTCGTAGCATATTGGGCCACCGCGCGAATCGCAATATTCTTTCGTTCTGTGAGCGGGCGTGAAGGGTTCTGGCGACGGTGTTCACCGCGTCTCGATGATTAAGAAAGACCGTATACCTCGATACCACGTAATCTGTGTTCTAGGGAAGTCCCATTTAATTCTATTGCTTACATACTTATCTGAAGTGCAGTCCAAGAAAAAGGAAGTTAGCGCGCACGCATAAATGCGCATGACACCGCTATAGCACGACGGTGCGTTGTCAAACAAATTAAATGAGTGCCCATATGCGCGCTTCCTGACCAAGAGGGAGAACATGAACTCTGAACATCTCTTTTTAACGTTGGCAAAGTATGCCGTGTCACATCAACAAAGAAGAAGACGCAGTAAATGAAGAAAGAGCACCGATATTGCAGATTCCTTCAATAACCTGCAGGGTGTTTCAGCGAACACTCTCAAAAATTTTTGAAACTTGCTTGTGGCAGATGGCACAATTCTAGTCCATAAGCTGCTCGACTAACTACCAAAAAATCACTAATTATTTTTTTTACTAAGTACCTTATGGCAAATTTTGCAACTTTCAAATTCTAGCGGGTGAGACTGCAAGGCACATCCACTTGAAAAGAATTGTGTGGATGACACCATCTACGAGATATGCGCTGTCAGACTTGCGATAAAGATGCGCTGCCTCTTAACGAAACGTCGTTTTATGCATTGAAGCACAAAAGTACCTGGAACGCTAATGCATTTCTCTACAAAGTTCGGGAATAAATATCTCGAAACTGGTTTCATCCCGAGAATTCGTTCGAAGTGAATCCGCCTCGCGAACTGCTCGGCTAGAATTTGTAAATTGCCATATGTACCATAAGGTAATTAGTTAAGAACGTAATTATGAAATTCCTGTTAATTAGTCGATTATCCATTTAGATTATTTGTGCAAATAATGTCCGCCTCTTCGAGTAGACCAGCTCATGGACTAGAATTGTGCTTTATGCTACAGGCAATCTTGAAACATTTTCGAAAGTGTTTGCGGAAACACCCGGTATTTATCTAGAACATGTGCACAAGCATCTTACGTTCTGTGCATTGAGCAGTTATGGTAACTGTTCATGTTGAAGTTGACGTGTTGTTGTGTACATTTTTTCTAAACAAACGGGATGCAAAAAGGACATACGTGAGTACAAATGATAATAATGTTTGATGGAGTGCGCGTGTAAGAAGGACCTTTATGAGAGTGGGCCAAGAGGAAATCACGGCAGGAACAATAGCACCGAGAGTGCACATTGTGTTGGACAAGGAAACGCATTTTCGAAGCACTCTCCTGACAGCCTTCCTCTACTGGGTCTTGGTCGTACCTCTTGCTATTGTTTGTATGTACTTACTAGAGCGCCTTTCGTTGCCTGTGCAATTTTAGAAAACAACTCGCGTACAGCAACATGATCGCTTTGCTTAGGCTGCTTTTTGAAAATTTACACAGTACCCAGGGGCATACCAACTTACCAACTATACTATTTTCCGAGTGGGGATGGGCAAATCACCTCTCTCTCTCTCTCTCTCTCTCTCTCTATATATATATATATATATATATATATATATATATATATATATATATATATCAAGGTTATCTTCGCAGTACGAGCCGCCTGGGATCGCTCTGCCACCGCTACTCTGTGCGCACTGACTCCCCACGCCACCAATGGCAGCTGCATTACCCTGCATATAATTTCCCGTTTGACTTCTGCAGTGCATGTCCGTTTTTCCTATGCTTTACCACAAAGACCGACATGACAGAGGGTTTCTTCCAAGGGGAGTGGTGGTTAGGTTAGCGCTTAGGTGGTTAGGTTAACCTAACCTCCCTCCCACCCGGCTCTTTTTGGGTGGAAAGGAGGTTGCTTTAGTGGCCACAGACCAATAAACGATGACACGTTCTTTTATATAATGTGTTAATGACATGTTGATTTGTTGGAACATATTCATTCGGGATTATACAAACGTTCACGTTCACGACTGGGCGGAGAACGCATACTCAGAGCGGGCCCAGGTGACACGCATACTGTAAAGTTCGCCTCCCTTGAGGATTACCCGATTGGCATTGCAATAAAAAAGGCTGAAAATGCGTCTTCGTCATCCACAGATCAAGCTTTCAATCGTACATTATGAACCATTACAGTCTAGTGTTGCCAACATTTTAGGAAGCGCGTCACTGAAGTGAGACAAAAAAGGCGCTAGAACTCTATCTGTAACTTTGACGTAGTAGTTCCTTTGTAACAATTGCTACGAACGGGTGGATCTCTGATTTTCCCTTTATTCATTACTTGTCTCCACCTTGCGGATTTCTGCAGAACTACTACGTCAAACACTTGCCTTTGCTTCGTGTTGTCGACAAATTCGACTTCGCCCTGCCATCGGCTAGTCGCCTGGATAGCTCAGATGGTAGAGTGGCTGCCCCGGAAAGGCGGTGGCCCCGGGTTCGAGTCCCAGACCAGGACGAATTTTTCTTCAACTATAAGGCCTTTCTTTCGAGGAACCCGTATGCGTTTCCTTTGCAGCAATTGCTACGAGCGGGTGGATGTGGGATTTTCCCTTTATTCATCTCTATCTATAGCTGTGGATTTTAAAAATATAGGCGATTTGAAACACTCTAATTTAAGCTAGCGGAAAGCAAATAATTTACCCAAAGTTGTCATGTTGGTCTAATGTGTGTGCAGCTGAAGGAAAACAGCAAATTTACAAGTAGAGAGCTTTTAGTATTGTATTTATATCTTTTAGTATTAGTAAATACATTACTTAAGCTAAAGTCCTCTTTAGGCGGACAGGCGAGTATTGAAGTTTAGAATATGAATAGTTGGTGTGTAATATTTTATTCGCATTCGAAAATCTTTTCAGCATTTTCGAATATCAAAACTAACCGAAGAGTTCGAAACAAGCGACTGTTCAAATCGGGCTACTTTTCTCCACCTGCTGAACAAAGTATCATAAATTATAATTATCAGAAGTAAAACAGCGACAAGGTTTTTGACGTAATGCAGAAACCTGATCGGTATTACAAGCTTTGTTTCCGGTTTTGAGAGACCCGCCGCGGTTGCGTAGTTTGTATGGTAGTGGGCTGCTATGCACGAGGTCGCGGGATCGACTCCCAGCCACGGTGGCCGCATTTCGATGGGGGCGAGAACACCCGTGTACTTAGACTTAGGTGCACGTTAAAGAACTCGAGGTGGTCCAAATTTCTGGAGCCCCGAACACTACGGCGTGCCTCCTAATCAGACCTTGGTGTTGGCACGTAAAACCCAATAATCTATTTTTCTTTTTTGAGGTGGAAGTTTTGCGCTGGTTAACACTCCTTGGGTTAGATCTTGTATACTTACGTAAATACCCAACACTGCATGGACGTGGCACAACTTGTGGTGCAATTACTGAAGTATTATTGCCCAACAGAAAAGACACGGACGTAAGACAAGCACACAAAGTTTGCGCTTGGTGTGTTCTTCTCTTACGTCGGTGTCTTTCCTGTTGCGCAATGGTACTTCAGTAATGGGTTACCAACTTGTCCGGAATACTGCACTCATTGTAGTGCAACACGCGCCTAATGCAGAGGTTGTGGATTCGGCTCTCACCGTCAGAAAGCTGAGTTTTCCTCCATTCCCATTGGCCTCTCATTTTTGCACTTCAATTAGAGATTACAAATAGTTTATCCTAGGCTTTCCATTTCTTCATTATCTGTTGTTTTAATATTGTTCTGACTAAGAAATATGTGCGAGCGTTCTTACAGCAGCAGGGCCCTCGGTTCCCCTTCTTCTCGTCCAATACTTTACAATCGGATATGCTGTGCTTATGGCCCACCAATTAGTCATTCTTGCAGCCTAGCCATGTAGGAGTTTTATCTCTTACGTTACAACCAGTGATGTGTTTTTCTTGTAAAAGGCTCTGTATTATTTCTAGGGCACACGAATACCTCCTTAACGTTTTATTTTCCTTTTTCATAACTTCTTATATTTTTTGAACAACTATTTTTACGCGTTTTTGAAAAGTTGGTCAGTTTCAAATGCATGACGTTCTTGGAAAGCTTGTTTGCAACCAGGCTTAAAGGTGTCAGCCGGCTATTCGTGTAGTTCTTTTCATGACTGTTACGATATTAACGATATTAATTGTGCGTGATAGTTGACTGTCTATTCAGTGCAAGCGTGTTCCTAATTATACTGAAACAAATATTCCTGCTGTAAATGTGTGCGTCTTCGTTTGTCTATTAGATATGCGATACTTACTATTCGTATTCGGTTCGTATTTGAAAAAGTCGATATTCGATCGTCTACCTCTAATATATACATACTGGATTATGACAGCTTATATTTTTTATCATCTTTAAATTGGAAACGTTACAAATACAGCACTATTCAAAATAATACAAGAAACGTAGTTTTCCTAGCAGTAAAATGACCCACTTTTCTCCCCCCCCCCCCAGTTCTGAAAGGGGGCAAGTGCACCCCTTGCCTCCCCCCCCCCCGGTATGCCTATGACATGACACGCCTATGCCTACGCCTATGACAGTACCTGTATCAGCCGCCACCATTACTTTCTACCTTGGCAATTGTTACGATAAAGCCTACATAGTCTACGACAACATGGTAAACCGTTGGGCAACTTGATAATCGACACGAATTTAGGAGCTCTGGCATATATATCGTCTCAAAAATGTACGGCGAAAGCTGAGATGAAAAAAAAATAGTACTAAAGAGGTAAGGCTAACAAATGAGTACGATGCCAATAGTGCATTCCTTAGATAGTATAAGAGCAATATGTCTAGACAAAATTGTTGTAGACGGCAGTAGTATCTATCCAGCGTATTGCTTTTAAGCACTATAGTTATATTTTCGGTTTTTCCTTGCCAGCGCCCCGAGTTGATAGACGCACTACTTAAACCCCGACAGACAAAAATCCCCCGTAGTGAAATACCGCAAACAGGGAATGGTCTTTTCCACAGGGCTATTTTATCGTATCCGACCTAGGAATATGAGCAGCGCGCTAGCTTCTCTAAGGAACAGTAATAATAACTACTGGACGAACTGTGCTATCACGCGAGAATCGACGATGTGGGATGGTGTCGTAATCCCGCTCTAAAATTTACTGTGAATGAATCATACCAGTGCTAGCGCACAGCTGGCTAATGTAGAAGGGAAAAAAAAAAAAACGCCACAGCTGAGTCGTTTTCGCTCGTTCGCGTTTCCATCCGGCGTGATATAGCTGGTTCAACGGCCGCTGCGCGCCTTTCGCAAGTGTTGTTTGCGTCTCGCGTCTACGTCTTTGAAGCCGGAAACCCACGGCCGCGACTTGGGTATTTTGGCGTCGAGGCCGCCACGTTTTCACGGCACACTCGAAGGGCAAGACTGCGACTGCTGCGTGGTAGCTAATCGTTTAATAGCACGCAGATAAGATTTTATACTTCAGTCATCGACAAAAAAACGTGTCGGCAAAGAATAACGTTTGCGAACACTCCAGAGCAAAAAAGGCCATGGCGCTCACACATTTTAAACAAGCACATAGTAAAAGCTCAAGTTAGATTGATATCCAAAAGTTTCAAGAACAAATTTTGTTTGATACAACTTGGAGACGACGGGGTGCTGCCTGAACGCCATCTTGCTGTTTAGTGCAGAAAGTCCACCGGCAATACTTGCTCAGTGGATAAATTAAAAATATAAGCTAATCGCAGTTCCAGTTTATCGTCGCACGTAGAGTCGTCTCAGGTAACATTAACGGCTTGTTGGAAAAATAGCGATCACTTCTAAGCCGATTTGTAGTTGCGCATCAGTTCGTTCACCAAGACTGTCCTGTAACGACGGCTGTCCGCAACTTCTTCCTGCCGGAGGATGTCCGTCGGGGAAAGCGGCCACATTGTTGGAGTCAATTCTGCGTACAAATAACAACACGTACACTTTCTGCAAGGTCCCCAAACATTAAAGCAATTACCTACATGGCCACGCTAAAAGAAAAGAAAAGCTGCGGGAAAGTATGCTAGCGAGAAGCAGTTTATCTGAAGTCTCTCGAAACATTTTTCTGAACAGCTTCTAGTAGTCGCCCATGCCATGAAGTAATTAATCATTTACTGAAAATTCCTAAATTATTTGTTGCGCGCGCAGAATGAGCTAAAAATTTTGACGAATATAGTCGGTGGCAACCTAAGTATTACAAACACACTCATCCCAACAAAAACGCAACATACCTGCCCTTCAGTGCTGAGAAGAACCTACCCAGCTCGAGCTTCCTCCCAGTTTAAGGACATTGCTCTGATAACGTAAATACTAGCTTATTCAAATATAAAAGTGTTTTGTCCGCCATCGCGTTGTCTGATAACCAGATGCAATCGCATGAGCCTGTCGATTCCTGGCAATACGCGACATTTTTCTGTCGGAACCTTGGCTGCTCTGTTCCTCGCCGACATGCAACAAAAAGCTCGTTGCTGTTTCAAGCTAAATATTGTTTTTGTCTGAGCACTGATATCAACGTCCCCGTAAAATTTCCCCTAGACGTTCATGTATGATTCTGCAACCAGTGAAATAAAAACTGATCTGTACAGATAAAACAGAACTTTCAAACGCGCAAACCACTTTACGTGAGAAAAATAAGCGATCGTGAATGGCTGGCACATATATTCAAATTATGTCTGAGTTTGACAGCGTATATATATAACCTATTTATTCTTAGGGAAAACACGGGGAAGGCGGGAGGTGGAAATTCAAGACGACGAGCAAACCGAGAACAAGGTGAAAGCAGGAGCCAACGTTTCGACAAGGGGACTTGTCGAAACGTTGGCTCCTCCTTTCACCTTGTTCTCGTTTTGCTCATCGTCTACTTATTCTTAGGTTGTCACCGATTAAAGTCGGTACAAACAGGCAGCAACAGACAGCTGGATTCGAGGAGCGACTTCCTCCTATTACCCTTCTTCTTTCTGTCTTATCGTTCTTCTCTCGAATTCAGTAATGGCCGTTAGTCAGCACTTGCACTGGCGTTTCCTCATATTACGTATACATTCACTTTTGTCGAGCAATGAACGGGGCTCGTCGGTGGACGTTCGTGATTGCTTTGCACTTGGTGTCACCCTGACGGAAGAAATAATGGACGAACATAAAGGGAACAATTAAAACGTGGACGCACGTGGCGAAATTACGGTACGCACGTCCACGTCTTTCTTTTCTTTTTCTTTATGAACAGTCACGAATAATACGAGTAATACAACCGCGAATCACCTTCGCTGCTCGCACTAAACGAGTTAAATTTTGAACCGCGCACTCACGTTGGCGATGGCGTTCACGGGGTGCTTGAGCGTGTCCCTGAGCTTGAGCGGTGCCTTCTTAACGGGGTTGTTGCTCGGCGTGTGCAGTGCGAAGCAGCGGATCACGAACAGCGTGAGCCACGACGATCCCAGGATGACGAAGGCCGCCTTGAACGGGTGATGCTGCAAAACCACGCGCGCGCCCTTCCGTTCGCAACAGAGGTATAGCGCGTACCACATTTACAGCGACAATAAAAGCGCGCATTTTTGACATGTAAAGGTAGAAGCCAAGTTGCCGCCGTAAGTAGCCGTAACAGCCGCCAATAGTTTTGACCCATTGGTCGTTTCAATCGGGTCTATAAGGGGGAACGTCTAGCAGAATAGCATTTATAGGAGCAATTATTAGGCAGAAAAGGGTGTCAAGGAAATTCCACGTTGCCGCAAAACCTCAGTAACCAAATTTACCAAAAACGAGTAGCCAAGCCGCTTTGCATGGAGTGAGATGAAGTTGTGGGCGCGTTCTTCAGGCGCCTCTTAACACACCACCGACATGCCTTGTCATATCCACACAAAAAAAAAAGAAAGAAAGGACGCAGATAAAACAAAAACTGTGAAAGCTGTTTTTGAGTGGCCGACGTGTTGATTATGAGTCGCCGGGATGCAGTACTGACGGGAATCCACACGTCGTAAACCTCGTCAGACATGCTATCGCCTTCAACAAACTCCGTAGCAATATGCAGCACATAGAAGTTGAATTCTGCGCACGATTCCCCTCAAGCTCAATGTCCGTAGGCTTTTGTTTTCTTTTTCTTTAACATCTCACGAAAAAAAAAACCATAACACAGGTGGCGCATAGACAAATGCGTGCGCTGTGTCTGAAGAAGCTAAGCTGTGAGAGATCGCACTTGAGCGCTACCATTCCAACGACCACTGCAGAGCTTTTTTTTTTTCTTTTTGGCCGCGCACGAACACGTGAGTGCGCGGCCACCATAGAGCTTCCCTCTCAGCCCTCTATGGCCTCCCAAATCTATCCGATATATACAGAATGCAATGCAGGGCACTTGTAAGTTTAACAAAGTTGTTTTTTTTTCTTTGTTTTATTTAGAAATTGCCGACGCCCAAGAAATAGCGCAAACGGCCCTGCGCAGCAGCGTTATGCAAACAGACGAGAATGACTTTAGCGAAAAATTTCATTGATCAATGAACTAACAATAAATCAATAATAAAGTCCTTATTAACTAATTTTAAAGAGTATACATCTAAGTGCTCAAGCCCGTCATTATCCATGCCGCTCCAACCGGTAAATTTCTTCACCCATTCGTTGCGATGACTAGTAAAACATATATTTCGCCAAAAACAAAATGCTCCCCGTCAGCACTACCTGTCCGCAAGAGCAAAATTGCTAGTTCCACTATAGTCGACTATCTCAATACCTGTTCAGGCTAAAAAACAAAAAAAAAAAAGACGACCAAGCATATCAGACGACCAAGTGGCGTGTCACTGGGCCGTACAGCCCAGTGACACGCTACTGCAGAACAGGTTCCTGCGGCAGCATATATCTTACCGCGATGAACTCATACAGGACGGCAAAGGGCTCGCCGCCGAAGAGGAAGCCGCTCAGGCTCGTTATGAAGCCACTCGGGTTGATGGGACGGCATTTGTGGAACACATCGCAGTAGCCGCGCAGCCCGTTGCAAGGGGAACCTGGCTGTAGCTTGACACCGCAGTGGCTCGCCATCGCTGGGAATGAGCAGGCCAATTTACAGCTTCCTGAACCTGCAACGACAGACACTTCGTGTGCTCATCTGGAATAAATACGAGAAGAATACAAAAAAAGGGGGGAGGGGGAAAGAAACGCATTTCTTGTAGCAGCGTCTGCTTCACACACACTTTGATATTAAGGGATCGAGATCGCACGTTCAGGCAGGAGACGCAGGAGGTAGAGAAATGAGAGGAGAATATACCGACGAAAAGGCTTCAGTAAAAAATTGCAAAAAAAAAAAACAAGACTGCGCACTACGTGGTGAGCTTCATTTGTGTTCTGAATGATCACTTACCACTAGGCCAACAACAAGTTCTCCAGAAGGCTTCCAAAACAGACGACGCTTTAAAGAGGCCCTAAAGAAAAACATCAGCTATATAGACTGACTATTTTGACGCATTGAAGTATAGGTCCGTCTAAAGGTCAGTGGAGGCTTGCGAATACAAGGTGATAGGCAAAAGTGTAACGTGTATGGCAATGCCGCAGTGAAATTCTCACATAAGTGTGTGTATGTATGTATGTATGTATGTATGTATGTATGTATGTATGTATGTATGTATGTATGTATGTATGTATGTATGTATGTATGTATGTATGTATGTATGTATGTATGTATGTATGTGTCGCATATCTTGGCAGCGTCTTCTCAGCTCTAGTTAATCTATTGTAAATATAAAAACGCATTCCATCACATTAGCAAGTTAGTGATGACTCAATCAGGCAACATTTGTGGGAGCTTACAGGACAAAAAATGTTGCAATGGAAGAGAACGCCATAAAAGCTGCGACGTAAAACTGACTCGCCGGTGAACGGATACATATAAGGGACACTAAAGAGAAAAAAACTAAAATTATGCGGATCCCACGCACGGTGGGAATCGATCTAAGCAAAGTTTTGCATGCTGTTTACTTTGATTGACGATAATCAGCGGTGATGTTGGCGGCGAATGTATGATATCTCCAGCGTTTAGTCCAATACGAGAGTGGTGAATTCGACTTAAACGTCACCTTCCGTGCACCACTGCTGCTTGTCTGCGTAGTCCACAGAGCACACAGGGAGACGTGTTTACTTGAGGCGTTCTTGCGTGTCATTATTCGTAATCTGAGAGGAATGAGCGTTATAATTGCCTCACATGGTACATCGCATCGTGGCAGAAGTGTTCAACTTTAATTGGATTATGGAACTGTACATACTTCAATTAATCATTTCAGCGAAGCTGTTTATGGCTAGGGTTTGTGAAATTTTCATGTGTGCGAGCAAAAACTATCATCATCAGCAGTGGCTTGTGTCACCGCTCGCAGGTCAGTCGTCTTCCACAGCTGGCTCGTTGGCGGCCCTCGGCGTAACCGCACGTACGCGCTCGTGTCACAACTCGCGCCTTCGCCATCGTCTTCAACCGCTAGCTCCGTTGCCACTCATCAGGCCAGTGTTCCCATACTGCCCCTCCCTCTGCAAAGGCGCCGACGGTACTGGCCCACTGTCACTCAATGCGCTGATATCTGTCTAAATTCTGTGACTCAATATAGCGCGAGATGAAAACACAAATGTATATAACGAATGTGCATAACGAACGTGCATAACCAATGTATAACACGAATGAACGCGAACGTATAAAAATAAATGTGTGCGTACGTTTCGTCGCGATGTCCTCCACATAGTGGAATCGCTCATGATTAGAGTTCTTTTTTTTTTAGAATTATGTATACATTTATATATACAAGGTGTCCCAGTTAAGTTGGACCAAGATTTTAAAAATACCCAAGAGCTCTAGAGAAATCGTACCGACTGCATAGTAGCCATGGTCGTATGTACGTATGGCCAGTATTTCTTTCATACCGAATTATTACTTAATTACTTTCTATTGGTGAACTTCTTAATTATTGCTTGAATCGCGAACATATCAATTACAAAGTTGGAGGGCACCTTAAGTAACCTCCGAATCAAGCATTTCTTTCGCGCTGAAGTGGTCCTGGTTGTCTTTTTCCAAGAAAAAAAACAAAAGCCCGCGAAGTACGCGATATACGAAATAGATGCGAACTCGCACGCCGCTACTCAAGCGCCTACAAGCAACCATCGAAGATATACGGCTGCATTCTCTTATCGCCACATCGTACAAGGCTCCGCTACGCTTATCAATGCGTCAGCGGCGTGTTCTCTTGATACCGCGACCGTCACATAACGTGAAGCCCTGTATCGAGCTGCAGCCGCTAGTAAAGCCGTGTATCCGTGGCTATTCGCTTGGGAACGCTCGAGTAGCGGCGCGCGAGCGCGTATCTGTTTCGTATTTTGGATGTTTCGCATGATTTTGTTTTTTCTCGCAAATACCAACGAGACAAAGCTGAGCACTAAACAAATGCTTGATTCGGAGGTTACTTGAGGTGCCCTACAACTTTGTAATTGATATGCTTGCGATTCAAGCAACAATTAAAAAGTTAACTAATTAAAAGTTATTAGTTAAATAATACTTCGTGAGGGAAAAAAAAACTGGCCGTAAGTTCACATGACTGCGGCTTCTATGCAGTCAGTACGATTTCTCTGGAGCTCTTCTGTATTTTAAAATCTTGGTACAAGTTATCTGGGACACCCTGCATATTCGAGGGCTGCACTACATCTCGCTGCGTAGCGAAGACGCTCCTGTACCGCGCGACGCTTTTTTCGGGCGTGGGTGTCCTCGACGCTGAGTGCTCGCTTTGGAGCCATTTTGCTGGCGCGTGTTACGTGCTTCTTCTGCATACGTAACGAGCACGCCGTTGAGAGGCCAGCTCCAAGCGCTCTCTTCAGACTAAGGACGATTGTAATGTAATGTGGATGCGTAAACACCATGAATAAAACTAAAGGTAACGACCTTCCTCATCACCCAGCCTCTCCTTCTCCTGGCCTCCTCGCGTTTCGCTCTTTCTCTCGTCGCTCGCCCTCGCAGTTTGGTCGTTCGCTCCGGGGCCGCCCATGGCTCCGGGCCGAGCAAGGCCGGGGCCAAGGCTTCCTTATTGTGTGCTGTGCTAGGAGCGATGATGGAATGCTATGAAGCTGGCAGAAGCAGATGCTTTTTGTGCTTTTTCAGCACAGTAACTGCACACTTCTTTTGCCGCTTTGGGTTGGCTGCCTGGTTCCAGTTAGAAGTCTTTTGAGGCTAGTTTCGTGGACAAATTCCTTCGAGTGTCGAGTTCTAGCACAAAAACCAGAGCTCTTTGTCTCACCAATAATGTATGAGTAATGCACGCGATGTTTATATACATGCCAGAGCATTGAATGTTATGTCATCCACGGCCATGCATTGTAGTCGCAGGCAAAAAAACAAAAACAAAAAGATAATGTCGCGGCTTGAACAGATCAAGCCGCTTTGCAATTTATTTGTATTGCATTGATCAGAATCTTTATTTGGCTTTCTTAAGACACTTTCCCGACGTGAAAGGGCTGCGATGAAGTCAATTAAGGTTTCGCTGGTACACGCGAAAGACGGTGCGTTTGCGTGTGAGCAGCACTATGTAGCATCTACTGATTCAACAACTCGTATGTGTTTGTGCTGTTAGAAGCGCGTACGTGTGTACTTGCGTGTACCCAATTGACAGCCGTGTGTCGAGTTTGTGCAGTCTCATAATTTAATCACCTTAGCACCACAATGACCGAAAGTAAGGCGCGTGATATGTTGGCCTGAATAACGCGAGCGTCACGTAGAAACGTGCACGATCAACGCTGAGCACCTCAATTATTCTCGTCATTTTGTCAAGGCGTTGGCACCTCAGTGAAAGTAGTTTTACGCCTTTATGACAAACTGGTGCCGCTCGCTCTCAAGCGCAAACATCACAGTAGAACCTGTACTTCGTTTGTAAGCAAAGCGTATACAAGGACGGAAGTTACGCATAGAAATGGTTCCTATCAATAGGCACCTTCCCCCTTTTCTTTGCGCAGTTTCCGAGTCAATATGAGCCAACAAACTCGTGCAACCACTTCATTCTGACGAGATGGCGAAGGGAAGAAAGACTACTCACAATAGTGAAAATCATTTACACTTGGTAATGAGTAGCTTGTCCTCGAAAAATATATTTGCAGTGCTTAACAAAGGCATGGAAGGACAAAGCGAAGCATTCTCAGTATTACACCAATAACACGTGTTACATTTTCAGCACGACATATTACAGCACACAGCCTACGCACTTCATAGCTTCGTACACTTGTTGACGATAGCGCAATCAGGCAAAAAATATCTAAAGCGAGCACCGAGAATAGCACTCGTGCATAAGCTTGCCCTGAACTCCGTAACCTGCCACCAAAGAAAAATTCTCAGTTCGTACACTTTTGCACCTTCAGTACCCTAAATTCAATCCTTAACGTAAAACAAAGCAAACAGAGTACTTCAATGACACGGGTAGCCACGAAACTTAGCCAAAACATGCGAAATCCTTTGCCAATGCCGCGCAGTGGCAACAAGACGGCGAACTGTCATGGTGGCGAGTGCACCGAAACACGCAAAAGAAGAAAAAGTAGAGAAAAGGTTACGAAAAATACCACCTGATGCGTTCAACCAATTGGAAGCCGCTGACCTTCTCTCCTGCCTCCTCTCATGCTCCTCGCCGTAGCTGCGGCGGCAGGATAAAACTATATCGCTACCTGTCGCTTTGTTCAAACTATATCGCTACCTGTCGCTTTGTTCAAGGGGTTTAGGGATAAAGTTCCTTGATAACTTGAAAGTAACGCCACTCTTTGATCACTGCTGCCGCCACGCAACCTCCTCGCCCCTTGCGCGTGTCCCCCCGTGGGAACTAGTTTTGCTCCCGTTTTTTTTTTTTTTGCACAACTATTGGTCTCGTTGCCGTTGCCCTTGGAAACGCGTGGATCTTGCGTTTTGGTGTCATTTTACTTTATCGTTGGCGCCATTTTTCTCCTTAGCTCGGCTGGCTCTGCGGAGCGAACGTTGCACGCTGTGTTTCCTGCGGTGTTGTGCAAGCGCTATGCTATGCTGTAGCGCATATAACTGCAGCAAGAAGCCTGAAGATCGTTATGCAGTTTTTATGGTACCGCAAGGAAAGCGTGACGGCTTGCGCAAGAAGCAGTGGCTGCCCAACATTGGCCAAAATAACTTTGTTGCAACAAATAATAATTTTCTTCGCGAGGTAAGGCGCCTTTCTTATTGCTCGTATCAAAGCATCCCCTAATGCTTCTTTTTATTGCTCTTCCGGCCTGCTCATCAGCATCTTACTGCGAAAATGTGTACGTTACATAAAAATGGGGATGTCCTTAGATGCTGAATATTATGCTGGGACTCATCACCTCACATGTGGTCAACTGTTATTCAGTCGAAAATGCAGCCCTATAGGTTCTGCTTTCCGGTCTGAACAATTATGTGCCAGGATACGTCCTCTCGATTGCACTTTTTGTGGTTGTTAGGATCCGTTTCCTGTCTGACTGAAAATCGAAATATCGGCTTGTAGATGAGCGTTTTTCCCTAGCTTACTTCGATGTGTGCGTCAGTCACTTAGATACGATGAATGCAGGCCACGAAAAAGAATAATGCCGAGCATACCCGTAACATTGCGGGTGATGAGCGCCAGCTAGTCTACATTGCGGTTTTAATGCGGAAGTTTTCTTTGGCGAGCACGCCGGCCGCATCACGCGAAAAGCGGAATGCCTTGTATCTGCGCAAAATTGCATAATTTGCACAGTTAAGGCATTTAATCGTTTTGATAGTGTAAATATAGATGATTGGTAGCTTCATCAGCGATAAGGAACAATCTACCCCTCCCCCCCGGAAAGAAATATACAAAGGGACGCATATAAATACATAGGCCTCCTTGGAAAATGAATGGGGAAGCTTATAGTGAGGGTGGGTCAACTTGAAATTTGTAGTTGCGTCAACTTGAAACCTGGAGCTTGGCCATCTGAAAAGTGTGGGTCGGCCAAATAGAAATTTGGACGTGGATCAACTTAAATTTGGGCGTGGGCGAACTTAAATTTGGGGTGGGCCAACCGATGCTCGAGGTTGGGCCAACTTGAAATTTCAGGGTTGGCCAGCTTAAGTTATGGGTTAAGTCAAGTTTAAATCTGGGGGTGGGCCAGCTTAAATTTGGGGGTTGGTCAACTTGAAATTTGGAAGTGGGCCAAATGAAATTTGGGGTCGGGCAAACTTGAAATTTCGGGGTGGGCCAATCTATATTTAGGAATAAGCTATGTTGAAATGTGGACTTGGGCTAACTTGAACTTTATACGCAGTCCAGCTTAAATTTGGGGGTGGGCTAACTTCAATTCGGGGGTATTCGTTCACGTACTTAGACAACTCCAGTACAGTTTCTGCATTATTTTGCAGTTCTTGAATTTGCTTTGAGTTGGGCTGCCAAGCGCGCATGAGTGGGTGACGATAATTGCTTGGTTAGCTCACAGAAACAGGCAATGTGCAGGGGGTATACACATGATCGCGCACGCTTTCTCGAATAAAATTGCGCAACCGTCCTATTTAGTTTAGAGACCACAGTGCAAAAGCTACTTTCACACTGAGATGACAAACTCATGGACGGACGATGCACTAGCGACTAATTCATAAAGAAGCACGCTGAATATAATACCTGCAGGGCACATTCAAGCACATACAATAAAAAACAAGTCAAACGCAGAGGGATGTGCCCCAAGCCATCCTACATCAGATGCACAAGGTAATGCATCTTATTCTGTGTAGAAAACATGTCTGTAATATAGAACTTGTCACAAACCTCCGTTTACATCAGTATGCCCCTTTCATACGGCTTTAAGAAGAAACCTACCTCCTCATAAACGTTACCTTTAGCATTCTCGATGTCGTAATCACCATATTTAAAACTTTTCTACGCCAATGGGGTGCGCAACTAGCCCAAAACCATGTTCCTCCATCGTATATAGCAGCCAGTCCGCGAGAGCGAAGCAGGAAGAGCGTGCCATGAGCAGCGCGCGCAGCTGGCGCTCGAGGAGAATCGACGAGGAAAGCGCCGAAGGGAGGAGAGTGTCGCTACTTTCGTATAATCAAGGGGTTTTAGGGATGCGTAGAACCCCTTAAACTTCGTAAAGTAGCGACACTCTCCTCCTCTGCCTTCACTCCTCCTCGTTTCTCCTCTCTTTCACGCTCCCTCCTTGACCGTGGCGCCGCCTACACTGCTCGAGCGTAGCAACGGCGCCAACATGCACTCCTCGCCACTCCGTAGACGCTTCTCGAGCAAAAGTGGCGCTGATGCACGGCGCGAAGGCCCACGTGATGCTATTAGGCCAATAGCGACGCGGCGTCGGCCTCTGCCAGAGCACGCGAGGAGGAGGCGGCATTCTTCAAAGCGTGCCCCTACTTTGCGAAGTTTAAGGGGCTTTAGGGAAGCGTGGAGGCGAGTGCTGTCTCGTAGCGTTGCGAGAAACCCAGCAGCGCGCACGGGCAGGGATTCATGGATGTTACGAGCGTCCCCTTTGGAATGGGCTGGTGGGTTTTGCCATTAAGCTGTTGTTATTATACCGCCTAATCGCCCACCTATGTTAAAGAAGAAAAGAAAAATCACGATGAATTCCCATAACCAAACTTTCTGAACCCCTATCGTGACCTTTGTTTTTGTATACGCCTCCGTTGTTTGCCGTTTCCCTACTTTCCTTCCACCAATATTCCAATCACCACTTACTAATCTGTACTGCGGACATATTTACTCTGCTCTTGCTGAACCCAAGGGGTTCAAGGAGGCCAGTGAGTCCTAGATCGACCGCTGGACAGATATCTTCGCATTCTAATGCAACATGCTCCACCCTTTCCCTAGCTTTACTGCAGGAAGCACACGCTTCTTCCTTCTTATATCTCGCTTTATAAGTGCGTGTTCCAAGGCATCCTGATCTCCTTTCGAAATGTAATGAGCTTCCCTTTGAGTTATCATAAATTGTTTCTTTCCTGATTTCATTTTTTCCTCTTAAGTAGATACGCGTGGCAGGTTTCTTTTCCATTGCGGCCACCCATGAGGTTATTTCAGCGTCACTGACTTGCCGCTTGACGTTCTTTGTTGCTGTGCAGCTCACCATATAGGACGCATACTTGCTGGTAAGTTTGCTAGTTCTTTTTCTCCAATATGAATCAATGTTATTCCTGTACAAATACCTGAACACTCTCCCAGCCCATTTAGTTCCTTGCATGCTCCTCAGTCTTTCAGTTTTTTTCAGTCTATTTTTTTTTTACTGTAAATAAAATTTTGTTGGCGCACATACTACGGCACGCACCATCGGCAGCCGTCCCACCTGCTTGCTTTATTTTCCTGTCGGTTTGGAAGCATGTCACATTTGACAACCAGCTAGAACTGACAGGCAGGTCATATTGACGAGAAGCAAGCTCTCTCCCGGTGTGAGCGACACTGACCAAGCGACGGATTACAAATCACACGGCGCCAGCTGGTCACAACGAGCACCGCGCCGATTTAGCCCGTACCTCGTTCCTGGCACGTTAGCAAACACTGCTCGTCGAGGCTGAGCTCAGCCCCGCTGCGGTAGCACTCGACCAGGCCGTACTTCGCGCAGATGGAACCCGAGCACTCGCCGGCGATGCACACCTGCGTGTTCTTGTTGCAGGCAGTCATGTTGGCCTTGGCCGCTGCCTTGGGACACGCCGCGTTCTGCCCGGTGCCCGCACGGTTAGAAGTCAAGGGGTCATCGCGAGGACATACAGAAAGACATTCAACAGGAGCGGACGCTCCCGTTATATAGCCAAGCGGGCCCAGCTGCCGGCATTAATACCTGAACCACACCTCCGATTTCAGTTTCGGGCGCGCGCGTTTTGAACGCGAGCTGGTACGCGTCACAACGGCTGCATTGCTCGGCGCGGCATTTTTCTTATCTGCTTCTGCTGCTCAACCGCGCGCTGTCTGTGCGGAATCGTTTCATTATTTAGTAAAAATGATTGCGAACGATCTTTACAAGCCTCCGTCGAATCTGTGTAACGTGCAATTTCATGAATTAGGCGCAAGACGCCTTGTGAAATGAGGAAACGTTTATTTTGCTGTATGTAAATGCTCGTTCCGGAATTTTCGTGCACTCATCCACTGTTGTAGCACCAGGAGAGCAGCAGCAGTTGCCGTACAACGTTCCACCGGATGGCATCAGCTGAAAAAAGTAAATTGCAAGCATGTGTCACTTTGGTATTAAGAGCGTATAGGAAGACTACGTGTAAAGGCGAAACGTGCGAAAGTGGTGAATATAGGCGGCATTAAAAAAAGCAATTCCCTTTTACATACATGCGTAGAAAATACCCGACTCACCCCAAGCAATACCATAAAATATGAAGAAAACATCTGATTTCCATGCATTCTCCCAGTCTCGGGCATTATTTCCTGCACTTTATGTGAGAGCACAAATAGGCGGGCTACTGCGGCTTTCCGACACACCTTGGTCTCCGCTGACGCGATGTTGCACTACGTACACAGAAGTGGCCACAACACAGGCTCTCAACCAGACCATGCTAGACGGTCACAGAATGCGTTCTAGTCGCACATCTAGACAAATGCGCGGATGCAAAGCCTGTTATCTGTCGTTCTGAACAGGGAATTATCGTGTCACATGTTCCTGGTTTTTTGAGCTCCACGGCGCTATATTTTGCACCTTCTGCAGGCGCAAGCAACACACTCCCGTGTTATCACTCTTGGCAATCGCTCATCGCGTTTTTGACAAGCGTGAGTGCCGAAAGAAGGTTTAAATTGTTGCGGGGCCATAAAAATTGTAACAAACTTGTAGCAGTAAGATTCAGTACGCACCAAACTATGTCATCATGGCCGAACTGCTTTTCGCTGCGTCACGACAAGGGCGGCGAGCGTGCCTCATAATTAACAAAAAAGGTACCGAAAATAACTTTCAACAACGTTGGGCGTCAGAAAAAGCGCCACGAACTTGTCAGTGCATTAAAGCGCGAAATTTAACTGCGCACCACGGCCGAGCTGCTTTTCGCTAAGCGCGTCACAGCGCCAGGCGCGCCCACTGCTCTTGAAAAGTGCCCCAAAATGCAACTAAATTAGTTACAATAATGTTGGGGGTCAGAGAGAGCGCAAAAACTTGTCGCAGTAAGATGCAGTGCACGCGAAACTACGTCACAGCGCCTTGTGCGATTAGAGTGCCCAAAAACAACCGAAATAAGTTAAAATAAGATTGGGTCTCTCAGAAAGCGTCGTAAACATCTCCCAGTGCAAGTCATTAATTCAAACTAACGGCGCCACGACAGCCACGCTGTTTTTCGTTAACTGCGTCACAAGTCTAGTCTAGGTGCGGTGGTCTAAGCCTGATTGTTTGAAATGCGTCGCAGACTGTCGAAAAATATTTCTCACCTTGCCGTAGTCCAATAGTGCAGTTGTGCCATGTCCGAAGATCAGAAGGAACGCAAGAATTCGCCAAGAGCCCACCAAACCAGGCTAAATACAAAAATAGCAAAACAGGCAGGCGGGTCGCCGAACAGGCCAACGCTCAGATGCGCAGCCGGCCTCGCCCGCTACGGCGGCGTGTCTGACGAATGACGCGTGGATCTGGCTCGCAATTCACCGATTCGCCTGTCGCTATGCAAAGGAACTAAGCCGCAAAGTTTAATTTATACGCAGATATAGTTTTGCCGGGAAAGAATTTTAAAAAATGAAACAATTTCTGTTAACCTCATTTCACATTCTCTTTTTTTTTTCCGATGCTCGTGGCAGCAAGCGGTCGGCTTTAGTACTAGCGTGACGTACTTCCTGTTGCCAGTTTTCGCCGAGTGTCCCCTCTTGTTTAATTTCTTTCTCTATGATTTCGTGCTTAAAACTCCAGCAGATCGACGGACAGCGCGTCAAGGTGCCATCAAGTAGCGAGCCAGGGTGCAGCCGTGACAGTGGAGTTCGGGACACTGTCACACTTCGGGACCAATAGCAGCATTACAGCTCAAAACATGTAGCGATGCATCAAAGGATATTCGCAGTATGAGGCTTCCGTGCATTCGGTTTCATCGCTGCACACTTTTCCCTCGGCGACCACTTTGCAGTCAACGGAACAGCAAGCACCTGCAGTAGGACTATGAAATAATTTTTTTAATGGGCTTGTTTGTTTTCGTTTTTGTTACCTTTTGCATTAATATCGAAGAGCCTATCTCAACTTTATAAACAGAGGCCTTATAAAGTTTCCCGAGCTGGTAAATTTTGTCCTTAAACAAAAGTTTCAATAAAATTCGTCAAGGACTTGAAAGCACGTCTTAAAAGCACAAGCTTCACGCGGTGTTTATTCTTTTTTTCTTTCCTTCGTTTCATAAACTTCATTTTATTGCAAAGAAATACAAAGATAAAATTTTATTCCACATATAGCAGAGAGGTCGGCCTAATTTTTGTGGTCTGAAGCTGGCAGCTCCGCATGGGTGAGAACGGGACGTGATATTAAGAATAGGTGACATGAAATCAACAGGGTGTTGTCAGAGTTCCATAACTGTGTTAACATTGTTCACTGATCTGAATATTGATAAGACCGAACACGTACAGTACAGACACGGAAAAATTTTATAAATCGTTCATTACTTCAATATCGAAACTAAGGGCCTAAGGAAACACTAAAGGAGCTTTTAGAAAGATACAAAATAACACAAGTCACCAGTGAAGGAAATATAACGATAATAGGAACAGCGCAATAAATATTGTGAGTGATTTTAACCCTACCGGACTAAGGTACTAACAGAAAAACAAGAAATATATGACGGAAGAACCACAGCGGCCTCCTCTTATGATCAGCTTGTGAAATTGCCAAACTTTATCTAGATTTAGAGGAACGCTTAAATCACTCCATGATACAGCCTCGCTCTCGCATGCCCTAATTCCAATGAGAGAGACCGAAGAGGGGAAAGAAAGCAAGAGCAATACAATTTTTAATTTTGCAAAAATGTACGGTAATATACTTAGAGCTTGACACGCGTACAACACTAAATTTAAATGAATCACCGAAGCCTTATTTCCGTTTTACTACCAGAAGGACAACACTCCTTATAATTGAGTAGCGCGACATTCACACGATTTTCTTTTCTGGTTGCTGACGGTGCACTAGCTGATGCGCTATCTGACAATCTGGTGTGGGTCCCTGGTTTCATTACTGTGCTGGTCAGACTTCGCGTACTCACTCGTAATCAGTTATAGGTGCCGGGATAACGCTTTTATTATTCACACACAAGTGCTTCTAACGCAGCGATTATCCACTGCCAGCAATGAGTGAAGAAGGCTTGGCCCCCACGACATCTTCTTGGGGACAAGACAGCTTGGATGCACATAATTTATCAAGCAACATACGCACGGACTCACGCGGACACACGTACACACGCTAAAATGGTCTCTCAAAAGCGCGCATAAGAGCCAGGTACAACCTTCAACGCATTAAAGAATGAACACCTAAAAAAAGAACTAATTCCATGTTTATTACAATAGCCAAGAGTAATCCGGCACAACCTATCGACGCGTCTACTCTAAATGCGAGTGTGCTTTTATAGCTGGGACAACATGAAATACATCCTTTAAGTGCAATAATATTTACAAAGCTTCAGATCTTTAGGTCTGATAGGTAATCAGCGGTCTCAAGCTTAAACAACGGTGACGCACAACTGAGTCTGGGTCATACATGTGGATAGTTTCCAACACACTGAAAGGTGACGTCACTCGGAGCAATATTTACACACAAAAAGAAACAGGTATATCGCGGCGCCATGTATCGCACTAGATGTCCTGAAACATGACACATGACGGTGCATTTAGGTGCATGCAGCACGTGCAAGTTTTAATAGTATATCTGCCTTCCGACCTCAGAACGAAAAATCGAAAAATTTGCCGTTAAGATTAAGAGTGGAACGCGACAGCATTCAAAGATCCCCGACTGCTTCTCACGCTTCCGGGCAACTCCAGCGCATGTAACAATATTGTTTACCGGGAAACGCTCGCGGCGAACGCTATGCACGAAGGTAGGCGTTCTGGTAGAAACGCCGCCCCTTGCGTGGGCCGCGATGTGGCGGAGGAGAGCGCCATCTGAAAGCGTTTCAAGGAAGCGGATGCGCCGCTCCGTGGACTCCGAAATATTCACGCGCCGGCGCGCGCAAATGGCGGACGCCGTCGCCGGTCTATGAATGATAGAAGCGCTGGAAAAGGGATTTGTTTGAGCTTTCGCGTATCAGAATTATGCTATCTCGTATATTCAAATTACAGTCCGAGAGCTATCATGTCTGTAGGTTGCGTGTAAGTCCTACTTTACGTTTTTTCTACGTATTTCAGCTTGAGAAGTGCAATTAGTTCAGTAACTGCCTTGCGTCACATGGAGGGCCTGGGTATGCGTGGCTCGAAAATCCTTGCCGAAACGACGTTCGACTCCGGACGCCGACGCAAGATTTTCTGCGACACGGGGCCCTTAACGCTTTCGCTTTAAAACACCCAGTACACCGCCGCCGTTTAAGAACGTTCGTTATTCATAAGGTGTAAAAACTGTGTACCTTTACAAACGTTAACGTTTTGAGAGTGCGAGAGGTGGGCACTCACCTGCACGCCGCTGGTTCCTTGAGCCGGCAGCCAAGCGTGCTGTCTTCTCCGTGCCGTGGGTGGCAGCAATTGTCGGTGCACTCGCTCTCGTCCATGCCACAGTCGCACTCCTCGGTGCCCTCCACGATGTTGTTGCCACAGATGGGGCCTCTGTGTCCTTGTGTGTGTCCATTCACCCGACATGGGATATAACACAAGGAGAGGCTCTTTGTATAGTCAGCGACGACTAGATCACTGAGAAGGATCTCATTAAAATAGAATAGGATGCTGTCTCATAAGATTATCTTCAATGCATTATCTTCAAGAGAATTGGCTCTTCGTCGTAGATACAAGATTTGTTATGAAAGCGTTAAAACTTTAGTTTGTTGGGTTAATATGGTTGTAAACATGAAGAGCGCCACGACGGTTAATAAAAGAGACATTGAGGGAGAACACTACTCCGTTATTCTTTTCGTTATACACTGTTCACTCACAGTTTTACAACGAAGCTGTATGCCTTCTCTACCGTCCAAGGAAATTTTCGTGTTGTAAGCAAGAAAACCCCACACGTGGGCCGATCCCGGATAGTGCAATACCGGTCCGAGCCGCGGCGGAGGTGAAGCAGGCATTAAGCCCTCCCCATACGTGGGCCGATCCCGAAGATAGTGCAATACCGGCCCGACAGGTATTGTATGTATGTATGTATGTATGTATGTATGTATGTATGTATGTATGTATGTATGTATGTTTGTTTGTTTGTTTGTTTGTTTGTATGTTTGTTTGTTTGTTTGTTTGTTTGTTTGTTTGTTTGTATGTATGTATGTATGTATGTATGTATGTAACCGTTTTCCCGCCTTCTTGAGTCACTGCGCAGTCCATGCATGGTTAGCGCACCGAGCTTCTGTGCTGAGTGAACTGGGCAACTTGGGTCATTGAGTATGTGGCAGTGTGTACATATGTGTCACTTTTCACGCACCTCTTTCATGCAGACGTGGGTCATTGTAGATGAGGCACTGGGTAGGTACCGCTGTTAATGAAACTCTGACGCAGACCTGAAGTACTGGGTATGTGCCACTCGGTTTTTACGGATCTTCAAGGAACCTCTATGATACCAATTTAGGTCACTGGGTGCGTGCTAGTAGGTGTGTGCCGTTCTTCAATGAACGTATTTGACGCCCACCTGGTTAACTAAGGTATGTGCCACTAAGAAGGTGAAGCTCTAAAACGCCGAAAAAAGATCCCTTAAATTTATCCGCTGCTGAACGGACTCAAACGCACGTCACAACGGTTCCTCAAGGACTTTAACCCAACGCATTAGCAGGCTGCAACACAAATGCGCTCTGTGTGTTCCGCTTGAATGAACGTCTTTCACGTCAACGTTTCAGTGAGATGTGCCACCAATGCACTGGGCATGTGCCGCTCTTCAATGAACCTCTCGCAAACTTGGGTCACCGAGTATGTGTCACTAAGTGTGCGGCAAGCCAGCGAACAATTCTCAGCGTTGGCAGGCACCTGCGCGCCACGCTTCTCATATTGGAGGCTACGCGCGAACTTCTCGGTAGGCAGCGCCACTAGATCATGCAGCGGGTCAAGTACAAAGCGCGAGAGGAGCCCGGTTGCCGCATGAGGCGCTTCTCGGCGTTCGCACGCACCGGCGTGTCATGAATATGGGAGGCCACACGCAAGCTTCGCGGCGCCACCGCTAGATGGCGTCGAGTGTTCTTGGTGAGCACCATAGAGGAGTCGCGCGGCAGTGCACGCCTCATACATAACTCGTTTCGGTGGTGACAACACGTTGTGTCATTGTATTGATTCAATGCTAAACGCATTATCGTTGACAGTCATCGTGAGATAGTGATGCGGATATTTTTTGTATATGTACTTTTCACACCCTAACCGATGCAGCTGAGCGTCGCCGTAGAATGAAAATATGCTAACGTTGTTCGTCTGTATACACTCACTATGTGTCCCATGTATCGGTCCCTCGCGGAAGGCAACCGTAACAAGAAAGTTGTCCACAGGGGCATGACAGGTTGAAATGCATAACCGTGGTGGAACGAGGAATGTTGCTGGAGAAAACGTGTGGACAAGGGCACTCACGAAGGGAGGTCCCTTTGTGGAAACGTTGGCTTCGGTGCCCTTCCTTGTTTTACCACTGTTAAGCACTTCAAGGAAGGCAAAGTACTTACTCTGCAAGCAGTTCTCGCGGTTCGACTTGCCCACGATGACAGGCATCAGGATGGCGCTGATGTTGCGAATGCTACACGACGAGAATTTGTCGTTGTTTCGCGCAGTTCCCTTGGTTGCGGACTCGTACATGAGGTACTTGCCGTCGGGACCCGACGGGTCGCACTCGCGGCCATGATCGTGCTGTTAAAAGTTCAAAAAAGAACACACACGCACACACACCGTATATACCGTTTGATGGCCGAGGAGGAACGCAGCCTCGAGCAAGCGCGCCGCACTGCTCTCCTCCTCGCACTTGTACGCGTATACGCGTATACGTGCGGCAGCGTGGGACGATAGCGATGTCATTGCGAGTTAGTGCGATTCGAATGTGTTCCGTCTGTGATGGCTGCGATGTCCGATGACTCAGGTCAACGGGCTTCGACAGTGCTGTATTAGACTGCAAGAAATTACTTTTGGAAGCGAGTGTGCAGTGCCCCTTCAGCCGCGGCGATTCCGGGGACTCCGCCGCTGCGGTTGCAGACAAGCTTTGGATTTGGATTGGAAGCATAAACAGAAGGCAGTTGACGCCGTGAGCTTCATCGCGTGTACGTTCAGAAGATTTTGTTTCCAGTGAGCGCACGGCGACGAACTTGGTACACGCGATCAAAGTGGGATATGAATGAAAGGTGGTATATATTCGATACGGTGAACTAGTGTTAAATTGGCGAATTTAAATAGTTCTTCGTGCACGCTCATTGAAGTTATTCTGTTCAAATGTGTTCTGAGATTATCATGATTGGCTTTCTTCGTTCTGTAACCAAAGCAACGTTTACCGTGTGCCCCCCCCCCCCCTTTGTTATCATGCTCTCCCGTGCTTCCGAATCTCGCGGGCAAGCTGTACAGCCGACAGCGAGCATCGCGCGCTGTATTATTGCAGAAAATATAGTTGCTATTGCAGAGAATAGTTGTTCGTTTCCTTAGCTCCCTCGAGCCGGCGAGGCACCCTTGCACAAGCACCACTCGAGATCTGAGAGTGCCATGTTCTTTCAACGCGTCGCGTGCGCCTCGTTGATCGCGGCATGTTCGCGGCCACTGTAACCGCGTCGTTTGATCGAGTGCTCTGCACAATGTCCTACCGACCGAGTTATATTACAGCCTCTCTATTTTGTAAAGCTGGATGTCAGGGTGCCAGCTAAACGACCACGAAAATTTTACGAACATGAAAGCTAGCAAAACATGCTTCCTCGGAGCGTGCATCCCAATCCAGGTAACGATAGTTACATCGACTGAGATGCAGGCTCGTGCGACAACAGCTTGGCACACGCAGACACCTCTGATTGTTATTATTTAAGTGATACTTTAATAGAGTTTCATGTTAGACATACAATAATAATACGTTTCACGTATGTTACGTATCGACCATATTTAGACTTGACTCGCCTCCTACTTCAATCGCAGGCAGACCTGTGGCAACTCGTGTAGGCCCGTTGTCATACGGTTTTGCGGCCATGTCGAAGTTTAACGTTTAGTAAACACATGCTAAGAAGTTTACCAATTGCAAAAAATTGTTCAGACCTTTAATAAAACGCGAAAACTTATCACTTGTCGACAACAGCACATTCGACGTGCTGTTGACGATCCCACATACCAGCATGGCGCTGGACAATAGACGGCGCTGGGATCATAAAATGGCGGCGCCCTCAATAAAACGGTCTATAGCTGCCTCGCATATAAGGAGGGCAGTTGTGTCAACAGGTTTGTGAAAAGGTAACGGGCAGAAATGTTTTACATTTACAACAAGCAAACCTACACCGGCCGCAAGTAGGAAAGCAAGCGCTGACAACTAGTTAATTGCAAAGTCAGCAAACCGGATTTTAGGCAAGGCAGTGGATTGCACTCGTCAAGTCGACCATAACACATGCCTCATTGGCTTCATTGTCTGTTGGCTTTATATGGTCATGATTAACAAAAATCGAGCCTCTCGGTTTATTTTTTTCTCTCGTTCATTCATAGCGAGGGTATCGAACCTGCAGCATTGGTGTCATTAGGTAGCATACCATGGTATTTTAGCCATGTGACTGCTCTACTAAATTCACGTGTTGCGTGATGCCATCGGGCGAAAAAAAAAAGGATGTTTCGCATTCGCCCACCACGGCCCTGAGTGACACTAGCTAATACTACCAAGGCTACATCTAGCAAACATGAATACCCAAGATAGCGGCCGGATTTATAGCCGTCGCCGTAGCACAATTGGTAATGCAATGCACACATAACACGCAGGTTGTGGGATCAGCTCCAACTGGCGGCAAAATAAAGCTATCTTTTCGTCGACTTTCATTTTCCTTTTCTGCATTGTGTTCTACATTTTAGTTAGAAACACAGCTGATTTTTCCTATGCTTGCCTTGACTTCATTGTTGGTTGTATTTATGTGGTTATTATTAACAGAAATCAAGCCCCTCTATTTTTTTTACACACATATACCCGCTCCTCTGGAACATGTGGCAACCCTCACTGCACGGCTGCTTTCTGTAGCTGCCATCAAGCGGCGACACAAGTTAAATCTAGCGGTGTCTTGGATATATATATATATATATATATATATATATATATATATATAGTACTGCACGTCCTGTATACCGAGCAACATATTGAATAGAACCCGTTGTGTACGAGAAATTTCTGGTTCAATGGGCTCTTTTCCATGTGTCCCTCGGGAACCCGGTCGTACTGTCACCCTCGTCGCCTCGGCTGCTCGCATTGCACGTATGCTAAGTTTTTGCCTCCGCAACAGTAAGCCTCCTCGGAATAGTAAGACGCTGTTTGGTGATCAGCACTCGTGCCAGTATTTTATTTGTTCTTGTGTCCTCATTCTTGATGCGCTGCACTTCCTGCCTTTCCCGAACATCTAAAACGAGCCCCACATTCCGAGTTGCGCCGGAGCATTCAATTTCCTCGATCATTTCGGCTAGAAACGTGCAGTGAACGTATACGAAGTGAACCCTAAGTCACGTTCAAGTGTGGAGCCCTTCTCACAGGGATACCCTCGTATGCTGCAAAGCTATTAATAACAGCTTTTGCACGTGTAAAGTGTTTGTGGTAATAACTGGCTGCCTTCACCCAAGTTTTCCCGCGGGTGATAACCAAATTAGGCTAAGACAACAAATGAAGAAAAACAATTTTGGGCTCCGAAAATCTAATATAGGCACCAACAACAAAATAGTCATTTATACGCGAAATGAAAGGGTGAGAAATGTTTCTAGGCGCATATTTCATAGTTCAATATTTAGCTGGCAAGATGAGGACTTGGAAAAAAAAATAGGCATAAAGTTCCAGTTTCCAGTTATCGCCCGGCGCAAGACGCGCCTGCCGTATCGGATGTTTCTTTAATAGAGAGTTTTAGTTTAGGGGACGCAAGAGACTTGCGTACGCAAGAACTAGGGGCGACAGCAATGCGCATGCGCAGAACCGTCTGCGCATAATCAGATTGCATGTGTAACCGTAATGATGTTGTGTGTGTTCCCGCAAGTATGCTACAGCAATAGAAATCTTTCTGGAACGTTCAGTTACACAGCTATAAAAAGCGGACGGACTTTAACACTTGAACTGTCAGTTCCCGTCCGACGACATTACTCGACTGTACTGTCGTTAGGATTTGAGCGTTGCTGTTTTTCTGAACACAAGAACGAGGCCACAATTTCCCTAAACTTCGAACCAGCTAGAGCAAGGCAGCGATAATTGGAGATCAGTGCGAAAGGCCTTCACCCTACAGCGGACATAAAGATATGTTGTTGTTGCCGATGGTGATGATGAAGAAGAAGTTAGATTCTTGACAGACAGTGATTCTTCATCGTCACCACAACGTGACAATATAAACTTGCGCATGACAACAAAAACAGCTGCCCACGCGGTGGAACCATGCTTTCACTCTCGCAGGTACAGTTAGTTACAACGCAGAAATGAGTTTTCTCGTCCTACTCTAATGCAGGTATATTCTTTTTCGCAGCGCCAGCAATTAACTTCACCAGTCGATCAAGCTGAACGTATCCCCAGGGGTGGGCAGCGCAACCTCTTCCATCTACTGACCTGTTGCCAATCAAGCTGACCTATTTCAATCTCGTGCCGCTGAACAATTCCAGTATAAATGCCTATATCGTTAAGCAGGTTAGACATGATGACCCCTTATCTTCTGGAATAAGCACTGAGAGAGTAAATTCTGAGATACCAACGTTTCAACAATTTGTGCCACTGGCTTTCTGATTGAGTATTTTTGCCTAGATTATATCTGCATTTATTATTTATATATGCATTCATTATTTTGCCTAGATATTATATGCATGCTCATCCAGTGACTCACGGGTGCACCGAAGCTGTGTCCGATCTCATGGGCGAGCGTAAGTGACGCCACGTGTATGCCCACGTAGTGGTTGTAGTTGAACAGGGTAGTGATTCCGGTGTTCAAACTGAGCCTGGTCTGTACGTACTTGTCGCCGAGAGGGTCCAGTTCGATGGCTGTACGGTAGCGCTCGCAGAATCCACCGGTACCCACTGCGAGGCATCAACAGACGCCAGCTTATAGCCTTAAAACGCCTCTCACTAATTCATTCATTCATTCATTCATTCATTCATTCATTCATTCATTCATTCATTCATTCATTCATTCATTCATTCATTCATTCATTGCGGTATTTAACAAGTCAAACGAACACTGGGGCTAATAAAGATGCAGTGTCGGAGGGCTCTGGGTTTATTTTGACCACATGGGGTACGTTAATGTACCACCATATTGGAGTACGCCAGGGTTTTCGGATTTTGTCCTATTGTGATTCGGCCTCCCCAGTCGGTAACCGAACTAGCGGCCTCGTGCTCAGTAGCAAGACGTCATAGCCATTGAAGGACCGCAGCGGTGAGAGCTTTCAGAAATGCTCCGGTACTTTCGCCAATAGTCAGAAAAACACAGAAATTGCGGCATCAGGTAGGAATACATCGTTTCACCAAAGAGTTGAGCCGGTACCAAATTTCCACTGCCAAGTCTGGCGTGAGGAACGTCGTGACATGGGCGGCTGAAGTCTTTACCACCTTTACCAGCTTACAAGTTGCTGTGAAGGGCCCCCTGAATGGAAACAACTCAGCTTCTCCTTGTGACTGGACTGTTCCGCGCCAGACTCTGGCCAAGCGCAACGCGATGCCTATAGCACTCTCCCACATAATTGAAATGTAGTGATGCCTTGAACAGTAAATTGTTTGGGAGTCATTATGTTTTCCACAGTAAACAAATTTGGAAATCAGCCGAATGAACAAATGAAAAAAAGAGCATCACTAAGTCTTCCACAGCGCACCTACGGGACATGATTGCCAGAGGTTCATTCACAACGTTCTTTCTGTATTCTGGGGACGTATTCTGAAACATTCGCCGCCGCGAAAGTTTCGCCCTGGCCACGCCTCCGCCGTTGCGGCGCGCTCTGAATGGCTGCTTTGACAAAACCGGAAATTCAGGTGGCGCAAGTGAATTTCCGGTTTTGTCAAAGCAGCCATTCAGCGCGCGCCGCAACGGCGGAGGCGTGGCCAGGGCGAAACTTTCGCGGCGGCGAACGTTTCAGAATACGTCCCCTGATGTGCTCAATGATTATGCGAGCATTGTCATAATTCAGCCTGCGTGGTTTACGCGTTATTCCCACGGAATGTGTGTGGAATTGACACGAGGCAAGTATTCGGGTTGTTCTACGAATGTTATTATTGCTTACAATTATTATTATTATTATTATTACCTTCAGAATATATTCTGCGAGCTATGCGGTTGAGCAGTCCTGGGACATCTTCAGCACTACTCCTATTGTCCCGGCAGTCGATCAATAATCTTATAGGCAAATCACTATAATCGATCGTTCTCGCACGTCGTTGGTCGTATTCATGAGTGTGCAGGCCATTGCTTCAGTGCAGTCTATGTGCGTCAAATCGCAGAAAGAAAATATCAATAAAGTGAACGTACGCCTACTAGGCGCACCAGGGGTATGGCAACGCAATGAAACCACATGCTACTAGCGAGTAAGCTCGCAAACATCCCAAAAAAGACTGTGGCGGAAAGCAAGAACAAACGTTGGACGAAGTAACAGGCAGCGCGCCGTTAGAACACCGCCTCTTCAACGCATAGGGCGCCCTGACGCACGCGTCACTGGTGGCGGCCTTGCTAAGTGCACTCTTGAAAGGAAACATCCGTCCGCCGCAGCTTCCTGCGTCGTTCTCTAACCGCCATGGTGGCTTAGCGGCTATGGTGTTGTGCTGCTGAGCACGAAGTCGCGGGATCAAATCCTTGCCGCGACGGCTGCATTTTGATGAGGGCAAAATGCAAGAACGTCGTGTTCCGTGCATTGGGGGCACGTTAAAGAACCCCAGGTGATGAAAACTAACCCGAATGCCCACTATGGCGGGCCTCCTAATCAAGTCGTGGTTTTGGCACCTTAAAACCTGAGAATTCGTCATCATTCATCATGCTTCTCTGTTTTATTGACGTTTTCGGAGAGAAATAAGCAACGCCCGTCGCACGCACGTCTGTGGCGGCCAAAGCTTGAAGGCATGTCGGAGAACAATTGTTGCGCAGTTTGGTGCTAAAATACCGGCATAAAATTGCCGGCTACACGGTTCTAATCATTCCTTGCGAGGCCTCATGGACGGGAGAAACGGCAGCAATTAATCGCCGCCGTTGGGCGGGAAGTTTCTTGTTGTCAAACTTTCTCGTTTTCAGAGGCATTTCACTTAGGTTCTCAATGTTGCTTTCCGCCTGTGCTGTTTGCCGCTTCTTTGGTGTTTTGCTCTTGCTAGGCTGCACGACTGTGCGATTGTGTCTTGTGGTGCGTTAAAGCTGCTGAGGCTTGCAAGGACTTATTTTGTTGGTTTTATGCGTCCCGTTAAATCGTCGCATCAGCTGTGGTGCAATTCATGCTCTTGGATATGTTACAGCGAAGCCGTTAGCCTCTAATTGGTCGGAATTTTTCGTGTCCCTGTCCGTCAGCAAAAATGTGGGCCGATCCCGGCGTCAGTGCAGGGCCAGGAGCCGTCGCTTGTACCCCCATGAGGCAGCGGCGCCAAGCACTCAGCAAAGTGAAGCAAACGGTGCGTATATTCTTTGGAATCTCGCATACAACATACAGAACAGTATACGTTTAAAAAAAACAAGCTTACAACAATAATCCGAACCTTATAATTGATAATAAGGCTCTCCTAATAACAATGCGAAGCGCTCCCCGCATAAGTTTCTTGGTAAAAAATTACTGGTGCGCCAGCTGCCGCGCCGACGGCAGCTTGCGACGTGGGGCGTTACGTCCCTAGCCTTTCATATATAAGAGAACCAGCCGCTGCCAACTGATTTCAATGTTGTTGCAACACCGCTATGGGCGGCTGCATGCTGTCAAAGATTACATTACTTTAAATTACCATTACTACCACTACTCAGAAGCAATAAAGTATTGCATATCCCCCTCAAGAGTTGGGATGCTTTTCAACAGCTTCGCTGGACATCCACTTTCGCAGGGCCGGGATGGCGAGTCAATGATTTCTTTTATGCGTAGCATCGAGCATGTAGAACTGTTGTTGGTTGCTTCATGCAGAACTGCTGTTAATTTTGTTAAAATACGAGGTTTTCTCCTCGCCTCGTTTTTAAGGGGCTTAAATTATTAAATTATTTCAGGCAAGTACTACTTTAACAGCCTCGTTCATTTCGCCGGAGGACATCTTCGATATTATATTTGCTTGAGAAATGTGCAAGAGGTAGCTCAGGGCGAGGATAGATGTTAGGGCGGCTGCATATGGTATGACTGTTTGATTTTCGTTGAAATATTTGAGTTGTGTTTGCAGATTCATGACACCTTGTTGCTGTCTGAGCAGACTTACCATGCAGACTGCCTTTTGGCATGTGCATATTGTACTCAAATGAAATCTTATCGTCTTTTGCGGCGTCTGAGCGCAATGCCTACGCCGCAAAGAACTAAATCCGCTTTTGCTGTCAGCACCTATCTACTTTGGCCTTCGCTGCTTCGCCTTTACGTATATCGTGACTTCTTTCTTCCATAACATTAAAAAGCATATATACTCAAAAGGTGGTAAGACTCCGGCTTTGTACGTTTCCAAGAAAGGGACTAAGGGAATCTTATATTGCAAAAACTGCAGCAGGGAGGTTTGTTTGTCGGCGTACGCAGCGGAATCGCATCAGCGGTGGAGCGCTAACTCGTACATTTATTAGCCCGTTCATTTTGACTTCGTTGATTAGTTTGTGTACGTATTTCGATTAGCAAATTCGTAATTACTTGTCTTGAGGTGACTTTGACTGCACTTATTCGGCGATGTCACGCGCATTCATCGGTAGCAAGATCACTGCAATGTGCGCCGCCATCGCGCCGTGCGGAGTCGTTTCAGATATAGCTGCACCATGCAATGACGTGTGCCCATTACTGAAGTACAGAAACAGCAATAATAAAAAAATAAAGCACAGTAAAGAAAAAAATAAAGAAGAAAGAAAATTGAGATGTCGCATTTAGTCAGCAAAACGAACCGGTTACTTAACACGAGCTCCACTTCGTATAACCTGACTTCGTTGTGCTTGTCTGCGGGATGCACCCGACCAGCGTGCGGGCAGGCTTGTCTCAAACTACGGTGACTATAAAAAAATGAAGCACCAACAGAAAGAGCACGCCAATGAAGAAACAAACAATAACAGGACAAGGCGCGACTTGCAACTATTTATTCAGGTTAAACGCGGCTTAATATATAGCTTGTGGAGAAAGGAAAGGAAAAGAGGGCACTGAACATGTCAATACGCACGCGCGAGAACACAGAAGTTGTATAGGCAGGGAATCCCAAGGTTAAACAATATCAAGACGTATCTGAGAACGTGCTTTCATTTCTGTAAATATTCAGAGCTGGGGTACTAACGCAGGCGTCCCCTCCTTTATTAATCTAGTCGGCCTCCAGCAGTTCACGCGCCACAGTATCTCTGCTTTTAAACATGATTGTCGTATCATGAAGCCTTGCTTCGCATACCTGCTTATTTTCATTCCCGCAGGCCTTGCAATGAAGCAGCAAGTATGAGCCATAACCATTTTTCAGCGAAAGCTTGTGCTCCCGCAGGCGATCATTAATACCTCAGCCAGTTTGACCCATATATATGTACTCTATCCCACACTTCAGCGGTATGCGGCATACGACCCCTTCTGCACAATTCACAAAAGGGATTGTATGTTTATTGAACACTCTACTTTCTTAGAGTCATTAGATCCAATCAGGCGGCACAAAGCAGCGAGTGTTCGGGACACTGAAAAAACCGAAGGAATTTTGTATTTCACGGCGACGTCTTAAAGATTAAGCGCCACTTCATGGGAATACAGTATCATCACTGGTTTAGCATTCTTTTCCAATGATTGACCTTCTTCGCTGCTTCTTTTTCTTTCTTTTTTCACATTTTTCAACAATGCCCCCGAAACGGCGCTAAAAACCAAACAAGGAAAGCCGGCTTTCTCAGCTTCAAAATCTGTTCATGAAAACTTTCCCATACCTTATGACAGCACGATTTTTTGAGGACGGATTCAAGGAACATGTATAGTGGCAATCGCACGTTTCACAGTCTTGGAGTGTGTTGACTCATACGACCACAATTCTTTGCGGGCACGGGCCGATACATCAAGCAGGCACCTTCGTCAGTAAGGGTTATGTCACTATCTAAAAATTGCAAGCTGTTATTCTGGACTAGCACAAAAGTAAAATGTAAATCTTTGCCTTGCTGTTTAAAATCAGATAAAATGCCCTGCATGGTATGTGAGTAAGTCATGGGGGGTCGGCTCGTCCGTATAATTAAGAAATTATCTACATATCTAAAAACCTTGAGCACGTTGCCTTTCCGTCAAACACTTTGGATAACGCTCTGTCGATGCCCGAAAGGAAAACGTTGCAAAGTATGGAGGCCACGTACGAGCCGCTACAGATTCCTTTCTTTTGACCATAAAACGGGCCTTGAAAAGAAACAGCTGTTGAGCAGAAATAAAACTGCTGGAATGCAATAAAGTTATCCAGTGCAATGAAGTTCGTCTAAACTCAGCTCAGCCCGGCAGCTAACAATTATTTTTGCGGAATAGAGTAGAAAAGACCAACAACATCAGGTGAAAACATGCATTCTAGAGACTTCGACTCGCCTAGAAAAGCTATGATAAACGGGTCACCTACTACCAAGGTGTCAAGCTGTTTTAGAAGGTAACGGCTAACGTTATTGTGCCAGGAACCTCTTTCACTTACAATACATCTGAACGGTACATCATCTTTGTGCGTCTTTGCTGTAAAGACTACATGTAAACTATTTACCCTACATTTCTTAACACCACTAGCGAGCTTCTGTAGACCAAGATCTTCACAGAAAGACATGGCACGGCTCTTTTCCTTTCCTGGGTTCAGTTTCGTTAACTTGAAATTCTTCTAGATGGCTTGCAGAGCTTTTTCATTCAACATTACCGACGGCATGGCTACAAACCCTCCTTCCTTGTCGGCTTACAAAAGTCGAAGGTCATTGTCTTCCAAAAAATTCGTGATACCCTTTGTTGGGGTTCTTGGGCGGGTTACTTTGTTAGACACCGTTCTGGCCAGGCTGTCAACTCCGTCCAGCAGATACCTCTCCTTGTCCTCTGAGGCGGCTTTGTTGGAAATTTTTCTATTCAAGGAAAGAAGCTTATGTGCCGGGATCTTCGGCTCGGTGGCCTTCCTTGAGGACGTCAGCGATGTCTTCCGGTAGGAAGGCTCCCCCAAGAACCTGCAGCCCCGTACTGCTGGCTTTGTTCGTCTCGCCTCCATTGGGAAGAGTGGGAAGGGCCTTATGCCATAAAAATTCCGTGATCTGAGCTGCAAGCTTCTGAAGGGAGTGCAGCTTAATACTTGCAGTGATCACTGGGTCCAGCGAAAAGTATAATAGGTGAAGCCAATGGTAGAACAGGCGAACCTGTCGCCATATCTCCGAAGGTAGAATCCGGCACAATCTTTCCATGCACATGGCCACCAGACGATCTAACGACACCGAACAATGCGGTGAATTCTGTCGAAAGAAGTCCTTTCCTAATGCAGTATTCGACGGTTCTCACTCGGCAGGTCACAAGAGCGATATGGCAAGGCCATAACCGGAAACAGCGTGTACAGGTCCATTCTGATAGAGGCCTGCACCTTTCCTGCAGCTATCACCGCTGAAGTAGCGGTCTGGCACCTGGACAAATGGAAATTCGCAGCCGCGAACTTCAGCGATTTTTACTGCAAAGTGTTGGTGTTGTCGTCTGCTGCTACAAGCCTAGCCTACTTTCGAAAGCACCCGCTCGGTGGCCTTCAGAGCACCTATAAGGTGGTGCAATATGCGCATATATATCGAAAGTGGTGCGTGATTTAAACCCTGACGACACGCGGGAGGCATCACAGAGCATACATTTCAATGGGTTCCACACGTCACGTCACGTCCCGGTGCGCGTGGGCCTCCAACCTTTTAGGAAATTTTGGTCAATACCATTACGTGGCCGGGCCCTGTTAACGGCCACACTGGAATAGTTTTCCGGTGACTCTGCAATGCCAGTGAATATGTCGAAAGCAGCTTTCCTGGAATCGTCCAGGATCGGATTGGTCTAAGAATCGCCAGAAAAGAAGGAACACGAAACATGAAACGCGTCAGCCTACCATCATGTAGAGTTAGCCGAGCGTTAGAAGCAATCATGAGGACCTTATTCTCACAGTAAAACATTTGTAGCAGCACCCATCTATCTAGACTTTGGTTTGTTTTTCTTAACAAAAGCAGTTTTGTTTTCCTGTCTTCAGGCGCATCCGTTGTCCGTCTATAGCTGATTACGCTAAGGTGTACGCCGTACAATCTATCCAAACTATTCACTCTGTTGTAATCGGGCGGCAGCCGCTCTGCACTCCAGGTAGCTGACACTTCGAGCAGCAAACTCGTGAAATGATTCTCAATCGCGATTACACATATGGTCATCGTTAACATTACATAGACGTGCCATATTTATTGCTCCGTTATTGCAGAAACGCGTACGTTCGAGGCGGTCCTTGCGACAGGCAGTTCCCGGAACAGCGTTAAGTTCGGATGTTCATGGCCGTGACATAAGTAAAGGAACTGCGAAGCACTTTATAGACACTCACTTTGTGAAAGGTGATACAGTGCTTCTTATCTTGAAAAGCCATAGAAGCTCCTATTACTCGTTAATGTAACTGAAAGTGTCAGCTTGAGCATTCATGGAGCCTCTCGTAGAAGGGCATGGCAAGCTAACAGGATAATTCTATTCATGTGAGACTTTCCGAAACAGTTCGGAAGACTATGTACTAACTCCGCAGGCCGATACGCGAGCAGGTCAGGTGTTATCTAGTTGGAAATCAGCTCACTGCTTTCCACACTGTTCGCTATTGTATTGAAGCACCCTACCTTCTTCACCGGCAATCCAGGCGAGTCCTAGTGTGCCATCCATGAAGTCTCTGTAGTTGAGTCTGTACGAGAGGCAGTAGTCGTCTCGGGGCTCAAGAGACACGAGAAAAAGTGCGTATGCAGCGTCCAGGGCCTTGGTGCAGAAAGGGCTCTTCTTGAAGCCCACGCAGTCGCCCGGCTCACCTATCTGCGTGACACCAGTGAGGCATTGGTGGACGCTGTTTTACGTGCAGGAGTATGTAGTCAAATGCGGCGGCTGTTGCACATAATATATATAGGATGTCACATGCGCTCGCATTTCTGTGCTCGCAACGGGCTCTCTGACATAAATATATGCAGCCGAGGTAAGGCCCTCATTTTGATGCTGAATTTCAGCCTTGTTATTCGCCCTGCCAGGGATTGAGACCAAGCGAGAACATTATAATGCCATGGTCGCTCGATATTATAAAGCGCGTTGAAGTATTGGAATCTGACAACTCGGTCTTAATTGGTTCAAACCGTATTTCCTCACTTTCCTACGCAGTGGATGCTAGTGGGTATTGACTGTTCCTGAGACGCTATGTGGAAAGACACGAATGAGTCCGGCACCAATCGATGCAGCCGTTCGCTCATTTTTTTCCTCACTTCGTAATCTTGCACATTGTACGGCGGAACTTATGCGCCTATTTTGTTTAAATTATGCGATCTCAACTGACACGTCACTGAAATGCGAAATTACGTATGCGCGCCAGTGTATACACTGCCCAACAACGTCTCGAACGAACTCACCAGAACGTGCTGAACGAGGAAGTGGAGGTCTTCAACGCCGCCGAAGTTCGTGCTCCCGTAAATACTGTTCACTTTCTCGACCATGAAGGCGACGGCGGCGATCAGCCTCTGTCGCGTAGAAGGGAGCGAATTCTCATCCTTGTAGATTCGCTCGAACAGCGTGTGGTCCACGGTGATCTCGAGGTTGCACACGCGACGCGACGCTGAGGCCGCACGACCACGACGACCGTGGTGGCGTCCCAGCTTGTTTGCCGGCGTGCCGCTTTCCTCGGCGTCGTCGACATCATCGTAACGCGTGTCCCGGCGGTCGTCGTCGTCTTCGTATTCGAGTTCTCCCTTGTAGTCGACACCACGTTTGGTCACGTCATGATCCGCATCGCTGCCGGCGGCTATTTGGGGCTCGTTGTCGTTTTTTTCCTCCTTACTTGCTTCGGCTACGGCCTGCAGCTTGCGTCCGACGTGACCGTGCTTGTGGCTCTGTCTCTGCGAACGTTCAATTGAGGGGCTCATCAGCATCATTATCGTCATCGTCATCCTCGTCACCACACTAAACAAGTCCACTGCGTGTAGACAAAGTCTCCAGGTACAGTACAAAAAAAAAAATGTCAAAGCTCTCTCACCTCCGTGCGCGACCCGCGCCGGAACCTGCGAAGCACGTCTTTCATCCACTTTTCGGTGTTGCCATGCAGACCACACCAGGGGCCTCCGCCGCGAGAAACGGGAATCTCGACATCGTCGGCCGAGTAGAGTACTGAGTGGAACGGCTGACTGCTGTTGAAGAACTTCTCCGACCGCTCTACGTAAAGGCTGTCACCTGAGCCGGTGTTGATGCTGCCTTCAAAGATTCCGCCGTGCAGTGAGCCGTACACGCGGCTACGAGGTTGGCCTGCAGATAGGACAGGTTTCTGAAGAGGCGACGCTATTTTTCGCCCTTCTCTGTGAGGCGCTTAACGGTTTGCCTTCATAGGCAAACACATTTATTTATTTATTTATTTATTTATTTATTTATTTATTTATTTATTTATTTATTTATTTATTTATTCAAGAAGTCGCAGTTACACCAGAAACGCGAAGCATCGATAGCGATAGTAAAGCATTACACAACTGTGCGAAGTAAGTAGCCGTATAATTACAGCAAACATTCGGTTACTAATAAAAAGCAAGCACAGTGTCACGCACGCACAAGCGAACATGAACCAACCTCACTCCATGACCACGAATATGCGCTGTCGCAACGTTGGCATGAAGAAGAGCACAAACCGAGATGACCGAACGCTTCCACTGCCTCCCCCTTCAACGCATCTTCTAACCTTACTGAAATTACGCGACCTCCACCATTAGGCGCGCGCAGACGGCGTACATGCAGCCAGCCACCAGACATCTCGGCTCTCGTGGCTCAGGCAGCCTTGGCACACGGCCGGTTTAGAGGATTCAACGCGCGCTCACCTACCCCCGCCCCCAATTCCCTCCCCCCTCCTCTTGAGGCACGCTTGATGACGGTACCGCGCGCTCCCCACCGTTGCGGCCGCGAGAACATGGCGGGCATCAACCACCATTCTTCTCGGCTCACCCTTGCACGCCTCCCCTCACATCGACAGCATGTGGCGTGTGGGGCGCGATAGGATTTTTCGCACTCGGAGTTTAAACGTAATATCATGGTGATGCCGACGATGGCAGGCGAAAAGTCGCCTCGAGAGTCCACATAATCGCTATCGCGAGAAAAAAAAAAAAAAAAAAATGGGCACGGGCCCAACTCCGACGCGGCCTATTCAAATACATGTCAAACGCAAAAACGTTTTTATGAGATAACCCCTGGAACGATTTTGATGAAATTTGTTGCATTTGAAAGAGAAAGTTAAATTCTAGTGACTGTTGGAAGCGGAATTTCGATTTAGGGCTTGAATTTTCTTAAAACGATTTTCAATTATTTGACCGTTTGAAAAAAATAGAAGCACGAAGTTTACAAGTTGATAGCTATGCATCAAGAACTGATATCGCGGTTCTGTAAACGGCATCCATTAGATAATTCAAAGCGGACAAATTAAATATGTCATCTTACATCTTACATGAATCTGTTACGTTGGTTACAACGGTTTTACAAAAGTTGTATTTCCCTATGATTAATTTTTTTTATATTCATGTGTAACATATCAATTTTGTCCGCTATGTATGTACTTTTAGTTGCAATTCACAGAATTGTATTATCATTCTTAGTGGTTGAGTTACAGAGTTGTAAACGTGATAGTTTCGTTTTTTGAAAATTTTTGATTTTTGCCAATTTTTAATAAAAGATTGACGACCTAACTCAAAAATTTGAAAACAACAGTCATTAGATTTTAAGTTTTCTTTTAAATGCAACAAACCTCGTCAAATTTGGTGCAGTGGTAGCCGAGAAAAACGAATTCTCCTTTTACATGTATTTAGATAGGAGCACTCGAGCTAAAGCTTCCTCTTAATGACGCATTAAGTAAAGAGGACTTAATATAAGCAAAAATAATACAAACAAAATACAAATAAAAGTAACACGATGACATAAAATGCGCTTATAGCGGGTGTCCCAGTTAACTTGGACCATGATTAAAAAAAAAAAACTCAAGAACTCTACAGAAACCGTCGCGACTGCATAGTAGCGGCAGTCATGTGCAATTACAGACAGTAATTTTTTCATCACAAAGTATTAATTAATTAATTGCTTTTAATTAGTGAACGTTTTATTATTGCTTGAATCGCAAGCATGTCAATTACAAACTTGTAGGGCACCTTAAATAACCTCCGAATCAAGCATTTATTTCGTGCTGAAGTGTTCCTGGTTGTTTCCTCTAAGAGAAAAAGAAGCCCGCGAAATACGTGAAATATGAGATAGATGCACGCTTGCGTGCCTACTCAAGCGCGTCAAAGCAGCCTTTGAAAGATCTACGGCTGCATTGGTTTATCGCCGCATCGTACAAAGTTTCGTCATGTAGGACGGCTCGAGAGGTTTTGCGACCTAACTAGCGTGGTGCGATAAGCGTCAGCACCTGCGGACGCAAGAATGTTGTGCTCGATCATGAGACACTAGGGATAGCTTTAATATTCGCGTATCATGAAACAAAGCTGCAAAAGAAATTTAAACAAGGTTAAAAAAAACAGTGCGCAGAAGAGCTCGAAAAAGAAGAAAAAGGCATCGCAGCGTCTCATTCCGACCATTCCGACGCTCTCGAGAACCCCGCAGTTGAAGAGTCACTCCGGGACGTGGCACGACTTCTAGCCGCATCTTCGCTACGACGGTTCTCGAGTCGTGCGGCACGTTCTTCTGGCGTCTCTTGAGCGCGTTGTCTCTTTCTCGCTTCGTTCTGTCGTCCTTTGCGTCTCTTTCGCGCTCTCCATAAGGACTAAATACAGCAGTGTTGCCAGGTCGGACAAGGCGGCGTAGCCCAAAGCTAGAGAAACTGTAGCCCAAATGTAGCCAAGTACAAAAAAGAACAAAACAAATTTGTAGCCAATATAGCATCATTTAATTTGTATATACATTTTCACATTCGACTGCGGTAATGCCTTTTTGCACAACCCGTCGTAAGAAAAAGTCCGTGACGCTGTGATAGTCGACCCTTGACATCCACAACAGCGACGTTATGCTTGTACACAGAACACCTTTTTGTTGGCACCGGAAACTCAAGTTCCAAGGAATCGCTGCTGGAGAATCTGTCGAAATGAATATCGAATCTAAGCACGAACAAAAAACTTGGAGCATGCCTAAAGCGACTGACAACTGGCCAAAATGTGCTGTAACACGTTGATGGAAACGAAATGATCATGATTTCTAGTGATAGAACCAGCCACCCTGTTCGCAATTGAAGTAGGATTATAATTTTTAATTGACAAAGAAAATCTCAAAGGCCAGTAAGTGGCGAGGCCTGGCAATGAAATATTGGTACTTCGGATGTATTCTATGAGGTTGCTGTAAGTACAAGTCGGCTGTTAAGTACAACATAATTATTGCATAACATTGCAGTTGCTCTAATATTAGACACTTGCGCTTTATCTTATGCTTCGGAAATCAAAAGCGCACGCATGGCTACGCCAACACGCTGAACTGCGAGTCACGTGTAATATCGTCGTTTCGTTTTCAATCCGATCTGTTTCGCTTTGACTCTTTAAATCCGAGACCACACGTACGCTTGCGAACGCGCGATAGCTCGCGTCCGCCCGCCAAGCGCCTGCCGCCCCTCACAAGCAATGGCGGTTTGCATCCACAAAGACGCGCGACAGCGTGCGCTCACTGGGCGCAGTGTCTAGAATTCTAAGGCACTGTACACCATTTTTGTAGGAAACTCTATGCTGTACACTGGGCTCACTCACAGACGCCTTGGCAGACAACGCTTCGTACTTTGTTATTGACAGTGTTTCAAGATGTCTCGATATCTATAAACGTCATTGTTGTATTTTATAGCTGTTAGATCAGCGCAAGAAGGAACGAAGAACCACTTTCGTGCATGATATAAATCTGCCTCAATGAGAGTTCAATTTTCCGCGCCGTAGCTGCGTAGCCAGGCGCACCGACGCGAGGCAACCCACACACTAAACATTTTTACACCCTTATGGGTGTTAAGAGGGGTGCTTTCTGCATTTACACCCCTTTTCACACCCTTTCAGCACCCTTATCGGTCAAAACACCCTATAACAAGGGTGTATACCACACATAAGGTGCGACTTTGCTAGAAGAAGGGTGTTAAATGGACGACTGAAGGGTGTTGAACGCATTGATGCATAAACCTAAGTAACGTGTGCACGTCCACGCATTGAGCAATGTGTGTATGTATTGCATTTTTAATGCGAAAGCATCTTATGGCCTTTCAGGTAGGAAAGATGGCGTTCTCCGCAACAACCATCCATACGGGACCCTGCTCATGCCACTCTTGTCATTTCGCTTGAAAGCATTCAGCACCGCACCGCCCTTTTATTCTCTCAAATTATTCACGTAATTCTAGCGTCACGTCCATGAAAAGAACACTAGGTCAACCTGACCTTTGGTGACGTCGTAGGTACCTTCGTCTCTGTATTTTTCATAGAATATGGTACTTTAACCCTTCTCTTAAAGAAAATATTTGCACCACACCAAGTTATATCTCGTCTCGCATGGACCATCAACACAAAATTCATGTGCCATTCTTCCTTTTTGCCAAGAACAGCTACTGAGTGAAACCACCTTTCCGCCTCCACAGTCTCAATTTGTGACACCACTAATTCAACATCGCTGTTCAAAGTGTCTTACAGTTTGATTTTCTATTCTTGCCCTGCACTGCAAATATTGTATACTTTCACCCCTTCTTTCTGTTGTATCTACTAGGCCTTGAAAGCATGTATAATAAAGCAATAAAATGTGACGTCATCAGCGTCTTGTATGACGTCAGTAGTGATACAGAAGGTAGTAAATAGAACAACGTTAATTATGAGCAATTATGGGTAAATAATGTGAATTAGGGCGGAATAAATTCGGTTAAGGTTCGTACAAACTGTAGCAAGGTGGATTGCGGCAAATGAGGTAGAATTGTAAAGGACACGTGACAATGTAGGATGTATCATGGTCACGTGATAATTGCAAATGTACATCCATGAAGTCATTAAGTTTTCGCATTCCTAAGTGACTGTCGATCTTTTTCTAGGATTCTGATGTTACTGGCATGACGGCCACTCCAAAGTGTATCATTGAGAAAATGTACGCATTTTCACTTACAATTTAATTATCACTGTATTTTGTGCTCACAATTATATTATCATGCAATTAAACACTTCTAAGACAAACTGCAATAGCAGAATGAAAATGCGCGAGCAACTTGCACAATTCTGCACGAATGTTTCGGTGCCCTTAAAAGCCCAATAAAAAGTGGCGAAATTAAAGAAGCTGTGTGGATACATTGGTGAACAAACAGGGACGTGCTGTTAGACGAGCCTCTGCTGTACAGTGGCATCAACGCACAATTTGCTTGGTGAAGCCATAACGAAGACATTTATAGCGGCGAGATCACGCAGGAAGTTCTCAAATCCGAATCTCCTCGCACCTTGCCTAAGTTATTCAGTTTTACTAAGCTACTGGTCTGCTTTCTAAGCGCATCCTCGGACACGGTTTGTAAGGCTCAGTCTATATATTAGGGGCTGGTGTCGTCAAAGCTGTAATTGCTTATCCACAGCATACGCTCTTACAAACACAATATTCAGTCGCCTCATGAATGCTTACGCGTCGCTGTCGCACGACCAAGGCGTGAGGGTCGAGCCAGGATATCGCTGTAACTACGCTGTGACCTCGCAAGGTTGCTTCGTTCGGACGCAGCAAATAATCTAATCGCACCAGCAGAAGAGCGCCGATAGTCTCGCTCACGGTCCCGATTCGTGTACTGTACCCTCAGTCATGCAGCATAGACTGCGCCCCCCCCCAAAAAAAAAATGCTCGGCACAAAACGTAGTAACAACTACCCGCCTCACCGCTCTAGTTGAAGACCAGAACGAAGCAGCAGCAAACAGACGGCCATGCGAGCAAGCAAACCTGTCAGAATAAACGTTCAATTTGCGCGGCCGCCGCCCTGCCCAATGAAAAGCGACCGGAAGTGATGGGAGGACGCTGTACAGTCACATGCCGTCACTTCGGCGCGCGGCAGGACGGGAAGGCGGAAGCTACGCCATTATTGCATTCTCTCGCTACATGAAATGCGTTCGCGTCTCGCGCTGTGCGAAATAGTTTTACACGTGTGATTAGTTTTGTGCGCGGTGTAGAAAAAGGTGTGGCCCGTGCTTTGTGTATTACTCGTGCTCCACTTCAAAGCAAAGCGTTCGTACGCACTGGAAGATGGATCCACGGACGCTGAGACGAGCAGTTGCAATGTGCCCTGTGTCGGCGGTCGGCAGTACTGCCATAATGGGAATTTTCAGGCAAGTGCCCATTTATTTGGTATTTCTTTGGTGGGTTGCGTGTTTTTGTTCGCTCTAGGAGTTTCTTACTGTGATCTCGTAGCATAATTCACTAATGTAAGAGCAAGAGCAGCTGCACTCCTGGTAGGGCAAGTTAACTACCTCGATCGCGCCCCGTCTTATATCGGGCGCGGTGCGCCTGCATAGTTACGCTTTGTTTCTCAGCGCTTGAACGTTCGTAGATGTGATTCTTTTGCGCGTTCAGCGTGGCTTCTTGTAATGTGGTCGACCACTTTTGCGTCGCGTAGAAAAAGGACGACTGACTTTGCCACCTTTCGAAAGAACTGGCGCGGTATTGGTTCTCCCTGATGCGGTCGCATGCTGCTGTTGCTGCTTGCCGGGCGCCTTTAGCATGTTTTCGGCTCGTTTTGTCTGTGCGTGCGTGCGTGCTCGCGCTCGGCTCGATTCGTGTGTGTGCGTGCGCTCAGCTCGCTTTGTGTGTGTGTGTGTGTGTGTGTGTGTGTGTGTGTGTGTGCGCGCGTGCGTGCGTGCGTTCGTGCGTGCGCGCGCGTGCGCGTACATGCCGGTTTGTATGGGCCGGCGTGCTTGCGTGTGTCTAGTGCGTACGTGTTTTGTGAGCTTGTTTCTGTGTGGGTCGCTGTGTGTGCGTGCACGTGATAGCGTGTCTGCCCGCATATATGTGTGCTTGTTTGTGTTTATCAGTGTGCGCGTGCGTGCTTTTGTGTCTGCGCTTTGAGAGTGCGTATATTCGTGTGCGCGCGAGTGCGTTTTGTGTGCGTGCATATGTATTGCATAAGGCCGGTAGAGTTTTACTCGCAATAAAACTCTTCCAATTTGGTGCAGCGAGTGTTGCCGCCTGAAAGCTGAGTTTGGTTTCAAGCCAACCTGGACAACTGCTGTATGAGGCGCCGTTTCTCAGGAGGATCAGTGGGAAGGCGTCAGGTATACGCTTCCTCCTTTTTCCCTCCTCTGCCCTGATGAATTGATATCCTTGATTGTTATTCTAAAGAGAACGTTACATCCAGAGCATAAATAAATGATTAAGAAATCGGGTAGTGTGTTTCACCATTACACTAATTCTGATCTTAAAGACGTGAATTTCCCATTAGCCCACATTTCCCTTGATACAGACAACCGCTGAAATTGTGAACAGCAGGTTATTCGAGACGTCCTACGTATATAGCCATTGTCCTCAGGAGCTCTAATGAATTTTGAAAATTTGGTGTGTTGTTGTTGTGCTTTAGAGGTATCATATGCAAGCTTTAGGTCTCTCCTGGTAGTTTGCATGCCCTTCGAGAGCTGTCGCCTATAGCCCTATTGAAATTTGTAACTACAGTTTGGAGCACTGGGGTAGCTGGAAGGCTTGTCCTGGCTCTCGAGAAAGTGTTTAAGCTGGAAGTGTAGGTTGAGGACTTTGGGGTTGGTCACACGAAGGCCTTTTTAGGCCTTAGCAGTAGGAGTGTCAAAAGATAAAAAATGCAGTGTGTCAAGCGTGGTAGAGGCTTGTGTGTTTGTTGTGTGTGCGTGTGTGTGTGCGCGCGCACGTGCATGCATGCGTGCGTGTATGTGAATTCGCTCCTCACAAGGGAGTGTGTGTGTAAGTGAGCTACTTCTTTGCTGGTGCTATTTGCCAAAAATTGGGAAGAAAACACAATGATCAATATAACTTGAAATAAGAAGCTATGCAAAGCATGCTGGCAGAGTAGCGACAGCAGCATATGAGCATACAAACGTGCAGCTGTGTGACAATGTTAATGCATGACTGCAACATCTGGAAGGAAGCTTGCTTCTTTTTCAGTAAGCAGCACAAAGTCCATATTTCTTGCTTTTCTCGTGCAAATCGAAACGAGGCTCATTGCCAGTGATCTTGTCTTTCATTCTAATAGCATTTGTTTATCTTGAACTTAGGGCGTTGTTTCTCGCAGGTCATGCAGATGATAGCAGCAATTTCACAATGCCCAGCCTTGGTGCCCTCCATTAAGAGCAAGCCACTTGCGTTCGCCTTCAGGCAGATGGTTAATGTCTTCTAGGAAGCATTTGGGAAGACAACATTGTAAGTAGATATAGGTGTGAAGTTTAATATAGTAAGTCAAGTTATAATTTAAAACTGAGGCTCCTTGGCAGCCTAAGCTTGATATTATGTGCAGTTGTGTGTGATTTTAAATATTGCCGATTGTAGTGCATACTGCAAGTATGACTGCTGATCCAAAGCATACATTTGCATTTTCTTGATGGCCTTTCATAATGAGGATTTTCTTTGTGCAAGAATATTCACAGACTGGGGCATTCCAGCATGATATTCTTTATTGTGCATTCAGTGCTAATTTCGTATGACCTTCCTGCTACCAATGTTTTTCAAGAAAGGAATATTTCTTTACTCTATGCAATGGGCTTGTTATTTGCTCGTTACATTACTCTGCTACCTTTAATTTAATCCCGTATAATTCTCAAAACCTTAAAATTTGAGCTGTTTTTATTCAAAATACAATATCAAAATGCGCCGGATTGCAATCTAGACTGCAAGGGATTTGAAGAAATTACAAGAAACTAGGACCTCTCGTGGGTGTTAAAAAACATTTCCGCAGGCATTGCGCCTATTTCTTGTACTGAGCTAGCTGCTCACGAAAATTGCAAGCATATGTCATTTCACACAGTTTTGCAGGATATAGTAGGCCTATCATTGTCACTAAGCACAACCTTTCCTCATTTGCATCATGAAAATCTGCCTCATGCATAATTTGGGACAAGTCTTGAAAAATGAATGTTTCATAATTTTGAAACTACACAAAGTATTGGTTGGGGCTTGGCAGTTTTCAGACAACTTGACCATGTTGAACCTAGCCATTACAAGACGAGAAAGAAAACATGCACAGGAGGACTCATTCAATCAAATGCAATGCTGTGGTGATTTTCCATGTGGAAAAATGTACTTTTAGGCGGGAGAGGGCGGGTAGCCAATTTACAACCATAGCGACTCATGCGGGTAGTGGCAACACAGGATGAGAAATGGTTGTGGCTCTGAGGTTCATTAAATATGAACACTTATATACAATCCCTCCCCCCCCCAAATGAGGTGTAACCGTGCAATATATTTCGGGCGGTAAAGATGATTTTTTAGGAGACGAGAAATTTCAGGCTCTAGTTGAGAGGCTACATAAAGAAGGACCATGTATGTATTCGCAGAATATAAACTGCCTAGGAGGGGTATCACAGTTTAGAGCATGAAGTAAAAAGTGGGAGCATGACGAAGGATCATAAGTTTATTTAAACTTATGATCTTTGGGCATACTACTTGTCACCATATCGCCAAGCTAACCCATTGAAAGAAAGGGGCCTGCTCTAAGGAAAATAGTCAACACATGCTAAATTTTCAAGGAAAGTATGCCGAAATGTCAATTCCTACTAAATTAGTAAATAAATACAAAATAAGTTTTAGGATACAGAAATGGTCTAATAAACTGCATTGGAGAGTTGGAGATTGTTGGGCTGGATGCAGGTATTGCAGGTCAAATGAGAATGCCAGTGGGGGTTCCCTCATTTTCATTTTGTGTGCACTCTCTGTAAAACTACTCTTTGTCTCCTAGTGTAATAATGTTGTGTAAGAACAGCCATTTTTTAATGTCTTGTGCATGTCAGTCTTAATGTGCCATATCCAGTAAGGTTCTCAGCTGCAGTACTTATAAAGTGTAATGCAGAGATATATTGCAGATTTCATGTCAATTTTATATTAAGGTCACATACACACTCTTGGACAAATGTCTGTTGAGAGATGTCACTGGTAGTGTCATTAAATTTAATTCACTCTTATTTTGTATGGTGAAAAAGCTACTGTAAATTTATCTGCTTTTGCTGCTGTATGTGCCTTGTATTCAAAGTGACATAGTGGTTTAGTGTTCACAGTAAATGCAATTCCTAAATTTGCAAAATAAAAATTTCTCCTACCTTTCACCTGTCTCGCCCAGTTGCCTGAGCTGTGCATTGTTCCCAGTCACATTAATTAAGCTTGTTACTTTCAGGAGCTTGTTGCCTTATCAAATTTTCCACAGTGTACATGTGTAATTGCACAGACTGAACTCTCATGATTCTCTTCTTATTTTGCTAATGCAGGATGCAAGATTCCAGCAATGCCATGCGCTGCATTTATTGGTCAAGATGCTCAGAGAATGGCGACCCTGCACCTCATGGTTAACCGTGAACATTTTTTTCTTTTGGAAGGCTAAACGTCATTTGCTGCATCAATTGTATTTTTGCAGCTCAGATGTGTACTATATTTTTTCTAATTTTGAATCAATTAATATTCACTGTGCAGTATAAAAAATGATGTACAGTGGGAAGGACAAGGACTGCGAGAGATGACATACACTGCGCTGACTTCCAACAATATTTTATTGTGTTGCCACATAGTGTGTTTATACACAAGAGGGGTCATGGCGCAGAAAATGAAAGGCAGTCACAAGGGGTGTCCTAACAGCAAGTCAATGTACTAAGAACATGGTCACGAAAGAAAAATCACAATTTTTATCTGTGGAGGTACAAGACTTCACTAGGGGTCAGCGTGACAGAGGGGGAACTAACGCACACACTACCCAATTTCCTGGTGAAATCAGCTTCAATAATGTACCGGGTGAGCTGTGTCTCGCTAGAACTTGCGTATCTTCAAAGAGGGGCATGCAGCGGCAGTCCCGGCAATGAATGCCCAAGTGGCCTTGAACAGTGTTATGGACGTTATAGTACACTCCTAAACGATCATTTAGGCAGCTGCCTGTCCGTCCAACGTATTTACTGCCTCAAAACGGGAATATGGTAAACCACATTCGGTGCGCATATCGCAAAATCTTTTCTGTGCCTGACAGAGCAAGAACTCTGACACGATTTAGGCGCGTTTACATGCTTATAGAGCTTTGCCAGCTTTTCTGGGGCAGAGAAGGACGGATTCCTGGAGGTTGCCGAATGTTTTTTAGCCTATTGGAGACATCATGCACGTACGGTAGCACTGCGAACCTGTGTCTTTCAACCGGCTGGTTCCTTGACTGTGCTCATCACGTTTTGTGTCCTTCAGAAGGTGTTCTGCTATGGCTGAAATTAAGGCCAAAGGGTAGCCAACCCAAGAAAGGTGATCAACCTGTGCAGCTATACTATCTTGCATTTCATGTGAGCAAGATTTATTGAGGCTGTTAACGAGGCAAAACTTCACAACACCTCGTTTAACAAGCTTTGAATGTGCAGAGTTAAAGGGCAAGAGTGACTTCTTCTCGGTTCAAAGCACTAGCACACCTGTTTGTTTTCAAGGCACTGCCTGGGATCTAGAAAGCGCAGAGAATCGTCAATGGGGACCTCATTTGTTAGTTCTAGAGGCTGCAGCTCTTAAAGATCTCCAAGTCTCCCAAAGCAGCAGGCTCTAAAGCGTGATCAGTGGAGTCAATAAATACCAGGTAGTCGTCCACAAACCTGCACACTTTGACAACGGGAGACGCATCCAGGTGAGCTTGAATATTTCAATCATGATTAGCTAGATAAATATCAGTGGCGGCGCCAAGCATGATCCTTCACAATATACAAATAAATGGTGTTTGTATAGGATCATGCCTCGCGCCGCAACTATGTGATATTTACCTAGCTCATCATTTTGATATTGAAGGACCCCTAGATACATCTGTCAAAGTGCAGGTTTGTAAATGGCTACCTGGTATTTATTGATTGCACTGATCACGCTTTCAAGCCTGCTGCTTCGGGAGTCTTGGAGATGTTTAAGAAAGCCTCTAAAACTAACGCATGAGGTCCCCATTGATGATTCCTCGCGCTTTGTAGGTCCAGGCTGGTGCTTCGAACCGAGAAGTAAGTCACTCTTGCCCTTTAACTCTGCAGACTCAAACCTCGTTAAATGAGGTATTAAAAGTTTTGCCTCCTTAACAGCCTCAATAAATCTTGCTCACACGAGATGCAACATAGTCTTGCCGCACAGGTTGATCGCCTTTCTAGGGTTGACTACCCTTTGGCCTTAATTTCAGCCATAGCGGAACAGCTTCTGAGGGGCACAAACCGTGATGAGCCTGCTCAGTCAAGGAACCAGCCGGTTGAATGACTTCGTTCGCAGAGCCACCGTATGTGCACGATGTTTTCGATAGGCTAAACAAGATTCGGCAACCTCCAGGAATGACAGTCCTTTTCTCAACTCCGGAAAAGCTGGCAAAGCTCTGTGTGTAAACGCGCCTGAATCGCGTCAGAGTTCTTGCTCTGTCAGGCTCAGAAAACGTTTTGCGATATGTACAACGAATTTGGTTTACCATATTCCCCTATTTTGAGGCAGTAAATACGTTGGACGTACAGGCAGGTGCCTAAATGATCGTTTAAGAGTGCACTATAACATCCATAACACTGTTCAAGGCCACTTCGGCATCCATTGCCCTGGAACTGGCTGCGTGCCCCTCTTTGAAGATACGGAAGTTTTAGCGAGACACAGCTCACAGGTCATCCGGGAAATTATAGAAGCAAATTTCACCAGAAAACTGGGTAGTGTGTGCGTTAGTGCCCCCTCTATCATGCTGACCCTAGTGAAGTATTGTATTTCAAGAGATAGAAATTATAATGTCTTTTTTTCAGGTGACCACGTGCTTAGTACAATGACTTGCTGTTAGACGCCCCTTGTGACTCATTTTCTGCGCATGCCCGCTCTTGTATACATACACACAATGTGGCAACGCAATAAAATATTATTGGAACTCAGCGCAGTCTGTCGCTTCTCGCAGTCCTTGTAATTCACGCTGTACGTAATTTTTTCTCATTAATTGCCAACTATCCCAAGAAAGCACCTTTCTCAGTATATTTATAATGTTTGATACGACCATTTGCTGGCAAATGTTAACAGTGTGATATTTAATTTGAACTTTTACATGACTGCCTGTGTTCTTTTAGTAACCAGAGTATGGCTAATTTATTAAACCATATTTGCTAATTTGCATACTCACGTGCTACAGCAAGCCCTAATCTTGTATTACTGCATCTAAGTGCAGATAATTTAGAAATTTACTATGTATTTTAAAACACTGTCCACCTTTTGTGCTCAGCAAAATTGTTTAATCAACAGTGGTTTGCTTTTATCAGGCCTTCTACTGCACTTCGCACCCACACAACAGTAAATGTGGAATATTCACTCTTGATTTATAGTAAAAAAGAACCTATTTTCAAACTACATATTGTATATGTACCAGTGCCTTCGGGTTACAAGACAAAAATTAGAAACTGGAATTGTAGTTAGAAAATCTGCTACACAGCACCTTTAGCACAGAGAACTCTCGTTTCACAAAAGAGGAAAAACTATGTAGGCACTAAAAATTCTACATATTTTTCGTGCTCAAGTAATCTTGTTGGAAAGAGAAAATTAGCAATAATGCTGCTGGCTTAAACGTCACTTAAAGCACGTCTACGCTTGGAAGGTATTGTTTCAGTCCGAAAAATGTTGGCCAGTTATGCTTACATCGACTTTCCGAACTTTTCATAATGCTTTGCGATTACATTAGTGTACAAAATAACAGGTGTCTTGTGCGTTTGCTCTGCATTTCAATTGCTTCCCTAATTCACCTTTGCAATATCCCTTTTTTTTCAAGGCATCAAAACTTGAATTTTCGTTCATTGAGCCTTATACCGAAAATTTATTCCTTTATGTGGCCCGAAACACTGTGAGGTCAACTCAGGCTCTTTCAGTGCCACTATACATAGTTTCTTCTCTAATAACAGATTTGATCAATGCATATATTTTATATACCTTTGTGGGAAATGTACATGTTCTTGTATTTACTGATGTGTTTGGTGATTGTGCATGTTTATATTTCCTGTGATTTATGTATATGTTGTACTCTGTATTGCAGCATGCAATAAATATATTTACATTTTTCTTGAAAATGCAGCATATATCGTACCAGTCTGTGTTGCATGTTATGTGGATATGGAAATCATGATAACCGTTGGTGTTGATATACATGCTCAAAAGTGACATTTGCTAGGTTGTATTTGTGCAGCGAAGACAGATTTTGCAATATACACCGTGAATTACTAATATGTATGTGATCCACACGTATAGGTGTGTGTGTGCCCATCGAAGCTTCAAGGCCGGCGGTTCGACGGTGCGTTTGGTAGCCGAACTTGAACCTTCGGACACACGCGAGAGTTACGCGTGGATCGCTGTACATAGTAGTAATTGAAGGCGTGTACTGCCGAACCTGCCTTCCATACACACTAGAAATAAAAGGGTGCACACCCTTCCAACACCCACATAGATGGGTGTTAATATGGACTTGCACCCCTACACCCTAAATTTATTTTGCTGGACACCCTTCCTCTAGGGTGCTATAATGGCACCCCAACTGTAGGGTGTAGACAACAGCACCCTTAGGGTGTTCGTCTGGCGACAAACTGATTTACACCCTTAAGGGTGTTAAAATGTTTAGTGTGCAGGCGCGCGGTTCCCGAGATCACGCCGCGTTTGGACGCGTACGAGCCATGTCGCACCGTATGCGCATGCGTGGGCGCGTGACCGCGAGCTTGCGCGCGTCCGCAAGCGTACGTGTGGTCTGGGCTTAACTCTTTCTGTGCCGCGCCCATTGGACATAGTTACGCCGATAACGACAGTTTGAAACGACGCTTTCAAGACCTTCCACGCCGCTCACGGACACACTGCGCCATTGGACGCGAACGAGGAGAACCACATTTCTGTTTTCTAAGCAGTTAGATTTTTTTGCGTCAGGCGGTAATTTTTGAATGCGCTCCGAATTTCCGCGATCGTCAAAGTGGAAAGCAAAGATGGCCGCCTCCTGGAGCGGTGCGTGCGCTTCGAAAGATTGCAGCTGTCGCGATTCCCGTGGGTCTGTGGCTGATTTTATCGATGGATCGAGCAGCAGCGAGTCTCAGGATACTGCCCATTCGTCTGACTTTGACTCTGATAGTGACGAGGATACAAAACAGCCCGGAACATGCCCGGCCGCAGCCCGGCACGCCCTGCTATTGTGCTTGCATCAAATTTTTCTAGTGGGATACCTGTTCAATGAAAAATTTTTATTATTTCGAAGATAGTGCCCATTAAACGGTAATACATTTTGTATATCTCATAATTTTTGTTACATATTTTTCTTAGTAGACACAAGCGTGTCTTTACAAACATTGTTCTATTACCCCACAATCTTGATTCTGGCAATTTGTCTTTTTTATGACATACATCTCGTTAATAAAACGTTCATGTGTGAAAAGTGCATTCATTCTGCTTTTTGTTTATATATTACGTAAAATATTTAGCGCAGCATTTCCTTCAGAAAAAAAATCTGGCGTAACCTACAAAATACACCTATTTTCCCCATGGTAGGGAAAGGGTTAAATACCTCAGGAATTGGACAGGAAGAAATGAAAACACGTAGCTATTACCGCAGAAATGCTTAACACTTCGGAAAACATGAATCACAGGAACGTTTAATTGCTGGACAAAATACTTTGTCACAGTTACGGCCGCACTCGTCTTCTGCCTCCCACTAATGCCGGCGTATAATCACTACCGCGCTCGCCTACCACCGCTCAGCAAGCTTTCAGTGAACGACATCCTCACTGCAGATAAAAAAATTCTTATAAAAATGCTCCATGGCGTGTTCCATGTTACCACTTCTTGATTAAACACTCTGATCGGTAAGCTTTCCATTGCATTAAAATATAGCTACTATGAAAATATCTTTTCAGTCCGTTTAATCTTCACCTTTAAGAGTGGAACGCGATAGCAAAGATCCCTGACTGCTTCCCACGCTTCTCGGCAACTGCAGCTTATGTAACCACAATGTTTACCTACAAACGCTGGAGGCGACCGATATGCACGAAGGCGAACTTTCTGGTTCTTTTTTTTTCATCCGACCCTCACGGCAGGCGCCACCGCGGCAGTCCAATCTGGATGGTGTTGGAAGGGGCCGAGCCAGGCGCGCCGCTCCTACTTGGCAGTAACCGCTTGTCTTCGTTTTTCCCTGTGTCCGCTGTGGCGCTTAGCACTGCACCACAGTCACATGGAAAACCGGCTAGCCCAAACCATCACCCTCCTAATAAGACGTCGAACGGCAGCTCGTAAAAGGGTTTGTGTTCGAATAGACAAATGTTTTCTCGTATATTCAAAGTACAATTCGACGCTGCCATGTCTGCAGGTTAAGTGTAAGTCGTACTCTACGAATATTCTGGCGCGTTTTACTTTGAGAAATTCAATTATTTCAGTAACGCATAAGCGCCAGCCGAAGGGCCTAAATGGTTAGGGATCATTTTTCTCACACATACAACGGCACCGACGCCGGATTTTCTGTGACACGGGGCCCCTCACGCTATCGCGTTAAAGTTCATCTCGCACGCAAAGGTAAATTGCAATAAAGCTTACCGTGAGAAACGTGGAGTTGGTCCAAAGCTGTGCCCCGCGCCATACTTCAACCAGACGCGTTTGCCATGGACACACTGGAGCATGTCATCTACCCGTGTTTCCCTTCTTTCATGCTGGCGCCACGATCGCCCGACTCCATTGCTCTTCGTTTCTGAGCATAGCCATGTTAGTACGTGCAGTGTACTGTGAAACACCCGCCACTCCCAGGATCGTCCCGATGCCCGGTGATCGGGCTTCGGGACTAGCCTGGGTTCCGGCCTCCGCAATGGCGTCATGCACACTACCATGAGGGTTAGCAGCAAAGAACGCCGAAACATCCGTTTTCGCTTCTTGAACTACCGTTGCAGTACTGCGTCACTTTCTTGTTAAGCTATCCGTCTAAAAGGACTTCATGCGTAAAGGACTTCATGCGTTCTAAATATTGTTGACGGCCTAGTGCGTCCTCCAGAATGCCACATACGAAATAGCTTGGCTGCCTTCGTCTTGTCGCCGTGCGCCGCCCCCAGAGCCAGGATCATTTTAGCATTCTGATCATTCGGGAAGGGCATGACTGTCTTCTTGAAGAGCAGCCTCACTGGCGTGGTACCATTGATACCTCCAGTTATTAGAGAGTTTTAACCCAGCGGGTTTACGGCCCGCGGAGCGGAGCGGACGAGCGGAGACGCGACTGCGCATGCGCACAACGCTGAGGCGACCAGCGGTTTTACGGAGCAGCGTTTACACCCGCTGGAAGGCACTCCCCAGCGGAGGGTATACGCAGCGCGCGAGCGTGCGTAAGCGCGCGCGGGCGTGTATGGGAAATGCAAGATGGCAGCCACGAACATGAGCACCGGCAGTTCTGCATCGACGACGCCGACTGCGGCGCTGACCCGTACATTAGTACTCAGTACATTGTTAACAAATAATGTACTGAGAACATGTAATACATCTTTATTCAACATCTCTTGCATTATAAAAACAAGCGTAATTCAAATTCATTTCAGAGTAACCACTATTCTGACCACTAGCTGGGGCAGCAGAGCGCCCCGCTCGAGCGGGTGAGTGACCCGTCGGGCTAAAACTTTTTTTCGCGTGCCGCTCCGCTGGCGCAACGGTGGAGACCGCGAGCGGAGCGAAACGTAAACCCGCTGAGCTAAAAGTCTCTATTGTCTACACATTGACACGTCAGGCAAAAATGATTTACGTAATCGACAACAGCATATGCTGGCTGTACAGATCCGCCAAAACGCATTAGACGGGCATATAGCCTGCACAAGGTTTGTTTATATTGCTAAAGGAAACAAAAGGATCATAGATTCCGGGGGCGCCTATCTGCAGAACAAGATGAGTGCGCAAAATTACAGCCCCAAGTGCGCGGTCACGCTTTCCCGGCTTCGAAATCCCCTCCACTCCTCCTCTACTGCTCCGCTCCGCTTATCAATGCGCCAGCGGCGTGTTCTCATGATGCCGCGACCATCACGTAGCGTGAAGCTCTGTATCGAGCTGCCGCCGATAGTGAAGCCGTGTATCCGTGGCTATCCGCTTGGGAGCGCTTGAGTAGCGGCGCGCGAGCGTTTATCTATTTCGTATTTTGGATGCTTCGCGCGCTTTTGTTTTTTCTCGGAAAAACCAACGAGGCAAACCTGAGCGCGAAACAGATGCTTGATTCGGAGGTTATTTGAGGTGCCCTAGAACTTTGTAATTTATATGCTTGCGATTCAAACAATAATTTAAAGGTTCGCTTCAAATTCGCTTCAATTAAAAGCAATTAATCAATGATTCGTGATGAAAAATACTGGCTTAAGTACACACGACTACTGCTATAGTGCAGTCGGTACGATTTCTCTGGAGCTCTTGGTTATCTTTTTTTAAAAATCTGGGTGCAAGTTAACTGGGACATCCCGTAGATAAGCGAAAATTGAAACCGTGTGAACAAACTAGAAGCAAAACCAGCAAGAAATAAAACACGAAAATCGCATAAGTATATAGGTGCTAGGCAACCAAGAACATGCAAGCGGACAATGTAAAGAAAGCACATGCAAATGTGCGAAAATTGAACCCTTCAATGAACAGGAACATAACATGGAAGGCTGCTTTTTGCATGAAAACGACAAAACGCTTTAGCATTTGCTGAAATGACAACTTAGCTCGACCCTGAATAGCTTGGAATAGCCGTATACGCAAACGAACCTTATTCCTGAGGCTTTAGTTTGGCAGCCTGCCGCACACAAAGCAACATAGTAGTATAATTACGTTATTGGACAGCTCGGCGCCAGCACAGCGTGCCGCTAACAGTAACATTGCGGCCATCGTTGTGTTTACTAGATGTTACACGCTGAGAATGCACCCATCTGAGAAAGAAGAATGGATCATTATCTAGCACGCATGACGGTGGCCTACAAGCCGCAAGGGTACGCGCTGCCGCATTTATCATATATAGTGTGTTTTCAGTCATGGCGCGGACAGCGTAAATCCATTCTCAATTGCCTTGTGCAGTATGGCAACCATCAAGCATGTACTATGTTCTTTCTGCAAAAATTACCACGTCACTATCCTCTAACGTTCGTTTGCGACTGTCTCGATGTTACTTGCTATAGAAATGGAGCAAGTGCTGTGAATTATTGAACTGATCTCCTGAAAGCTTTGCTTGACAACCTTCTCAGAACAGGGTGGTTCTTCGCACTTAGCCTTCCATGACCACTGTCGGCGCTCAGAGATTTAGCACACTGCATTCAGTTAAACATACACATTTTTTGTTTCCTGTGCGATAGTCTCACCGAGTGCACTCTGCACTTTTTGTTGCTTGTATTGTGCCTTTTACATTTCTCCCCTCGTATTCAACCGCACATTTCGTGGTAACGACGCAAGGAAATATAGTAATGTTGGGATATTCAATCTGATGCATTCCTAAGAATGTCGCACTGTATGCTGTTTGACGAGTCCATCAATCACAAGGCGTAAATTCATTCTAAGAAGGCAATATTACACCTTCTATCACCACGTAAAACGTATTTCTGGTGCATGATCGGCGCATTATCGGTGTTGTGTTGTCTGGCGTCAGCGCGCTCATATTTCGACGCACGATGCACGGCCACATTGTTATCAAGTACGTAGCGCCCACCGTGGAAAGTCACCGTATAGATCAGCTAACTGCATGGAACCGTATAGTCAGACGCGCTAAAGCGTATCGATCGCAGAGCGTGAAATAAATGCAATAACGCCTGCAGATACCAGGCCGGAAACACGACGGAAATACGTCCAACTTAGTTTCCGCTTAATAAATTCCACCGCGAATCCTGTCAATGAGCTGCGTCACCAGGCAGCTCACTGACGGGGTCCTGCAACACATTCTTAAGGCCACAATTTACGCTCAAAGAAGTACGAGTCCATATTAATTATGAGATTTATGACTCACAAGCCCAAGTTTTTGGTGGCAGAAACGTCAATATGAAAGCAAAATGAGAATTTGGCTATTTTGGGTGTTGCATGTCACTCTCCCATGACGTAGAACTACGCTACAAGAAGGCAGCAGGTCATTGGTGTGACGCAGCAGAATTTGGTGCGCCTCCTCAATTCGTTGATGGCCATGCTTCTATCGTTACAACTAAAGCTCCTCTATGACCGTTTTCCGCCAAGAAAGATAGCTCGGAAGAGCGCGGATCAAGGGGCTTTAGTTACAACAGCTTCCGCGTGGCAGCCGTTAGATTTAGGCGATATTCAAAATTTCTGTAAAACGTAATGTCTTTGTTTTCTTTGCTGTTGTTGTTTCGTCAGTAATCGCAAATACGCGTGAACAAAAATTGCATATTAGCTTTTTATCCAATGATGATATGGTGCCGCACATCGACGTCACCACTGTCGCACAAAGTGCGAAAAATCGACGTATCGTGATGCTGCTATTGGTATACCGCTGAACGAAGTTTCTCGGGCGAGTTTCAGGGCCCCCTTTAAGTTGCCTTGGCCGCGCCGCCGAAGATAAGACGTACTTCTAAGGCTACTTCTCGCAAGAATCATCATGGCGCAATACTGCAAAACAATGTTCTAACTATAGAGACGGGCGTTGTCGTCAACGTGGTGCAGTAAAAGAACAAGCCGGACTCGAAACACATATGTATTTTTTTTAAATCCCCTTGAGTTCTTTCTTTTTTCTCGCATAATGCGAGAATAACTAGCGTTATCAAGTGTATCATCATCATCATCATCATCAGCCTGGTTACGCCCACTGCAGGGCAAAGGCCTCTCCCATACTTCTCCAACAACCCCGGTCATGTACTAATTGTGGCCATGCCGTCCCTGCAAACTTCTTAATCTCATCCGCCCACCTAACTTTCTGCCGCCCCCTGCTACGCTTCCCTTCCCTTGGGATCCAGTCCGTAACCCGTATACGCACCGACAACGGATCCGCTGTAAATATGGCTCGTATCGCCCTGGACCACTCCTTCCGTGGACGACTCTACGACCAAGTCTTTGTGGAAGACGGAACTATCAGGAGTGAGCCGGAGATTCAGCGCCCTGCAGGTTAGCAGTGGGGAATTAGTTTACTCTAGAAATGTAGGTGTCGTATATGCATCTGAGCGGTGAGCTGGTAAGCACCAGACCTCAGATGTTTCGGAACGGCTGCTCAATCGATTTCTTTCCAGAACTACCTTGTTCGTTGATTAAAAGTGTCACTCTACGTCATCCTTCGCTCCTATCGCTTACAAGGTATGTTTTTACACGACCACTACCATGGTTTTTCATTCGCAAACGTTAATAGCACATCGCACGAGTAGAGTGAATGCCTAAATATCGAACAACGTAGTTAATTTATAGGTAAAGCTGTACAAAAAGATAAGATCTCCATCACGCAAGTCGAAATGTGTATCTTTATGGTGTTTTAAGTTGGCTTACATTGTATACTAATAGACTATTCATCTAACACACACAAACACACTCACTCAGACAAGAAAAAAGCCGCAGTTTAGCCCGAAAGGTGAAGCATCGATTGCGATAGCAAATTAGTACATGGCTATACGAAGTAAGAATAGTAGTTTTATAGGCCGTAGAAACTAAGAAACATTCGCTTACTAAATGAATTAACAAGCATGGTGTCAGCGCGCACAAGCAAACATCAACACATCACACTCGTTGAGCGCGGACACTCTCTGTCGACACTGGTGTGAGCAAGCGCGGCAGCAGCAGCGAGTGAAGTGACCTTCGAGCAGTCTATCACTTCAAGGCAAGAATGACGAGAACACAGCGCGAACAAAGGTGCGAGCCCTCTGCAGATGCCTTTCAAGATACGGCGCGTGCCACCGTGCGTAGTACGCACTTCTTGGTGGAGTCGAAGCCCCGCGCCATCTTTTCCGCGCGCACTGCTCGTTTTCCTCCATACATGGCGCACGAGATCGAGCCGCGATCGTCAGTTCCCCTTGGGACCGTTCGCGAAATGCGCAGTTGCTGTCGGAGCATAATGTCACCCCCTCCCCCCCTCCCAACCTCCCTTCCCCACACGGCCTTTCGCGCGACGAAAGACTGCGCATTTGCTATTTTCCTTCTTCGCGCGCGCCAGATTGAACCGCGAAGGTCGGCTTACCTCGCGTTCTTTCACTCGCACACGCAACACATTATGCGCTGCGACGGTATTAGCGCCCTTGGACTTTACACGGAACATAACGGCAACGGCGACAGCAAAAATGCGCCTGGAGTCTTCATGTAGTTGTTATCGCAATAAAAAGAATTTGCAGTCAAGTGTGCACAAGAGTAAGAATGAATGCACATTTACGTTCAATAGAAAAGCAGGTGCTTATGTGGATGGATCATAGTTCGATATAAGCCTTGAAGGGATAGCATGTAACAGAGCTTAGTTAATGGAAGGACAAACACACACGTGTCCTGCCTGTGACACTTCACGCGACAGCAGCCATGTCGGGCAGTACATAGTACAAAAGATTAAGAAAGCTAAATTAGGCTGTTTTTTTTTTCATTTCGCAACCACGTACAGACACTGGGAATAAAATCGCTACAGACATGGGACGGAGGGAGACGACCAACACAGGGTGATACTTGCAACTGAATCTTTATTGAAGAACAGCACGGCTTTTATAGAGAATGACACGTGTAACCCGAAACCAAATCGTAACCAGGATGAAGACCAACAAAAAAATTTAGATAACAGAAGCTTCTCGGAAGAATAAAAACGACCTCATACACGTGGAAGCGAAAAACTGAAAGTGAGCAACACAAATGAAATGAATAACACCTAAACGTGAGCAGAAGGAATGAACAGCACATGAAAAAGATCATAAACCTGAAAGGCGACATAACCGCTCGTGGAAGTGGCGCAACAACAACAACAACAAAAAAAACCATGCATATAAGAATGCAACAAAGGACTCACGTGGCAAGAAACCCCAGTTCTTTCTTCAAGACAGAAACTGAAGGGGAGCTAACGCATTCGTCCGGTTGCGAACGTAAAATAGCCACTGCCTCTACAATCTCTCTTTCAAGCAGTCCCTTCCTTCTTCCTATAATCCGCGTATGGCTGAACTGAGGAACGCACTTACAACTACGGCAGTTAGCTGGCAGATTTGAACCCCCAGCCTTGTCTATGGAAGGCGCATGCTCTCGTAAACGATCATTAAGGCATCTACTAGTCTGTCCGATATAAAAACGCCCAAAATTGAGAGGGATCTCACATACGACACCTGCTGTCCATGCTAAACGCTTGTTCTTTTCTAGATGCTTCTCACCACACGTGCCTTGTTCCGAATGGCCCCTTCCGACCATTTTGCACAGTTTGGAAAGTTTGCAAGGAGCAGAAAATACGATGCCGATACCATATTTGCCTGAAATTTTCTTGATCTTATGCGAAATCTTATGCAGGTAACGAACAAATGCATATTTTTTCTATTCCAATGTTTTTATTCCAACCTCCTGATGTCAAATTTGCGTAACCGCCGATGCAAGCCTCGGGCGGTCACCCGCAGGGTTGTCTGAACAAACCAATCAAATGCTCATCTCGTTAATAGGCGCTCACTTTTGTTTGCTTGAAAAACGAATAGCATTGCTTGCACTGAGCGGCTTGTCTTATCTAATTGGCCCACAAGAGGCGAGGAGCATGCTCAAGTGGCGAGGGATTCGATGGGGCCGAGCCACTGCACTGAATATCGATAACTGGATGAAGAGGGTAGCGCTGGCGTCTGCGATTGGTCCCCTTTCTGTTACTTAGCATGCGGTGGCTCGTCGACGTTCGCGGCGGCATGCAACGGAAGCTTAAGAATGACCCTAAAACGGATCCTCAGCAAAGAAGGGTTGGCAGAACGAGGTCGTAAACGTGCCGAAAGTTCTCGAAAACGTTACACGGCCACGCAAAAAGTTTTATTACACGCAAATAAACCCATGCTCTCCGGCAGGGGCGAGTAGCCAGTGCCGGAGCAATCAGCGGTAGCCATCTTTTATTCCTTTAGGAGAGGGGCAGCCTGCAGCTATTCGGAAGGAAATTCAGTTTTGTTCGACATATTAACGCATTTTTAACGCGTACGCGTTACTTTGACGCGGTAAGCTCTTGCGGTTTTGAGACGTCGCGTGAGAGGCAGGTGAAGTGGGTGCAGCCCGAAAACCTTTGACCAATAGCCGAGGGCTAACAGCAAAGACGCGTCGAATAAGAAATAACTATTCTTGTTTTGTTCGGTCAAATTATGCATAATCAGTGTGTACACGTCATATCAGATGGAGAGCTATCGCGGTTTTCGTGACGTCGCGTGACAGACAGGTGAAGTGGGGGTGGTCAAAAAAAAGTTTATGGCCAATCGCGGTGGGCTGATTGCAGAATTGGAATAGAAAAGTTTGGAATATTTACGTTATAGCAACCCTGTTTTCTCTCTTCCGGAGCTTCTTCCCAAGGGGTTCAGCAACCACTCTTAATAGTGTACTCAGATAACCTGCCCTTTCCAATCGCTCCACTTGAAAGGCAAAACTATAGCATGCAACTTACGAACGCATGATTTTAAAAGCACTGATCTCAGTCAGGCAGGAGCTAAACCCCTCCTTATCACCTTAGAATGGGAAGAGTCGAACGGTAGCAAGGCTTTTCTCGACCTGGGTCGAAAGAGGCCTCCTTCCACGAGTGGTTTTGTCGCCTTTCAGGTTTCTGATCTTGGGTTGTTGTTTATTTATTTATTTATTTATTTATTTAACATACCCTCAGGGCCATTACGGCATTATTAGCGGCGAAAATTTGGAGTGGCGCCCTCTAGCGAGTGACGTCACGGAGAGGACGCCGCTCGCTGCGGCTCGCTCGGCTGCCGCGCTCGCTCGTTCCCTTCGTGTGTGCCTGGGGTATGGGTGGCCGTACTTGTATGCCGGCTTCTTTCTGCTACCATGCCTGAACTACAGTTCCTTCTTCAAAACAGCGTGAGTCAAGAAAACTTCCGGCTTGGATATCGCAAGCTATGTAGCGTTGAAGCGGTCTACTGGTTTTACAATGCATATATGCGCCGTGTCTGTCTATGAATTTTGCGTAAAAGAATGTCTGGAAATTCTACACGCGAAGTTGTGTATGATGCTTCGCTAAACACTTAACATTCCCTTAGTATTTAGCTATATCACACAGTGCATTTTACATGGAAGAAAATTCTCGGTAATTGGCGTCAGCATGTTATCCGTGTTAGAAAGGCACTGCCCAGCGAAGCTGTCATCGTGATTCTTATTACTCTAGTAAGTTGTTCTAGTCAAATATGGCCTTTTATTAATGCGTAAAAGAATGATTTAGGCGATCATTTCTTATAAAAAAAAGTTTGCTACTACTTTCACCCCTCTCTGAAACAGGCCTCCAAAAAACGAATTGCTCATGGGTGCTAACACGACGGCGCGTCATGTAGAGTATTTACATAGTTAATTCACGAATACCATAGTAACTATCACCTGAGAGAAAAGTTATGGGGTTAAGATCGAGAGCGAATCAGTTACAAGCGATGAAATGTTTCATGGTGGCCCTCAGTAGCATTTATCGACAATGTGGCACACCCCTCACGCAACGGTAGCAACCAACTGTCGGCATGGCGAAGCAGTCATTGTTTGCGAAATCCATCAGTTCACTACAACTTCGAATTGAAACCATAAAGCATTTTTACAGCACAAATAGGAATGCCTAAAGTATTCTCGAAGTACTACATCGCAGCTTAGATCACTTGCCTAGAAAAGGACAATGGAAGCACCTTCTGCCTCACCATGTTTCGATCCAGCGTTGTGTAATTATATAAGCGGAGAAGTATTCGCTCCGTTGGTACATAAAAGAGAACCTCGAAAACCTCCATAAAGAAAACACCTCAAGCCTTACAAATTTCACTTGATTTTTGACCCTCCACCGGAGAATTATATCTTCAATATGTCCCATACTACTAATGATTGACGCTTTGACTTCTTTCTCGTTGCAGCCATACGGAATAGCCAAAAGGAATATTTCACTAAAAAATTTGGGCCGAGCAGCCTGTGTCAGTTCGCCAAACAGTTTCGTCATATATATTCCTCAAGCAGCAAACACCAGTAAACTTCTCAAGTGAGTTGAACGTGTAGTATGGGAAAGGGAATATTGGTACCTTCGTTTTCGTATTCTGCAAATAGCTGTAAGCCTTTATTAGCTTTACTTCAAATTACCGCAACTTAAAATAAACACGTGAAGAACCGTCTAATGTTGAGAAGCAGTTAAAAAAGTAAGTGGGCTTGTGGAATCTAAACGGCAGTGTTAAGTCCTCGCGTTAGTGCCGAGTGTTTGTGAAGAAATGCAAAAATTCGATATCATGCCATGAACCACTCGTCGTAAGCACACTGGTTTTAGCGGAATAAAATCAAGGTAACTGTTCTAGAAGTCATATATAGCCAGCGTTTGTGACATACTTTTTACACCATGGCAGCTATGGTTGCATAACTGGATTCTTATATGCTTTGTTTTTGCGGTTGTCGATCCGCGCATGAAAAACCAGCAACGGGCTGGTCTGCGCTCCTTCGGCTGGCACTGTAGCGATGCCTTTGAGAGCTGCATTGCCGCCTAAGAAATAAGCTCTTTAAATAAATTTTCGCGAATGAAGACGTAAAAAAATATTTGAGACGACCGCCATAAGTATACAAGCAGAGCGAACGAGGGCGAACAAACGAAAACCCTGCAGAAAGCACCCGGACAACACCCGAACTGCAGCAGACGACAGGCGCGAGTCCGTGCCCTGACGTCACGCGAGCGGCGCTCGCAGCGCCCCTGTAGGTCGTTCTCGGGGCTAACAGAGAGCAGTAGTTACAAGTAAAACGGGTAAATTCACCAAACAGGAGTTAATAAAGCAAAAAGTATATATATATATATATATATATATATATATATATATATATATATATATATATATATATATATATATATACAACAATGTGTCATTCAGTTTTTGCTCACGTTCAGGTTTTTCACTTCCACGTGTATGTGGTCGTTTTTAATCTTCCGAGAAGATCTTGTTATCTAATTTCTTTTTGGTCTTTATTTCATTTCGGTTAATATTTGGTTGTCGGGTTACACGTGCCATCCTCAATAAAATCCGCGCTGCTTTTCAATAAAAATTCCGTTGCAAGTACCGCCCTGTGCTGTCGTTTCCCTCCATTCCGTGTCTGTAGCAGTTTTATTCACAATGTCTCACCAAATGGCCTACAATTTTACCCTGCTAAACCACGCGCAGACTTCGGCCAGGGGTCAAGATCTTCTGATTGAGCGGCATAAAACAAGTTATCACTCCCTTACCTCTACCATGGTCCCATCTAGCGGTAACAAGTGTTGCCTGAAACGAGTACCTACCGCTTACTGGTTCGGAGCTGCACATTGACGTGCCCGCTTCTGCCAGAGCCGGCTGAGCGCTTGGCCCGAGCGTGGCCTCTAGTCATCCGTTCGGGTCGGTAATAGACAGGCTCGTAGCGCCGCACGAACAAGTTTAGCCGCTGCCCTGAGTACAAGATAAACAAATATACGGGCCATGTAGTTGTTCTTCGTTGAGGACAATCCACGCGTACTATACGATTCCCTCGAGTGACTAACCTTTTCTGAATGCTTGATGCATATTTAGAGGAAGGTATGCCGTGCCTCCAGTTTACACGCGTAGAAGACGCAAAGTTCCAATCTCTGTGATTTCATGTCCGATTGCACATACATCGCATAAGACATGTAAGTGCAGCAATGCGTACAAGGCTAAGCTAGCCCTGTAAAGATGACCGTGCCCATTTCCCTGAGCACACCCTCACTCACGCCCAGCGGAGTTCAGCGAACGCGTTTGTCGGAGTGGTGCTAAACTCCGCATGAACCTCGCATTTGCCGAGAAAAGCAGCGCTTACCTTGGTCGTCTGCAAGGACACAAGCCAGGAAAAATACGGCTATAGGAATCCACATGCTTACACTTCACAGCGATGTCTGCGATGTCTTTTTCGTTCTAAGCAATGGCGTTCCTAAGCAATGGCGCTTACCCACTGCAGGAGATTGGGTAGACAGCAGGGTCTGTTGATGTGGAACGAAACTTTAGTACTAGATTCAGCTTTCGTGATACGGTCCCTCGGAGCCTTATGGACTCTCAGGGACCGTATCACTTGAGCAGGTTGCTCCTTCGACGGCAAGCGAAAGTATAGCAGTTAAAGCTGCCTTGCGGAAATGTAAATATTCTTCTGCGCAACCGGTAGCGATAATATCTGACTGTAAGGAAGCCCTCTATAGGCACTCTGTCGATGATTTTTGCAGTACATTTGCCTAAGGCGGTCCTTAAGCAGCACCAAGTATTTACGCCGTTTGGTATTTCACGTGGTCTTTCAGTGGCTTCCACGGCACATCGGCGTGACCGGAAAAAATGAAGATGCAGAATGTCATGCGTGCCAATCACTAACGTACAGACCGACAGTAAGAGTACCACAAGACATCCAACGATTGTCAAAGACGGCAGTTGTGAACCATTTCCGCTCATTGGGGTCGCCAGCACATGAGTCCTGCTTGCCCATGGGACTTGGCCGATCAGAAGCCTTCTTATTACACCGCGTTCGCTGTGTAATAAAAACTATGACGAGAACTATGGAGGTTACTGCGCGAATCTGACTAACAGCGTGAGAATCTTTCAGGTGGTGTAGCCACGCGAGCAGGAGCCTCGGAGGAACGGGGCTCACTCGTCTGGATTCGATTCAAGACTGAGTGTTTATCTTACTAGAGACATAGGGTGGCGGTGAAGTACACGTTTACAAAAAGAAAAAGAACAAGGAAAACACAAAATCCAAGTCATCTGTTTGCCGCACCGACGCTTCCATCTTTCTCCGAGGCGCCGGCAATCTACACTGCGGCAATGGGACAGCTTGCCCAAAACACGGCCGAACGAATCAGATTGAGGGTCGAGGCGCAGGCCGGGATCCCAGCTACTGGCCCAGCGGGGCTTCTTTCGTGCGTTCACTGGCTCTTTTTCTTTGCGCGGTGCGTCTTCGGGCGTCTAAACACGGGTGCAGCAAACGCATGACCACTCGCAATTCTCTGAACATTCGCACCCGGTCAGCGAGAACACCGGTGCGGCGACACAAAAGACTGTTGCGCTCACCAAAGTGTTCGTTCTGCTACACGCATGGTGACATAAAACGCTATTTGCTGGACTACCCTGAATTTGTGGAAGAGCACAGAACTCTACTTGACGAACTGAAACATGAAGTCTGTCCGAGCGCTATCGCGGAGGAATCAATCCTCCCACACGGACACTGAATGTTTAGGGTAAATGCGTTTCGCCACCGCCACCGCCTCAAGTTTTTTCCAAAGGCACTGCCCTTTTCAAAACGTGGTGAAGTTTAGCAAGTAAGGCTAAACTTTACCGCTCGCTTATGAAGTTGATAGCTCCATATGATATGAAGTGAACTGTGTACGCTGTGATAAACTGCTTGTTGATATGTACGTTTATCCTCGCACGGTAAAAGGAAACGCTCGGACGGAGCAGGCATGTCTTTCCAAGGCTAGATCCGCCTGTGGCTTGCGCCATCCTCCTCCTCCTCCTCCTCCTCCTTTTTCTCCTTCTCGCGCCGGCGGTTCTAAATTAATTTTTTGGTGAATAATATCTTAACGAGACTAAAACTTAAGTTATATATGTATTGGTGATCATAAGTTATAATTATACTTTTTTTTGAAATGCGCATATCAAATAAATTTTGAGGAATGATAACTTCAACGACGAAAAAAAAAAGTACACGGGACAATTCTATAGAAGGTCGAGGTGTATATATCCACCTCCTAGCCCGAAATCGGACAGGTCTCAGGCAGTTGACCGGAGGCGCCTTCAAACCAGAATTTACACGAACCCCGTACATGTTAACTGCGTGCTTCCGGAATTATACCCTGATGCCAAATGTAAATCATGCTATAGAGGAGCCACCCTAGAGCGTATACTCTGAGATTGTGAAATAGCTGAGAGGAGAATTGCAGTACCCCCGGATGACCTAGAGGCGCGGCGGAGAGCCGCACTGACTTGCTCCCATCTTCAGGACCAACAATGGGCCATCCAGCAAGCCCGGGAAGCTACCGAGAGACAGCTTCTCTCTGCTGCAGCCAGCGCGGCCTGGACCCAGGCCATCGATTGCAGGTTATTTAATAAGGTTGTCACACACACACGCAGACACACACACATGCACTTTCGAAGATTTACTATTATAGTGCTTTTGTGTCACGCATAAATTATGTATAGAAATATAAGCGCTCATGCGACTGAAGACCAGCAAAGGCGCCCTAAAGAAGAGAATGCCCGGCAATATTAACGAGCGATCCCCCCCTTTCCCAGCTAATCTGGCGGCACGAAGCTTCTAAAGATTTACTTTGTGGTAGAAATTCTAGAAATTCAAATGAAGTAAGTTTATAACGGAAATGACAAATGGAAAACACCACTCATAAGAGATTTCTTCTTTTACCTTCTTTTCTAATTACTTCCGGGCTCCCCAAGCTCGTGGACGTGAGCCTTTCTTTCAGAGCGACGATTTTTATATGGACGCCCTGGCTGCATCCACGGCCTCTGAGTAAATGTAACGGCTTTGTGAGCTATGGGCAATTGAGCAACAGCGAAGTGCTCCTTTGAATTCCTGAACTTCAATTTCACTCCAACATGCTGTTGTTATAGCAAATTGTTGCTTATACAGCTTAGTTGTAAAACAGGCTCAAAAACAAAGCAATATTTCCGGTCGGCACATTCCCTCACTCTGCCTTTTTAGTGAGGACAAAGATTACAGCGTAGCAATCGTCCATGAAGTGGCGGTTGCAATTGGCGCGTCGGTAAATGAGACAATCCACAAATGAAGTTGCACCGGCATGTAAACAGGTAAGTAATGATAGCGGCCAACAGTGAAAGGCCTAATAAAAACAGTAAAATCCACCCACCCACCCCTACTCGTATCCCGCGTACTTACATTCTGTCTACAACTGCTACCTTGACAAACAGTTTAGAATCGCCATGTGAAAAAGTGAAGAGTGGACAACCTGTCCCTGTTTCCGCTGTGTACTTCGCAAAAAACCGCAACATTACGCCACATCCCCCCGCATGTTCAAATAATCCGTGCACCACATCTTCAACACTGTCTTGCCTTCAGCAGTATCGACAAATTCGCATTGATCCGCGCGCTTATACGGAGAAAGCGGATAAACTTGGGAACAAAAGTGTTGTGCGACCGAAATCTCTTGGCTCGCCGTAGGCGTGCGCCAAGCGAATGTCTAGAGAAGGTACGTCCCTATAGGCACCGGGCGACTGTCGGAGGGCGCCAGCGGTGCGCCAGCGATGGATGCGTGGAGGGATGCTATTAGCGTCCCCTTTGGAACGAGGTGGTGGGTTGCGCCACCAATCCCTTCTTATTATATTGCCTAATGTCCTACATATGCTAAAAATTAAAAGAAAAAAGAAAAACCTCCACAATGAATTCCCATCACCCAACTTTATGGAACCCTATAGGGAACTTTGTTTTTGTACGACTCCTTTCTTTGTCGTTTCCCTACTTTTCTTCCACCAATCTTCCCATTAATCTCTATTGCTGACATGTTTACTTTCCCTCTGCTCTCGCTGAGCTCAAGGGCTTCAAGGAAGCCAGAGGTGTCTATATAGACCGCTGGACACGTATCTTCACGTTCTAATAACGCATGCTCCATCGTTCCCCTAGCTTTACCGCAGTAAGCACATGCTTCTTCTTCCTTGTTTTATCTCGCTTTATAAGTTCGTGTTCTAAGGCATCCTGATTTCGCTTCGAAAAATAATGAGGGGCGCTATAACGTAAAACTGTTCCAAACTTTTGTATTCACTTTCTGCTATCAGCCCTCCACGATTAGTCAAAAACTTTTTTCAACCACCCCCGCTTCACCTGTCTGTCACGCGACGTCACGAAAACCTCGATAGCTCCCCATCTGATATGATGTGTACACACTGATTATGCATGATTTGACAGAAAAAAGAAAAACAGTTATTTCTGATTCGACCCCTTTTCACCATTAGCCCTCGGTTATTGATAAAAAGTTTTCTGGCTGCACCCACTTCACCTGCCTGTCACGCGACGTCACAAAACCGCGAAAACTCACCGCGTCAAAGTGACGTGTACGCATTCAAGCCGAACAAAACTGAATTTTCTTCTGAATAGCCGCAGGCTGCCCCGTTCCGAAAAGAATAAAAGATGGCTGCCGCCGATCGCTCATGCTCTAGCTACTTGCACCTGCCGGATAGCATGGGTGTATTTGCGTATAATAAAACTTCTTGAATGGCCGTGTAACGCTTTCGAGCACGTTCGGCACGTTTACCACATCATTCTTCCAACTCTCCTTTGCTGAGGGTCAGTTTTAGCGTCATTCTTATGCTTCCGTTGCATGCCGCCGCGATTTTCGACCAGCCACCACAAGCTAAGTAAGGGAAAGCCGACCAATCGCAGGCGCCGGCACCACCCTCTTCATCCGGTTAGCGATTTTCAGTGCACTGGCTCGGCCCCAGCGGATCGCTCTCCACTTGAGCTTTCTCCTCGCCTTTTGTCAGCCAATTAAATACGACAAGCCGCTCAGTGTAGGCAATGTTACTCGGTTTTTTTTTTTGGTTTTTTTTTTCGGGAGCAACCAAAGTGACCTCCTATAAACGAGGACCCGCCGTGGTTGCTCAGTGGCTATGGTGTTAGGCTGCTGAGCACGAGGTCGCGGGATCGAATCCCGGCCACGGCGGCCGCATTTCGATGGGGGCGAAATGCGAAAACACCCGTGTACTTAGATTTAGGTGTACGTTAAAGAACCCCAAGTGGTCTAAATTTCCGGAGTCCTCCACTACGGCGTGCCTCATAATCAGAAAGTGGTTTTGGCACGTAAAACCCCATATATTATTATTATTATAAACGAGGAGAGTGTTTCATTGGTCTGTACAGACAACCCTGCAGGTGACCGCCCGGTGCTTGCGTCGGTGGTTATGCAAATTCGACGTCAGTAGATTGGAATAGAAACATGTTGAAATACTTTTACGTTTTAGGGCCCGAGCTTTCCTTTGAGTTATCATAAGTTGCTTCCTTCCCGATTTTGTTTTTTCATCTTAAGTAATTACTCATGGCAGGTTTCTTTTCCATTGCCGCCACCCGTGAGATTATTTCAGCCTCTCTGACTTTCAGCTTGACATTTTTGTGGCTGTGTTGCCCACCCTACAGGCCACATACTTGCTGGTAAGCTTCCTAGTTCTTTTCCTCCACTGTGAATCGATGTTTTTCCTGTACAGATACCTGAACACTCTCCCAGCCCATTTACTTTCTTCCATATTCCTCAGCGGTTCTTCATACTCACTTTTACTGCGAGCTTCCCTCACTTCAAAAGTAGTCCAGCCCATATCACCCTGCACAGCTTCATTTGTAGTCTTCCCGTGAGCGCCCATTGCCCGGCGACCCACTGACCTTTGCTTCCCATCGAGTCCTGATTGTACCCCTGATTTAAAGCAAACAACCGCATTTCCACAAGTAAGTCCTGGCACCATTACACCTTTCCACATACCTCGGAAGACCTCGTACCTATTGTATCCCCACAGCGCTCTGTGCTTCATTATGGTTGCATTTCTCTTCCCCTTCACTGTTATTGTTTTTTCCTGTGTTTCCATATATATATTGAATTCGTTTATCCATATACCAAGGTATTTATATTATGTTACCGAGGTATTTCCTGGCCCTGTATCTCCACTGTCTGTTCACTGTTTTCATTGAATACAATGAAACTTAATTTTTTAACACTAAATCTCAGACCCAGATTCTAACCTTCATGTCCAAAGATATTAGCTAGATGTTGCCTATCACTTCGCTTATTAGCTAGCAACAAAACGTCGTCCGCATAAAACAAACCTGAAAGGTGCTGCTTTGCTACAATACCCGCCTGTTTGTATGATCGATTAAACCGGATATTGCTTCCCTCTAGCGCCTTTTCCATCCTTACCATGTATATTATAAATAGCGGAAAAGATAGAAGCCCCCCCACCCCCTCCCCGTCTCAGTCACTTGTCGATATCAGCATGCTCCTCGCTTCTTATCCCTTGCCATTCATCGCAAACTGTATTTTCTAGGTAAACCTCTCTCAAAAGCTATATACAGTGATTGCCTATGCATTCCCCTTCTAGAATAACCCATAATATGTTTCGGTTTACGTTCCCATATGCTCCGGTAATGTCCATAAAAGCCACATATAGCGGCCCCTTTTCTTCTCTGGATATTTCAATACAGTGAGTAAGGACAAATAACCTATCATCGAGACGCCTACCGATTCTGAAGCCATTCTGAACTTCTCCAAATACACCATTATTCTCTGTCCATGCTTGCAACTTTAATTTAATCCCCTGCATTGCTAACCTGTATATTACCTATGTAATCGCCCGCGGTCTATATGAGTGAATACTACCCGCCGTGGTTGCTCAGTGGCTATGGTGTTGGGCTGCTGAGCACGAGGTCGCGGGATCGAATCCCGGCCACGGCGGCCGCATTTCGATGGGGGCGAAATGCGAGAACTCCCGTGTGCTTAGATTTAGGTGCACGTTAAAGAACCCCAGGTGGTCAAAATTTCCGGAGTCCTCAACTACGGCGTGCCTCATAATCAGAAAGTGGTTTTGGCACGTAAAACCCCAAATATTATTATGAGTGAATACTGTATTTTCCCCTTTTATGAATTAAGTTTATTCTACTATGTCACCAACTGTCTGGTATTCGTCTATCTTTAAAGTTTTTGATGGTACTGCTTTCAATAGAGCTTCCTTACTTTTTGGTTCTAGTTCATTAATCAGCCTAACAGGAACCTCGTTTAGCCCTGTGGCAGTGCGCTTCGGAATTTTCTCGTCGACTTCTTTCGAGTTGAAATTTGTCAGCACCATGTCTTTTTTCATCTAGTTCTCTTTCATGCTGTATTTTTCCTTGGATAGATTCAGCTGTTATATTTATGATGTAATTTAATGCCGCGTACCTTTCCAGTTTGTTTCCATCTTCGTCTAGGATATGTTGTATTGTTCCAGACTTCCTGCCTTATATGTTTATGTGGTTCCAAAATAGTCTAGGTGTGGTCTTCTTTTTCGCACGTATTTCTGACAACCAACGTTCACTGTCAGCTTTTATCTTTGCTTGAACCAGTATTTGAACCATAAACGTTTTCTCCCGTTACATTTCCCATTTTCTGGCTACTTCATCCTGCGGTAACTGCCATTTTTTTTGCCCACCTGTGCTCTCTTGATCCTTTCTGTGGTTCGGCGATAGCTTCTCGTATCTCCCTGTTCCACCAGCTTTTCGGTTTCTTTTTACTTGCAAACGTAACTGGCCAGCTCTTCAAATCGGCGGTGTCTGTCTGAGGCCGCGAAGCAAGCGAACGGGGAAGGCGCGTGGAGGTGAAGAGAATTTCGCGCCGGGAAAAATACGAAGGAGCGCGCTCAGCGTGCGGCAACGTACCGCTTCCTAGAGGCTCCGGGACATGAACGTTTGAGTGCAGTGGGGCCGTGCGGGGGCCCAAGGACCTGCGTGTCCGCAACTCCCCTGTGTGCAATAAAGTTATCACCACCACCACCTTCCTGGAGGAATGTGTAGATAACGTTGAGCGAAGTGGGGATGGAGAAACGAAGCGAAGCGTCACGGAGGAGGAAGGTGGGCGGATGCGCGCTGGGTTGGCCTCCTGCGCAGTTGCTTCAGGTTTTCTTTGCCTTGCGTACGTTCTTAATTCGTCTCGTGGTAACATCGTCCGCGCGCGTCATACGCTGTGTGTGCGAGTGAAAGCATGCGATGGTGAGTCAAATATGGGGGCTAAATCGAGCGTACGCAACGGGAGGAAGCGCATCATGGCATCAGAGGTGGGGAGGGGGGAAGTCGTAGTACTTCGGCCTCGCGCGGTCTCGTGGGCTTTATCTGGAAAGTGATCTGCTTTGGGGGCACAGTCGAGGTGGGCCGACGGCTCCTAGCTTTGCGCACGCTGTGTTCTCACCACTCAGTTTGTGTTGAAGCGTTAGACAGCACGAAGGTCACTTCGCTCGCTGCTACTGCCGCGATTCCTCACGCCAGCGTTTTGACAGCGAGTGTCCGCGGTGTTGCATCTGGGTCGCAAGCCCCAAGGGTAGCGTTCGCCTGGCGGCCTGGGGCACAGCTGGAAGCATCCGAAGGTCCTGGCAAAGGACCTTCGGATCGCAAAAGAGCGGAAAAGCATCGCAAAAGAGCGGCCGGTCAGGTCGACCGAAGTGGAGAGACGGGAGAGCACGTTACTCGACGGAAGAATTCGAAGCCTCTCTTGGCGTCCGGGGGCAGCTGCTTTTATACTCTCGGAGTCGAGGGCAAGAAGGAACGGCTCGGGATGAGGCGCACGTGACGGCGGCGCCCGGACACGTTGAGACGAGAAGTGACGCATCTGCCGGGCCGGCGCCGCTCAGACCTCCTCGCTTCACAGTTGGGGAGCTCCTCTCCCCGGCTGCCGCGCTTTGACAAGCGTGGGTACCAACATGTACACAAACACACACACACACACACACACACACACACGAAGACACGTGGCACTGAAACATGCCTGGACGCGCTTGGCACGAAGCGTTGCGGCAGCGCTAAACGGGCCAAAATGTCCGCCGCTTTGAACGAAGCCCCGGCGTCCGTTGCATCCGCGCCGGCTATGCCGCGCGTCGTAGGCGAAACGTAACAGCGGTAGTCCAGTGTGCAGTTTTCACGTTTGCCTTTGTGCGCTGACATCATGCTAGGTACTCTTGATGGTAAGCGAATGTTTACAACGGGGCGTTTTACTCTAATGGCTGCTACATATGGCGCGCCCGCGCAAGCCCTCTCTCGAATACGATATGCGATGCGCACAATGTCGGCGTAAAGGCGCACCGACGGCTAATAGCGTCGTGTGCACTATAGCACCCATACGCTTTCACGTCACCCGCGTAACGATGGGAAACGTCACTGCAACTTTTTCCTTTCCAGCGAACATGCTGCTTCTGTTTCTGTATTTCGGCCGTAATAACACTCATAAACTCAATATATGCCCACTTTTGCTTGGCCATTTGCCAAGTTCTTCCTCGACTCTCGTGACTATATTTGTTATTGGTTCAGCGTTCAAATGTGGAGTGGTCATTCTTCGCTCCTCGCTCTCTTTGCCAACTACATATCCCATTCCGAAAAGGGTGCGTGTATGGTCACTCCCTATGGTGCTATACCCTTCCTTGTCAATCACTATTTCTCTCAGTTTATCATAAGTTCCTTCTGTCGTCAAACAGTAATCAATCGTCGATTGCTAGTTTCCAACTTATCAGGGGATCGGCCCATCATACTTGGGCCCTGTATTCACAATAACGAGGTTATGTTTCTCACGAAGATCTAGCATTTATTTCTCATTGTTTTCAGTATAGCCATCTAGATCCTGTATGTGGGTATTCATGTGTCCTAATAGGGTACTTTCGACGTCGTTCACGAAGCCCTTAATAACAGCACTTAGGTATTCTACTAATTCTTGATTCTTTTCTCTACAAGCATTTCCGATCCACAAATACGTTACGCCCAGTTAAGCTTTCTTTCAAGTCATTGTGCATGATAACCAAATATGCTCTTGACATTTTTTAATTTACTCTTTTCCATTTGGCTCCCTGATGGATGAGCATTCCGACTCCCCTCCCTTTCTTTCCAATTTAGTTTTGTTGCACCCTTTCACAACATAATTCGCAATCACTGGCGGCTGTTCCGAGTCTCTATTTGTGGTGCGTTTCGGTCCCGGCATACATCCCTATTTGTTCTATATTTAACTGCTCCTCAATTTTTAACCACTTTTCCTTTCTTCTACCACCCTGCATGCTTATGTAGCATATTACATGGTGAGCTCTCTTTCTTGCTTTCCTCCTTTTTCTGTTATTGACGGCGATGCTGTTCTGAAGTTCTCCTATTCACCTTATTCAGTGCTACAGACTGCGGCCTCCTGAGCGCCCGTGGGCACTCCAAAAAAGCAACTGGGCGGCCAGCAAGTCGCCAGCCCGCTTCTGGTCCAAGCCTGTGAGGGAAGTGTATCTCGACTCCTTCAAGATACGAATGTGCTGGCGAACAGTCAAAACACGGGAATGAGAAGCGAACGACGAGACCGAAGGCGCTCACGGTGATTCCTGTGATTTCGCACTGCGGGTTTTAAGGCCTGGTGTACAGTAAAACGCGTTTTCGTGTGTCTGCTTTTGAGAAAAGTCGCCACTTGTAGCAGGCAGACGACCATTCATGGCATCAAGCAACATATTACGTAAAAAGCTAGTGCAAACTGCGACGTAAGTGCACCCCGCGAACAGAGCTCACCGCGGCAAGCTAGGATATGAAACTCCAGCAGTTATATTTCAGGTGTTGTTTTCCTGTGCGCGAGTTAACATTGTCGCTTATGTCATCATGTGAATAGGGGAAGAGCACAAAAATTACGGACAAATAAAGGAGACGTACGTCTCCCTTTGTTTCTTGAATCTTTTCGCCGATCACACATGTGTCGGTAAGTTCTCTTTGTCTGTCCCTTGTAATTGTTTTCATCTTTCCAATGCTTCGCGATCGTTAATGTCTTAGAAACCAGTCAAATCTTTATTCATAGTCCATTTCACACAGCTTCGCGCCGTCGGTGGCATTTGCATTCGCCGTCGATGCTCCGCAAACAGTCATAGGCCGGGCGCAACCAGAGTTGGGAAACGCGAGGAAAGTAAACATAGCAAAAAAGGAAGACTGATTCGTTGATAAGACGACAAAATGGCTGCGACAAAAGTAAGTGTTCGCCTTCGGCGCCAAAGCTACAGAGACGTTACATCTGCGGTGGCGAAGACATCCAATTCCCAAGGGATACGAAGGTCTTTCGTATGAAAGGCTCCTTTACTTATGTTAGAAAAAACTAGACCATAGCGAAGCAACATCGGAAATGTACAGTACTCCGAGACCGAAACGCGCTATTCGGACTATGCGGCTGCCACCGTTCCATCTTTTTGTTTTTTCGCCACAGGTGAGCTCTAGGTGGTTGCTACGGCACGAAATGCTGTCACAGTGCATCAAAAAGGTTCTCGTTATCACGGTATATAAAGAAGCACCAACTCGGTGTCCTTAGCGCTTACAGTCGGTGCAAAAAGCGCCAGCGACGATGAGCTTGGCGTATCGCTTTTCAATTGCTGAGCACTGTGCGTACACTGTTGGCCACACACTGCGTGTATCCCGCCTTTCCGCTGTTCTACGTGTTGAGGCCGCGATGAAAAACGATCGAAGTGAATGACCTAACGAGCTTCAGTCATATTTCACTAACTATTCGTGCACCCAAAAACGCAACACGTTTAGTCAGATCTAATTTCACGAGTTATTTCGGCAATGCAAAACAGAAAAAACCACGGAACGTATTAAGTCAACGAAGTTGGTGGCTGCGCCTGCTGCGCCCAGCGCGGCGGCCACACGAGTTTGGTTGTGAGGTTTATATTACATCACAGCATGGCCACAATCCACGATGCCAAATGCTTTATGTCGTAATTGCACTGTGTATTTCACGAAACGCGATATTCGCGAGGGCACTCAATATAGTAGCATTAGCAGGCTGCTCGCTTCAATTAAGCTCAAGAACGGCAGTAAAAAAGAAGCACGACGTGCATTAACTTTATGCTCAACCTCACCTTCTTTATTTACTAACATCACTTGTCAGGAAATTATACTACTTTATCAACTAAATAAACGAAGAGATGTATACAAGGGGACAAACACAGGTGCAAGAAGAGCCGCATAGCATAACCAGGCGTAAGAGCTTAATTTTCAGAGAATATTGGCGATAACGGAGCAACCCAAGGCAATTTACACAAGGAAGGAGAACAATACAATATGCTGTTGTCCACACTTTGCTGTCTGAAAACAAGACACCGTTTCTTCGAAAGTCCAAAACACAGACGAAATAGATAAAAAGAATTGTATATACAAAGTATATTACACGATTTCGCGTAAACTACCTGTAAACCATGACCACACAACGCATTGCAGTTCACGAGATTTAGGCGTTTGAGATTGCAGGTTTAAAGCTGTCTTTTGTAAAAAAGGTAGTGCAGCCAATACATAACGAAAACAGAAAAAACTATGTGAAACGTTTATCTCGTGTCTAGCGACGCGAACGTCGATGGCTGCGAGAGACAGTGCTACACTTGGAGTAGTCGGTACTAATCCTACTTCTGGACGTGTCGCGGAGCCCGGAGTCAAGCGTCTTCTTCATGTATTCCATGCTACGTTTCCTCACAGCCGACGCGGGCCGGTGTTCCATCTTGGTGCACTCTACCGAGGTAGCCTGCGGTAGGTCACTCTGGGCGAACATCGATGCCATAAGAAGAGTGCCGGCCACCGCGTGCCCAAGGTCAGCACGACTGAGCCCAAGGACCTCCAGCACTACCGTGGCACACACGGCGCCTAGGCGTCCACAGGCGAAGACCCAGCACACCGCCGTACCACGGATGGCTGTAGGGAAAAGCTCGAGAGTGTAGACGAAGCAAAGGACAGAGCCAGAGTAGAAGAGCGCCGTGGCCACCATGACCAGGGCCTGGCTCATAAGCCCGGCACCCGCGCCGACCGCTAGACTCAGTAGGCATTGAAGAATGCCGAGCACCGAAAACCACACATTCATTACAGTCAGTATGTTGAGCCTCGTGATTAGCAGGTGCATTATCGCGTAGCCTAACAGGTTCAGAGAGAATGACCCCAGAGTGTACCAGGGCGCATTTAGATTCCCAGTGGCGAACGACGGGATGAACACGGAGAACGTGATGGAGAAATAAGAAAGGCTCAAAATCAGAGCGCGCCGCCGCATGGCGTACCCACTGAGCATGTCCTGGTCGATGGAAGGCAGGCGAGCGGCGTTCCTGACCATCGCCGTCTTGACCTTGTCCAGTGTCAACGCCGTGTATTGGATGGGAAAGTGGTTGATCGCGGCCGCACTCATCATAACCGCCTCCGCAGCATAGAAATGAGCCTTTGCGACCAGCCAGCGGGGTGACTCGAAGACGACGCAGAAGGCCGGCAGCACGAGCACGGTCGGAAATGTAAACACCACGTGCTTCAGCATCCAACCGAGCTTGACTGTTGCGACGGTGGCATACCACATGTCGGAAAGCAGAAGGCCCAGCGTTCCGGCAAAGATGATATGGAGCGGCCGGTTATTGTGCGTGGTAATCTCGAAGGCGGACAGGACAGTAATATTCATGAGTGCGGTGACGCTTCCCGAGCTGACAAACTTCACTGCCACGAACATCACGTAGCTTTTAGAAAGGCATGCGGCGACAGTGGAGACGATGAGTGCTACCGCGCATGTCAGGATCACGGGCAACCGACCTATGGCGTCGGCGAGCGATCCAGCGACGACTGTGAACAGGAAAGAGCCGAAGCTGTGGACCGCAATCATCAACGAGACGAGTATCCGCCTCTGACAGACGAGGTCCCAGTCACTCATGATGCTAGTGCGCGCCGGCTCGTCATCGTCGTCGAACACCCACTCACCGCAGGGAATCGTGTTGGGGGTACTGCCGTTTGGTTCCTCCGGATGCTCGTAGCGGCGACAGAGGCTTAATTCGCCATCTGCTTCTTTGGGGATTAACAAACTCCTCCATGCGACCGGAGAGCTGTTGTAATGCGGCGGCGGCGCCGGAAGCTTGCATCTGTATTTAACGTCTGTCATAATCAACTGGAGTACAAAGCCGTGGAGGTTCGCAAGGAAGGTAGCGATGGTGCAGAGCAGCAGCAGGCGCTTTTGGAAGGTGCCGTGGCCGAAGGCGTCGGCGCAGTCGAAGGACTCGCTGGTCAAAAGGTCCTTGGACAGCAGCCGTCGTGGCACCAGGATGTCCATTACTAAGATCTGCACAGTGCCTTCTTTGACGAAGGAGCAAGCAACAGCCAGTACAGTCGCTGGAAACGTTGCGTACGCTGGCGAGACAGCTTCTTCTTTGACACGTGAGAAGATGGCGCGCGGTCTCGTGGCATGGTGATGATGATCCCAAACGACGGCACACACCCACGTGGGTGAATTCGCCATAAAGCGGATGATACAACTATAAAAAAAGATGCGGAGGGATGGGAACAATAGCAGTACTACTAATAAAATGAGATTAGGCTTACAATATTTTGAAAAGGAGTTGACCACCATGAACAACATCGCTCATCTTCATCTATAGATATCAACATTGGGGGCGTCATGTTCCATTCTTTGGAGGGCCCCATAATACAAGGGCTGCCTTGCAAATGGTCGAGGGGCGTACTGTGTTTTTTTTTTTCACGTAAATATTTACGTACGAGAAAACGATTAAGAAGAATGTTTTGCTCCCAGCCATAACATTACAATATATAAGGAAAAAGACAGGGAATTAAGTGAAATCTGCAAAATGCAGAACTAAAGAAAGGCTTCATAACTGTAGGTCTATTTGATTCACCGTGCACTACGTGAACTGGTCACGGTGGTGGGGTCTACGTGCCGTCGTCGTGCATGGTGCAGTTCAGCAAGTGCAGCAGGCAGCAGCGCGATAGTAGCGCCCTCACCGAAACGAAGGTGAGAGTGCAGCTAACGTGCAAGCCTTCTGTTACAGTCGGTTACCTTCGAGCGTGCTGTGGAAAAATTCGGCACCACTGCTTTTCCGTTACGTTGCCTGTGAATCAGCGATGGTCTCCCTTTGAAGTGAATTGTGTAGTTTTAGGTGCCAATACCACGTTCCGATTATGAGGCATGCCGTAGTGGGAGACTCTGGGTTAATTTTGACCACCAGGGAATCATTAAAGCCCCCAATGCATCGCACACGGCCGTTTTTCACTTCGCCCCCTTTCAAATGCGGCCGCCGCGGCTGGGATTTGATCCCACCACCGCATGCTTGGCAGTGCAACACTATAAGCGCTAAGCCACCGTGGCGGATGGACTCCCTGTCCGCGGTCGTTGAATTCGCCATGAAAGTCGTTGACTCTGACAGTGAGGATGCACATTACGATGAACTTCGTAACGAGGATTGTATTGAATCTTGCGAGATAACACAATAATCACTGCCACGCTACTGTGAAGATGTTGTGAATAACAATTACGACTTTTAATTCAAGGATCACTTCCGTCTTTCGCGGTGCACGCTTGACGCACTTGTAGTCCGTTTTGAAGTCTCTTCCTTCTGTGCAAGTGCGATAGGAGGACGGCCCCGGAAAAGCGTTGAAAAAAAAGTATCTGGTGATTCTAACCCATTTTGACCATCAGTACTGCACGTATGCGCTGGCGGACAGTTTTGATGTCACCGACTGTTCTTTACAAGCATAGAAGGACAGGGCGTTAGCATTATTGAATGCACTGAGCACTGAAGTAATAGCGTAGCTGAACATGATTGTCGGCATTGATTTTTTATTATTCCATTCCGCCCTCATCGATTTTTGCGCTGATATTGTGCAGCTTGGCCTAACAGGTGGAAAATATCCACCCGTATTAGTCAAGAGGCAGCGGGCTCCATGCTACAGTTATATCGAGCCCTTTTTATCGGATTCCTACGCTATAGCTCTACCGTGCTTGCTGAAACATGCAAATCATATCTTCGCCGAACTTCAGAGTGTGCACGCACAGGCACTACGCGTTTGCCTAGGTCTTCCGCCGAGCGTCTCAGCAGCAGGAACGGTTATAATGGCTCAAGACCGTCTGATCACGACTTATATGAGCACTGACACGCTCAGGGCCCATATTCATCGTGTTTCACGGATGCAGTCAAGCTCTCTTGCCTGCCTGCCAATACGACGGCCACAGGCGTCATTCTCCAACGTGGTCAGTTTCCATTGTGCCTCCCTACCATCGGGCTTCACATCATCAGCACGTTCAACATCAGCTCGAAACGGCAGTTGTTCGGCAATTGGGCGCAGATATGCGCGAGTAGAGCAAGTTCGAGGCAAAGGGTACCGGCGGAACAGTCGATCAAAGTTGAATGCGCCGTAAGAAAGTCGAGTCCGAGGACTAGGTCATGGGGACAATTGGACAGCACTGCAAAAAGAACAAGAACGTGGCGGTCAGCTATACTTATACGGGAAGTGCACATTCCAGTGACGGCAACAGTGCTACCATCGGCCACGCGTACGGCTCCATAAGTAGGAAGCGCGAGAACCTTCCTCAGTCGACAACGGGGGTTACAACTCATTATGGACAACTGAGCTCCAGTATCTTTTAACGCCGTGAAATGGACACCGTCGACGTGAACATCAACAAGTTCTGGTTCGTTGGGAGCGTCAATGGAGGATTTCGACGTGACGAAGATAATGCAGTAATACCGTCATCGCGCTCGGTCGCGTATCCAGGTGCCAGCTTCGAAATGTTCTTGCAGCTTGCCATCTCTGTCCACCTGCAGCTTCTAGGGCAAGGATCATGTCTGCTTTCTCCTCATTGGAAAAAGGCATAACGAAAAGTATCGCACTGTAAGAGCTTATGCACGATAGTCTGTTTACCGCTGTCTGAAACTACCACTTACCACCACCCACACGTCCGTCAGTCGCTTTACGTAACGCAAGCGATAACGTTTGCTAGCTTCAATCGAAGAGCCAACGCTTGCGTCGCTGCCAATGTCTCTTTTTAAGTGGCAGCGCACCTATGTCTGTTTGAGCGTGGAACGCTTGTAAGCAGTGCATTCACGACGCGCAAACGGGTATGTCGCATAGGTTTTTTTTTTAATATTTCGCGGACATCCGCGGCAGGCGGAAAAACACTAATACTTAATAGATAGAAATACAGAAACCGTTTATTCGGACGTTTTACAAACCGTTCTGCAACTTTTTAATTGGAATTTTTTTCATAGCTTCGTTGCTTCAGAAGCTCGTTAATTAATCTTGACTAATTATCGAATTAATCAATATACAATAAGTAGCGGGACACACTGCATGCAAAAGGGAGCAACACGCATTTAGTCGCGTCGTCTTAGAGTGCATCGACATATTTTTAAACTCTGGCTAAAGTTAGCTGAAACACCCTGTATAATGCGTCGAACAAGGCAAATCAACATGTTGCTCGATAACAGATTCCCAGATCACAGAATACTTCTTCACCACATCCGTCTTCACCAGATCTGCCACTACGGACCTGAACAAAATGAAAGCTCCAGTTCATTTTCCCCATCAAGCTGACCATCTCCTTCGCCTCCTCTCCTGTTATTGGGGCGTTCTTGACCTTTGTGACTGTTCTGTAAGGTCAAACCTGCACAGTAAAGCACCGCATAAACACTGGCAATACACATCCGACCCACTGACGGCCCTACCGGGTATCTCCACGGAGATATCTCCATGGCAATCGGTGCTGCAGTTGAGCATCACATCATTAAAAAGGAGGTCGGCCAGATGTCGCCAAAGATATAATCGAGCCATCCTGCAGCCATGAGGTTTCTCCTGCGGTTCTTGTTAAAAAAGACAAAAATGCCACAATCAACTATCTTTACGCGCTGCTATACACAACCTATATGTCTAACGAACACGTTGTAGAATTCTGGGTGCCTGGGGAAAGAGGCATCGAGGGAAATGCGCTGGTATATGAAATGGCTAAAGCCATAGAATTGAAACTAGCAATTTGTGCAAAACAGTTCCTGCCACAGACCAGATGTTATGCCTACTTAAAAAGCTCAGGAGCTATTGGTAACAACTGTGAGACGTGGAAACCTTGAATGAGCTCCACGTCATTAAAAGCCAACTGCAAAGGAAGTTTAGAACGCGTAAAAGGCCCAGTTTCAGATAATGTAGACATGCAGTAGGCCTTGTGTAAGATCTTACGCTTGAAATGCAGGTTTCTATCTAGTCGTCTTCGTTCAACAGGAGGGCCTCAGTGCGTTCTGACTCCGGTCGAAGAAGAGTGCATTGGGGTGACCAAGCTGAATGTGCGGTATAGTCCGGCCTAACATGGACGCCATACACGTGTGGCGCAGTTGCGCTACATTGGCGAAAATTGGACACTCTACAGTCTAGTGTGGCTGGCGCGGGAACAGGACATGTGTTATCGCACCCCGGAGCAGCTGGAACCGGGTGTATCGTGCGCTGCCTTGACTGACCAGCAGCATGCAGTTCGGTTTCACTGAAGGGAGCGTGTTGCGTTTGCGCCTTCGACAAACAAAGAAGCACTCGCTCGCCGCGTTGCTGCGAGACAAGTTTAAAAAGTAGGTTAAATTTTAGCGGCCTAAGCACGGAAACTTTGCCTTCCACAGTGCAACGGAAATAGGAGTATCAGTGGCGCAGTGAACTAAAGCATGCCACCGAGAGGTGGCGCTAGCACAATCAAAACTAATATCATAATTCTTACGTAGTGAGCAAAATGGTCGCTACGGTAGCGGATCGTGGGGCTCGTCGCACTGCGGGCTGGCTGGTTTTGGGCACTTTGTTACTGTTTTCGGGGCGGTATTCGTGTGCACGTTGCTCTAACATGACTAAAGACGTCTTCATTATGTCGCCAGGTGATCGAGAGGTAGAAAACACTTTAAATAAGTAAGCTTACATTCTTTATTGTCAATGCTGAATTCAGGGTGCCTACCAACCGGGAAAACCTGGAATCGTCAGGGATTTCGAATAGTCTGGAAATGCTCAGAGAAATCTCAGGGAATTTTTGCTTCTATCAGGGAAAGTTAGCTGTAACCTTATTGAAAGGGAACAAAAGTCGCGATAATGCTGGCTCGCGTAAGAGATAGGAATCGTAACTAATCGTCTTTCGACATCGTGTCGTCGGTTGGAGGAGTTGCTAGTGTACAGTCAACGACCGGTGTTCTGGACGCCCGATAATTCGGACGGCTTCGCGACGCCATCACGTACCCCAGAGAGTAAATGTATAAGAACGTGTAAAATTTCGGAAGCAAGAACCCTTCGCTGTCCGATTTTCTGGCTTTTGCCGTCACTGCAGGTCCGAAACGGCATTAATCAGAGCTACCACAGTCGCCGATTTTATTACCTCGCCGCCTCGAACCAACGCTCTCGCACGCAGATCCGCTGCCA